>NC_087526.1:2412954-2720909 GCF_963921805.1 Phalacrocorax carbo
GAAAGTAATTCTTGTAATAGACTTTTGGGTCTAAGAAATTAAGATCCTTCATATATATTATTGATTGGGGTGTCATATCTGAAGCCCAGCTGTTACACCGAGGGACTTTTTATTCTAATTCTTTTGTTGCCTCATTATAATGGATTCTTGTTTTTAAAAAAACCTAAAAAATACTAGTTTTCCGCTGAATTTTTTCAAGCTGCCTCTTCACCCCACAGGTGATAATTTGGAAGGTTAACTTCTCTTCAGCTGTTTTGGTGGGGTTTTTTTTGTTGTTATCTAATTTGCCCAACTGAAACTCAGTCCGTCGATAAGCTGGTACACCAGCCCTGACTCAGCTCGCAAGTATGTCGGTGTATCTTGGGTGTGACTCCACTGAAATCAATCTGGTATGAAATTAAAACAGAAGTGAGTGTGAGGGGTACTCTGAGTGCCCGATGCATGACAGCCAGGGGAACAGAGCAGCCGTCGAGCCCATTCCGGAGGGTGTCCCCCCTGATTTCCCAGGGGGTGCAATGCCCCGCAGCCCGGCAGAAGCATTTCCCACCTCCCCAGGATACAGAGCACGGTGAAGAGCCAAGCTCTCAAACCCAGAGGATGTCACCTGCAAAACATCGCGTGCACGCACCTAAGAGAAACTAGCAGATAGCAACAAAGCCTGATGAGTTAAAAAAAAAAACCAAACAACTAATCTGCAAAAGGTCAGGGACAGACAAAACAGAAATGTGCCAAGTCCTGCCTGCCCGATGGCAGGCACCCGCGTTTTTTCGGTCTCGTCTTCAGGCAGCTGTAAGACCACCAGCCCCTTCCCTCCCCCTTCCCGGCGATGCAGGCGTTTGCTGCGTGTTCTGCCGGGACATTAAGAATCTTCCTCATTCACAGGGCCGCAGCGGGACGCCGGGGAGAAGCGGGATCCAATTAAGGTGGGGCCCAGCCTTACCCGGAACATCGGATTCATGCGAGAGGCAACGACACTATCGAGCCCTTGCAAAATAATTAAGGAAACTGTTCTTCGTATGAGAGGCTACTCCTAGCTGTCAGAAAAGAAAAAAAAAGTTCCTGTAACACCGCAAGCAAGTGAAAGTTATTTTAGTCTAGGCATACCGGTGTGAAACTGTAAGCATTTTAACTCAGACCTGCTTTGAAATGCATAAAAACGGAATAGGATCACAACTTTTCATTAAATTGTTGCTTAAATTGGTCCTGTTTTCTGGTCTGCAGTTGCTCAGGGCCCTGAAAATTTGGCACCAGAAACAACTCTCAAGAATATAGCTTTCCACTTATAGAATTCTATATACGTTCCCCACAGAGAGCCGAACCTAAAGCTGAGAGCATGCTCTATATTGTCATTAGATTGACATCAGTGCTTGCACTGGGAACTGAAATGGGAGGAGTATGCCAATTATTTTTTTTTAAACTTTTTTATTTAATAAAACCCAGTGAACCATGTGCTTAAAGTTAAGCACATGTTTAAAGTGCTTAAGGAAATAGGAATAGCTTAACGTATGTCTTTGGAAGGACAGAGTTGATAAGACAGATTACAGTTTTACCACAGAACTGATGCAAAAATGGATTCAAAACCTTTTTTGAACTAAAAACAGCTATAATACAAGCTTTGTCTACACTAAAGACTTCTGGCTTCGTAACCAGCAAACTGGATTCATATTACATAAATTTCCCCCCAAAACGCTAACTGTGCCCTCATACCGTTTTTGTTAGCTCTTTGGAAAACAAATCATAAAGTCTTTTTTATATGATTCTGAGATCCTTGGTACAGAGCACGTGGTGAATTTAAACCATTCCAGTTATATTAATATAACTTCATTGATGACTCTTCATTTTGGAGAGCAGGCAGTCAGCTAAGCACACTTGTGTAAGAGTAATTCAGCAAACTAGAAAAATTGCCCATGTAGGCAAGCTCACATGACTTTTAGTCGCGGCATATAATCCCTTAGTGCTGGCAAACAGGGTTTCTGGGGGAAAGGACTCGTCTTTCTCTTTTAGCATTTTACAGCGTCTAGCTCAAAAGCTCCCGATTCGTGACTGCATGGATTAATAATTTCTTTATTAATAACATTATTAATTGGGAAGCTACAGCTAGTCCCAGCACATTCTCTCCACTGCAGCCTACCAGTAGCCCTGCAGAGCTTCGTGCCGGCCCGTTCCCGAGGGACAGCACAGTATGTGTGAATGGGGAAACACACTTGAAACGGGGTGAGAAACACGGTACCCTAAAAGAGCAATATAAGGAGGACCCATGTTTTCAGGCCAAACCTGCCTGTCTCCCCTACTTTCCTGCCAAAGCAATAAAGGAACGAGAAATTAAAGGACATGGTGGACTTGCGGGGTGCAATGTCCAAGCTCAGCAGGGCGTTTTGGGGGTCTTCAAAAGAGAGCAGGCACAAGCCCACACAGCCACACAAGCACGTACAGCTATTCCCTAGCCCCAGTGTGCCAACCTGACCCCACAGAAGTAAAGAGCAAGACTAAAGCAGTGCTGTTGCCTGGCCAGGGGAGAGAAAGTAGCCTCAGGCAAGACATAAGGAGCATCGTCCACCAGCTCGGCCACAGCCAGAGCGGCACGCTTGTCACAGAATCCCAGCATCCCAGACTGGTGGGGCTGGCAGGGCCCCCTGGAGCTCACCCCTGCTGGAGCAGGCACCCCCAGAGCAGGGGCACAGGGCCGCGTCCAGGCGGGGGGTGAATGTCTCCAGGGAAGGGACCCCACAGCCTCTCTGGGCAGCCTGTGCCCCTGCTCTGGCACCCGCACAGGGAAGGGGTTTGTCCTCATGTTCAGGGGGAGCTTCCCGTGTTCCAGCTTGTGCCCGTGGCCCCTTGGCCTGGCGTTGGGCACCACTGAAAAGAGCCCGGCCCCATCCCCCTGACACCCACCCTTCAGATATTTATAGGCACTGATGAGATCCCCCCTCAGGCTTCTCTTCTCCAGGCTGAACAAGCCCAGGTCTCTCAGCCTTTCCTCACCAGGGAGATGCTCCAGCCCCTGATCCCCTTGGCAGCTCTGCGCTGGCCTTGCTCCAGCAGTTCCCTGCCCTTCTTGAACTGGGGGGCCCAGAACTGGCCGCAGCCCTGCAGGTGTGGCCTCAGTGGGGCAGAGCAGAGGGGGAGGAGAACCTCCCTCGCCCTGCTGGCCTCACTCCTTTCCATGCCCCCCAGGGCACCGCTGGCCCCCTTGGCCCCAAGGGCACTTGTCCACAGTCTGAGTTTCTTTCCCTTTCTGCCACCCCTCTCTCTCGCCCACCAACACAAAAAAAAAAAAGTCAGTATTAAAATTAGAGGTTGTTAGGCAACTTAGCTAAATTTATATACATACTCAGCACTCTGCTACTTCCTTAAGGGAACAGCTTTCCTATCGGAGGGCTGTTGGTTTACATCTCTCGTTCTCTTTTCCAGCCTGTACAATGGTAAACACCTGTTCATTTAACAGCTGATGGAAGACATAATAGCTGTGTAACTGTAAATAGTCAGCAGCTGTAAACGTTGATGCAAATCATACCTAAATGATTGAAAGAGCTGACAGAGCCTATTATGCGTCCTGCGAGCAACGCCGCTCCGCTCTCGTGGCATTTCATTTTTCCTGAGCAGTGACAAGCCTGGTTTTACTCAAGTTAGGGGATGGAAGTACATTCTTCATTAGATCTAAGAATCTGTAACACCTTACTCCTGTGGTTAAAGTTTTAAAGTGATCTTTTGATAAGAATTACTGCTCTCTGGCTCCTGTCCCAGTTCGACTGAGGGCAGAGGCTGAAAGATATATTTTAAGTTGCAATGCTAGAAAATTAGTTGCGGGTGAGGAGAATGGCGAAACCGCCTGTTCTAACTGAAAATTACACTAGTTTCGAAAATATCTGTAGCAACACCGTTTAGCAAAACCATTTTTAAAAGCAAATCAATGCAGGCAAACTACCCTTCCCAGGAGTTTTTTGGCTCGGTGCTTACTACGCCGAAGCAGGGAAGCGCTTTAACTGGAACGCACGCGCGTGCACGCACACAGACCCCCTTGCTGGCTGCTTTTCACAGCTAGTAGGAAGCAGTATGGTTTAACAGATAAATCACTGGAGCGGGAGTTCAGGAAGCTTCATCTGTATCAATGCTATTAACTCGAGTTTTGTCCCGCTCCTCGGGAAAGGGCCCTCGGGGTGCTCGTGATGGGGGGGCCAGGGGCGGCACCGGCCGCGCTGTGCTGCCTGGCATTTATCCTAGCTATCTGCCCTGTCTCCTGAAGGCAATGCTGGCAGGTTTTTGTACAGGGCGATGCTTTGCCGCTGAGGGTCAAACATGTTTTTCACGCGGTTCTTCAGCTGTGGCCGTGGCGTTCGTCCCGCCGCGCCGGAGCCACTGGAGCTCATCGCTACCAGACTTCTGCAGCGAGGGGAAAAGCTGATGCGGCATCACCAGCACGCGCTGGGGAGGGGGTTCTCACGCAGGGAGCGGTGGAGACGTGGAGCACGCTGCTGCTGTCCCTGCTCCCGGCGACGCCACCCGGGCCCCGGTCTGCCACTGGGGACGGTGGGGCCGCCTCCCCTCGTCCTTCCTTGCTGGTGCTTGCACCGGTGCCAGGGCAGGGAACGGAGCTGGCCGAGGATGAGCGCAGACACAGGGAGGGTTTATGCCAGATTAAAGCTACTGTAAAACCACAGCCCGAAGGCTTATGTTTACATTAACAATGCCACCCAAAAATGTCATGACCTGACTCAGCATGACTATATTGACAAGTGTTTTTTTCTGAAGACCTGCCCAGTACCTTGTAAACACCTTATAGAAATTAACTGAATTCATCTAAATTCAGAGGTACCGGTTGAATATGTTTCTGCATCATTCATTGCCCAGATAAAATATTTATGAGCAGGGATTTTATTATTGCATTTTCTGTTCTTATAAAGTCTAATTTAAAGAAGGAAACTCGCAGAATAGGAAATTACAGTTTCAAGCGCGCTTCTTTAGCAATGACTGTTGAAATCTTGAGAATTTTACCTGTTAACCAATGATACAGCGTTATCTGTGCTAACACTAAAACCTGTAAATCATAATTACGTGTAAAACCTTGCTTGTAAATATTTTTCCACTAAATATTGTTTACTTACATCCCGATTAATTAATTTAATGTCATAAAGTAATGTCTCATGTTATAACTAACTGCATTGTCTAACATCTTTAAGCTGCATGTCTTCTTTCTTTCTGGCTCCCTCTTCCTCCTACTCCAGTAGTGTCAAATTGCATTGAAGTCAATTAAGAACTGCTCATTTATTATACACACCTTGTTAAAGCAAGAAGGATAATTGAATGCCAAGACTCCCTTTCCTTCACGTTCATGATTTAAAGTAACACGATAGGTAATAAGGATTTTTGAGATTAGATGGCTTATAAATAGATGTATAGGATTTTTTTTTAAAAGGCCCCATTGTAAGAAGGCCCATTTCTTTGATTTTAACTATTGAAGTGTGCATTAACCTGTGGGGCTGATGTTGCAGGGACAGGGGGATTAAGCCCTTTTTTTTGAATTTCTGTAAGTGAAGGGTTTTATTGGAGGAGGAGAACGAGGAGGGTGGCAAAGGCAAAAAGACAGCTGGGGAATGAATGATGAGCAGAGTCCTTTGTGCCACCATTTGGTTTTAACACTAGGATTGCTGTGAAATGGTGGCTGTTGCTAATGCAGTGGCAGCAGAAAAAAATATCCCAGCTGTGATGCCTTCTGGTGAAGCAAGGTGGTGTAAAAAGGAGAGAGAAAGAGAGTCCCTAAAACCATCTTTTTGACAATTCTTGCTTTTGACATTTATGAATACCGAATGAAAAATAAACTCCTCTCTCTTGCGCATGCGTGGTTAGGTCCACCTGTGCTATGTCAACATTACCAAAAGGACTAGGGATGAACTATTAAAAAGGGCACTCTGTTGCAACACCCAAACCTGGCTTCCTTCTAACAACTGTGGGTTATTAAATAATAACATTCAACAGATTCCGGAGAGGTACCAGGGACCCAGAGAGATAGCCAGGCTCATGGAAACAAGCTTAGTTTTACCGGAGCGAAAGCAAACGGAAGGCCCCAGTAGCCGTGTCCGCTGTGATGGAGAGAGCAGCACCTGGGCAGTGATGCTTTGCTCATGGGTATGCATGAGGAAGTCTCCCTTTCATTAAAATCTCCTATTTCATAAGTGTCTTCTGCCAGAAAAGGAGAAGGATTTAAAACATAAAATACAGGCACATCCTCCATGCCACCTCCCCCGCCCATGCCTGTTTTCTTTACTGCTTTCTTTTAGACCACTTTCCTGTACATGCAAAAATCTGAGTAGTCACCTTCCCCCCCCCCCCCCCCCCCCCCCCCCCCCGCCCCAGGAATGTACATACAGATCAGATAAAGTAAGGTTCAGGCTGCTGAAATTTGCACCCATAAATTACAGTTCAGAGAAGAAAGCCTTGCCCAAGCCACGTCGAAAAACATCTCCTTAAATGTTCCTTCCTTCTAAGCAAGAGCAGTCTAGTTCATTCAAGGTGACTCATTTAAATACATATTTAAGGCCAAATGTCGTTCCACTATTATTTATTAGCCCAACACAAAGTCCCCAAGCAGAACTGGAAAGCCACAATCACGAACTAGAGGAGTTTGCAATACACTCGCTACAGATTTATTTTGCTGCTTCTGAGAGAGAAATTTACTCCGGAGGCTTTAAAATATTAATTCTCAGGTGTAATGAAAAAAAAAACCAACCCAACAAACCCAACCCTCTTGAAGAACAGTTTCCAGTTCCACATACCAGCTGTCTGGTAAAGTTAAATACGTGGGATGTTTTCTCAACCAATACGAAGCAATTAGGCTCGATTGTGGTTTAATGATTCTCCAAATGCCTTTTTTTGTTCTGTGCCTTTGTCCTGAGGGTTCTTCCTATCACATCGACCCAACCGAGGGAGGATGATAAAGTGCACATGTTTGATTGGGAGGTTTGAATAAGAATTCATTCCTAGCAGCTTTTTCCCCTCAAGGAAATAATGGTATGAAGTAAATAAATAAACAAGCAAACAATTAAGAAACTGTCTCTGTCCTATTTCCTTGAAGAAAACAGAGCTGCTCCCCCCCCCACACCCTTTTTTAATTTTTATTTTGCTGCTTTTCTCGTGGGCCCCTTTCCCCAGCCAGCCGGGCAGCTCGGTGCATTAAACGTTTCGAATGCTGAGGTTTAAATGTCTTCGAGGAATCTGTTAATTCCAGTGGACAAGCCTTGAGCAGGCTGCTGAAGCAGCAGCCTGAACATGGTGTATTTAGCAGATCCTAGAAGGCGATGACAGCTCACGAGGAGCTGATAAACGCCATTCCTCAGGAAGATAAATGTAAAGCAAACCTCAAACAATTTATTCACAAATCCAATTATTTTACGATAACGTTTTAAATTTAAGGGATTGTGAATTTTAAAAAGCAACAATAGAACTTGGGCTTGGCTTTTATTTATAAACACTGAGCAAAACATGAGATAAAATGCAAAAGTCAAAAGAAAAGAAGGTTAGGAGGATATTAATATTCTCTACTTGTATGGGTCCCGGCTCCCTGCTGCGATGACTTCACGTGCTCGTTGTAATAACAGACTCCAAGCAAGTCACAGCTTTTTTCAAATTCAATATTATCTTTAAAAGATTTGGAGGAGCAGGTGGATTTCGGAGCTTGTCTAGCCAGCGGGCTGCAGCGTAGCTACCTCGAGCACGCTCACGCTCACGCGGGCTCGGCTTCACGGGGACCCCCAGCCCAGGCGCCCCACAGCTGGCGGTAGGACTTGGGCAGCCATGAAGCTTACTGGTGTCCCACCGCGTTCATCGGACCCTGACAAACACAGGAACCGGAGAGGAGCAACCGAGCGTTTTTTAAAGTACAAAACTTCATTTAACGATCCCCCCCGCCCCCCAGGGCTGCTGCAGAAGCAGCAGTTGCCCAAGGGTGTGAATATTCTCTCACTTCCCAGGTGTACAGCCACTAGGCAGCTGGTGACAACACAGATCGGACCTTTCTTGCGTGGATCTGCACATCACAGTGTCCCCACGTAAATCTCTCGTCCTCAGGAACGTTCGGTGGAGTTGGGGCCATGCCTGGAGGACTCAGCTCTATAAACCATTTTGGCAGCCTGGTACAGGACCATAATGCTGCTTAAAGATGTTTCAGGGACATTGTGCCCTTCTTCAGATAGATTCTCATATAATATTATGGCTTATTTATTTAAAAAAAGAATGAGATGACTCGTATTTTACTAACAGACTAAAATATGCCTCAGTGGTTTTAAAATTTCTGTGGAAACCTCAGACTTTGGTCAAGAGAATGCTAGCTGCAATTCTCTGTTAATTTTAGAAAATGACATATGTGGGAACCATGGAATGGAAGCTGCTGACATGCACACCAAAAAAAAAAAAAAAAAGAAAAAAAAAAAGGCCTGTAACCCCTGCTGTTTTCTTTTTGAGCATAACTGCATGTAAACACAGCAAGAGAAGAGCTCAGCGCAGGCATTGGAAGGTGTCCGGCCAGTTGTGCTCTGTAATAGTATCGCCACAGAGATCTGCTTTTCCTTTTTTATTTTTCTTTTCCCTCCAGCGTTAATACACTGAAGTGCTCATAGGTTTTTTTGCATACCTGAATCCCATAAACTAAATATTTGCTATACTCATACAATGTGGGTCAGTGGAGGATCAAAACGGTAAGGGCCTCAATTCTCAATGCTCTGTGGATCCTGAAGTTCGCTTAAGTGATATTTTTTTGGCACTGGTTCTAAAAGAGTAATCCTTCGGATCGCATATTTTCAGGAATACCTCCCGTAGCAAAAAAGCAAGCCTGCTCCGTAAACAAAATACGCTGCTTCTTGAGGGCGCTTTTCTCAGTTACAACAAGGATAATTGTGTTTTGGGATAAGTAAAGAAATTCTTCTCTGCCGGGACATCAGAAACTGAAACCGTGAATAAATAAGGTGTGTAACAGAGAACCCGAGGTACACACAAGCGCGCCTCGAGTCATGGCAACGCGTTCCTCTGTTACAGCTTTGATGAAATCACAGAAATTGCACCACCGATAAGTCTGTCCCACTGGAGGGACGCGCACCCAGCCTGCTTCGTGAGCCCTCCCACTGGTACTGAAACACTGCGACGTGCCACTTCCCAGAGATGCGCCGGCCGCATAATTGTGCGAAACACACTCAAATTCGTCCCGGGCTATTTTTTTACTACTCAGAAATCAATGGAGCGGCATCTATCAGATCCTGCTGGGGAAGGAGGTGTCGGGCAGCCTGTGCTTCGAGCAGGTGGTGCTCGCTGCTACCCCAGGCCGGCCGCTCGGAGAGCACGTAAATGAAAGCCTGTCCTAATCCCGGGATGGGGTCTGAATACTCCTGCTTCTGCAGCGCCACCCCACCGGCTATGCCTCAGCTAAAATACACTTTTTATTGATTCCCCAGCTTGGCAATTATATATAAGTGCGTTTATATGTTTATGTAAGTACAGAAGTGCTCATGCAACTGCCACGTGAGGCTCCTACAGTGACTATTTTATCTTAATTGATTAATTGCATTTAATTATTGTATCTGCTGACCAAGCAGAACCTCATCTAAGGCAGAAATTTCACATTCTGATTTCAGAGGAGTGTGTGATGAGAGAATCACTCACTCTACATAGTTTAAAGTTCTTTCATACCAATCGCTCTACTTGTTTACCTCTAGAGGAGGTTTGAAACAGGAGCCGCGCTCATGGATTTGATTCATACACATCGTGTGAAACCATTTAGAAAGATTCAACAGGTTTTGTTTTGTTTTGTTTTGTTTTTTTCTTTAATTCTGCATCGTAATGACTCATTTGGAGTGCCTGCACACAAACTCACACAAAAACCCCTCAAGCAATGACTTACAGTAAAAATGCTCAGGGTGTGTGTCAATGACTGTAGAATGGGTAGCGTTATAGTTTGTTAAAAGCTGTTTGGTGTCTGGGCAAGATTTCTGACTAAGAAATACTTCCTGTTATCTAAAATATTTTGGGGTATTTTCACTGGGAAAATTTGAAACATGTTGTCATCTACTGCATCTGCCTACGGAAGGGAAATTTCATAATTCCCACTGATGTTACAATTTGTTCAGCTGCGTGCATGAAAGGTGGGAGTTGCTGTTTAGCTGAAGCTCTACTGAGTTTCAGCATTTTTATTCTACGTCAGCTGCTTCGACCACAGGCAGCAGACGCCAGTTCCTCAAAAGGTGCTATGCAGAATTTGTTAATAAAGCAGTTCTATCAAGGAAGATACCAAAGTCCGCATGACCGAGGTAAAAACATCGAGGCACAGATAACATGCTTCGCTCGAGATCGTGAGTTAATTCAGTATCACAGAACAGAATACAGACATTCTAACTCTGATCAGAAACCCTGTGGAATAGCCTATTTCTAATGAATTTTTAGTTGGTATATTCCAAGTGCGGTTTCTATATTCTGAACAATGCAGGGTCTCCTGAATTCCAGCTAAATATTTTGTCCCATTTAGGACTCACAACCGCTTTCTAATTATCCACCCTATTTCTTGTTGCAGGATAACACCTGAATTCTCTCCAGTTATAAGCAACCTGCTTTCTGATAGTTGATTTCTTCCCACATATTAACACTTCAGACTTACGAGACTTATAGTAAAAATTAACATTTATGCCCTGGTTTATATTACAACTATTTCAATTGTAATGTCAGTAAGAACGGCAATAGACAAATAGCAACACGAGCATCACAGCTGTAAATAGTATATTATTTTGCATAAAAATATGTTATTTATTATTGTCCAAAAACTCCCCCACATGAAAATATTTCTTAGCCCAACTGTCCCTACAGAAAACATTTCTAGAAAAAGCTCAGTTTCTAACTAAGAATGACATGTTACTTTTGTTTCCTGCGAGTACTGTATCTAATACTGTGGCTGTTTAGATCTTAGGTCATGGAAAGAAGAGAAAAGATATTAACATATCAATGAAACGCTCTCCTCAGGAGCCAGGGAGTGGGAACAATATTTGCATCTCCAGTTTGTTAACAGCACGGGCAAAACTGCTAGTGAAATTTCTTAAATTAGGGTTTAATGTGATGGTCTCTGTTTTCAAAAGAGAAACAAAAAGCCACCACAAAACCCATGTGCTCAGAAGTGGCTTGTTCTGTGTAAATATCACCGTAAATCACCAGAGACGACCTGAACCCCTTTTGGTTAGGTAAAGAACAAACTTCTGTGACAACAAATTCATCCAGCACTGCCCTCCTGCAGCCGTCTTGGGCTCCCAACCAGGAAACGTGGGCGGCTAATCTAAAGTAGATTTGCTCAAAGTGCAGTAAATTAATTGTGTTATTTTTCTGAAGAAATTACTACTTCATCCAGGTACAGAAATCGCCACATTGAATAAGGGCTCGGCAGATAAGCATCTTCTCCCTAACGTTGGCCAGTTCAATGTTTGGGATATTGAAGGATCTCGTAGGAGATCCCATCCATAGCAGAGTTGTTTTCTAACCCACATCTGTTAATAGTGTCTTATGCCTTGGAGCCTGAGAAGTTATAATTTCTTTTCTTGCCCTATCGAATGTACGTATGGCTATTGCTGATACACATCTAACTCTTTTTGGCTTCAACAACATCTTGTGATAATGAGTTCCATGGAATATTTGTGTTGCACTGCAAAAAGTATTTCCTTTAGCCATTTTAAACATGTCACTCATCTCTTAGCCACCTTTATTTATGAAGTATTTCTTGCTGAAATAAGATTGAACACAGTATTCCAGATGACATCACACCACTAACATTTTATACTTTATTTTCTATTGCACTCCTTATACGGTCTAATATTTTAAAAAAGAAATTGAAATCCTGGCTGAATGCTGAATACTGATCCCATTAAACTGCCCTCAATAACGCTCAGGTCTTTTTTTCACACCTGTAGAACTCACTGCAAAGAAGAAATAGACCTGTTCTTTGGAACCATATGTCAACGGGATTGTTAGCATAGTCACTATCCTTAGTTATATTTAAAGCTGTTGTTAGAATGAAAACAAATATCAAGACATCCGAGTTTTTCACACAAGGGAACTGTTTCCTGGAGCACCTTGTCAGCTTGCCTCTGTCTTCCAAAACATTATCCCCTCCTTAGGACCAAAAAGCAGCGGAAGCTGAAGGAAATTCACTATTTCTGAAGTTATGGCCACATATTCAGGAAAGTAAATATGGAATTAGGAGACTGCGCCAATTGCTAATTGTTTCTGAAAACCCTTAACTGGGTGATTTTATGTAGAGCCAAGAACTTAGCTAGAATTTTAACTTTCAAACCACGAGCTCAGGGCCCAGTTTTCGAAGTGGTGAGCACCCTTCGGTTCTGCAAAAGCCACTGTGAACTATAGCACTTCATAAAAATCAAGTCCCATGTTGTTTATTTAATTTATTTTTAAAAGATTTTCTTTGCTTTAGTCCGCTAACAACTAATTAAGCTGCCTCCAGATTAAGAGGCTGAGCCAAGAATTACAGGATATACCACATGCTTTCTCAAGGCAAATATTTACAGTTGTTTGTTGGGTTGATGTCTTTGACGTCTATCTTCTACACATAGGCCATTAAAAAATGCAACATCACAAAAATCACCACATGACATTATGTGAAAGATTTGCTTTTTGAAAAGCAAGATGTATTCAACACCAGCTTGCAAATTGTTTTGCAGATGCTATTTCTATAATGCTGGCATGGCTCCTTTTAGCAAAGGGGGTTGGGGGGGGGGAGAGAGAAACATAAAAGACTTAGATCAAAGATTCTTTTTTGGTAGGCAAAGGCTTCTGGCTTCTTTTTCCTAATAGAAAAAGTTTGTGATATCAGAGGAGACCGCACATCAAGCAGGGTTATGCAGCCCAGCTTTAGCATTCTCTTTATTCGTGCTTTGTGTTTGCTGCCGCTCCCTTGTCACTGTGTTGGTGTTTCACGGGGGCCTCTGCGGGATTTAGACAACAGAGGCAGAAAACGCTGTAGAAATAGAGACTTCTAGTAATTTGTTTATCATTCCTGTTAAACTAACCCTACGACTGACTGTCCTCAATAAGGCTAATCCAGTGAAAGGCTCCGGTGGCTCCTCGCGGCTCTCAGTAACCACACAACGCCTTTATGCCTACCGGTGGCACGGCAAACGCGTCGCTCTGCGGGAGGAAGCAAGCTCCTCAGAGCAAACGCAGCCAGGCACCGCGGTCCTTTCTAAAATGACACGCGTCTCTGATGTCAATGGAGATCGATAACGGCTTGCTCCTTCGGAAGAGTCAGAGTTACGCAAACAGGAATGCAAGGTAAACAGTCGTATGTATGGCACGAGGCTGTCCAGGGCGCTCCTCGTTGCCTCGGTTCTGCAGCCGTTCAAGTTTAGGATAAAGCTCCCCTTTTCTCCGTGGGCAATGCCTAGCGTCCGTGCGTCCCACCGAGGCGGTGACCGAATGCTTTCCCGGCAGGTTGCAGACATGCAGCGTGACCAGATCGGGCAGTTCCCAGCGTCCCTGCGCCGACCCGCTGAACCAGGCAGCTCCACTCACACCGGGTGCGGATAACACAGCGGTACGCGCCTCTTCCAGCCAGCTCAGCAAACGGAGTTCGTCAAGTTACTAAATATATTAAAGTATAGACTTCAAAAGCTTCTGATTGGAAGATGGTGACAACGAAGGACACCATGCGAACAAATAATCTAACACTGTAGACCAGTTTAAGAGCTGGAAGAAGTGTAGAGAAGATTTTTCTCTCCCTCACCCCCATGGTTTTCAGGAAAAGGTCTTTGAACTTCTTTATCTGAGCACTTACATTTTTATTACAGGAAATTAAGAGGCTGAATGATGTGTGATTCAACTGTAGATCTCTGGACATGAAATGAAGCCATAATAAAACATTTTAATATGAAATCAAAACCATAAGCTTGACTCTCTCCTACTTCTGACCTCTGCTCTATGCAGGGGCAAGTACGGAGTGGGAGCCAACCATTGCTCCTTCGTTGTATTTCACCAATAAGTCTTTAGACAAGTTATGTGCTGCTTTAAATTATAATACTGGCCACGGAGTTTCTAAGAGGAGATCTCTGTTGTGTAAGAGAAGGCAGCCCAGGGATGCCCGGCCAGTGTACGCCCATGAGAAGGTAGTCAGCTGGTGTGGTTCTCCACTAGCACATACTGCATGTGCACTCATATGCCTGGTTGGTCTTGAAACTCAAGCCTGGGAGTCCCAGTCCATCGATTTGCTTTGCCTCCTCCTACCACAGTAAGATGAGATGCTGAGAAGGTCTGAGATTCTGGTCTTAGATTCAGAAGGATAAAGTCAAGAAACGAGATTAGGCAAGAGAAGGTTGCTTCAAAGATATTTTTTTTTTTTTTTGCTTTGAGTATTGCTACTTGGGAAGAACAACTGCAGACACTCGGTGTCATGCTGCTGCTAGCTGAGCTGGCAGAGAAAAACATGTGAGAACTGTAAGCACTAGTCCAAGAAATCAAGCTAATATTCTAATCAAGCACAGCTAAAATCTGTAATGTCCAATAAAAGACAATCAGCATAATTGGAAGAGTGCCAAACGACCAAACAATACAAATGTAGCTTTCCAGGGAGGGCCTCTCACATGAAACTAAAAAAATCAAGACAGACTTCAGTGTAACATCGCAGCTAAAGCAGTGCCACGGCTCGCCCCACTGCAAGCTCCCTTCGCCTCCCCTGTGCCAGCTTCTCCGACTGCAGGGATCTGGTTCAGGGAGCCAAACCAGCCAAACACTGACAAATTTCTTCTCACACTCAGGCCCCATGAAACGACAAACAAGGGTCGGTGCCAACGCAAGGGAAGTGGCAGGAATATATATCTGTGCACAGACGAGGAAAACCTTGTCTTTAGACTGGGTACACTTGGACGTTACTGGTAAGGTGACGAGGAGAGCCGAAGCATCCTGCCTGTACTCCGTCCAGGAAACCAAACCAGGGCTTGCGGCAGGACAGGCCACGGCATGCGCGCAATAGCACAACAACTTTACGCTCGCTGCTTTGAATTTATAATTGAACTGCAGTTGTAAATCTGAATAACTAATCGTAGAAGCAAAACCTCACGTCTAGGCTTCCACAACGGTTCTCTGGTGGGTCATTTCCTTCTGGCTTACTGGGCTGCCTGACCTCCAAGGGAGTGTTTGGAGTCAGGCTAATATTTAAATAGTGATCTGCTTCCAGCAGCCAAACACGGTGTTTCTCTCAGTCTTTGGAATTCTGAGCAAATCACTCCAAGAGTTCTCTGGCAAACAAATCAGGTGTACATCTGCAAACTGGGTCCCATTTATTCATTAAGACTGTAACAGGAATACCGGAGAATTCATGCAATGGCAGGAGGTTAGACTAGGTGGCCTTCTCAGGTCCCTTCCAGTCCAAATTATCCTACAGCCCTGTGATCCTGCGAGAGCGATTTTCTTCCTACCTTTGCTCACAAGAGCTACTTTGGATAGAAACTATTCACCTACAATCCTGGAGAAAACAGCTCGTCCACCCTCCTCATGCAAGTCAATGAGGCATACAGTGGTCAGTCTTGGGGGGAAAGAGATTTTCTTCAGATACCTTTTACCGGGCATGGCTAGCTGAACGAGACACCTTGCTCCTGCTCCTCACTCTTCATCGGGCATCCCTCACTCTGCCTTTCATATCAAATTTCTGCTCAGAGATCTGCTCCGTGTTCAGGAACCAGAGCTTTTGGGCAGCCCCTTCCGTATTTCTTTATTAAAATGGAAATGACAGGGGTGAACAGGGATACCGGTGTTAAGCCAGTTTTATGCCACCGCTATTGAAGAGTCAGAACGTAATAGCTCAAGACACCCAGGACAAACGCCACTGTCTGGGCACTCAAATAGTGACCTGGGCACGTTATACCAGAAATGTAAATACAGGTGACGCAGTGACACAGAGCGGGACAGCTCTCCCTTACGCAGACGTCGGTACTTCAGCTCCCGTGGCACCTAAAGGAAGCGCACGGTACCAGCACTGCGAGCCTTGGTTGCTCAGAGGGGCGACACCGCCAGGCTTGTCAAAGCTGGGTGCCAGAGGCCGGCTGTCGGCTCACCTGAGCGGGAGGGGCGGCGGGATGCGAGAGAGCAACGCGAGAGATGGATTAGCACTGAAAAGTGATACCCAAAGAGGGCAGAAACAAGACATGGAGAAGGGAAGTGATACAGAAACAGAGACAGGGAAATAGAGGAAAATAATAATAAAAAACAAAACCCCACAGTCGTTTTTCTGTTACTCAAATCTGAAGTAAAGGATTTGTTCTTGTTCCATGGGGTCTTTGCTGTCTTTTACGCTCCTGCCATCACCTATGCTGTCCAGAGCCCTCAAATTTATGGTCGGAAGATGCGAAGATGTGAAGGGCAGGACAGGGACTGTTGGTTTTGGTGCAACACCTGCAAGAGCGTGTTCCTGGTTTGTGACCAACAATTGAAAAGGAAAAAGACACATCCATTGAAGCATCTGCTACTGCAGCATCTTTGTCACTGCTTCAGAATCAATTCTCCCACCTGTAGTGTTTGGCTTTCCATTTACATTTAAAATGATTGTGAAATATACAGTAACAAGCTAGTATTAGAACAAATAAGCCCGAGGAGACAACTAAAAGAGGAAGTGAAAGGCTTAAAAAATAAAAATAAGAATGAGACGTAGCATTTGTCTCTGGCAACATTTGCTGATAAGTTCAAATTGAAATGTCATATGGAAATGGTGCAACTTTTGCTTTAGGTATGGGTGAACTTGTCTGTCAGATGCTTTCCTCCTATCCTCAGCAGTCCACACATTGATGGAACAGAGGACTTCTAAGGTGGGTAACCTGCTGTCAGCCTTCCAGGCATAACGCCATGAAGCCAAGGCTTTTCCATGCATGGGAAATCATAGAGGGGTTTTTATTTCCATTCCAAATTAGAGGTAAAAAAAAAAATCTGAGTATGTGAGAATTTTGCCATGAAGCCTCATAAATTTTCTATCAGCGGCTGTGCTAGGGATGCTTTTCCCAACCATCTGACCAAGAAGTTCCCAAGAGTAGCTCACGTGGTTATTTTCTCCGAAGGCCACGGCCATGTCAGGCCACAAGAGCAGAAGCAGACGGCGCTACGCTGGTCTGCGTGGCTGAAACACGCCTCCTTCCCAAGCTTCTCTCACATGGCAGAGAAAAGAGTGGCAGCTGCAGAGCCGTGAGTACTGTGCGGCCAACTCCCATCTCGGCTGGGGAGAAGATAGCAGGATATATTTCCTTGGTGTACCACTTCCAAATGGCTTGTGTATCACTACCAGACCTGGGCTTGTGTTTAGAAATTGGCAGTTTAGTTTACAACTTACACTACGAAAGGCCCTAGAAGCCCTGAACTTCATCAGAGTCGTAAGACATCACAAATTTTCCACAACCCAGGCAAACAACTTGTAGAGAAAATCCAGATACCAAACGCAGGGCCAAACAGAAGGTGACAGTCAGACACCAACCAGGAATAGGAACCAGCCTTCCCCAAATCCCAAACATGCCATGTTCTGCACTAGATCATATCGCCCGTGCATCCAGCTTGCATGGACCCGTCACTGCAGGACTCCTGCTTCATACTGGAGCATCTACAAGCTGTCATCAAGTATTTGTAGCTTCAAGCAGAGTTTTGTGCAATGCGAGCAGATTGTCAGGTATTAGAGTGAATTAACTTATTTGGCAGTTGAACTCTTCAAAGTTTGGAGACTGCTTCTCGATTCCTCATCGAAACATCTCCTCGGTTCACACTGCGTATGCGAAGCCTCAGCCGGAATTATCGGGGTTATCAGAAACCCATTGACCTTTTCTAAGCACTTCTAAATCCATCAGCAATACTCAAGAATGGAATTATGAGGATTATGACCATTGTAATACAAAAGTTGTCTTAATTTTCAGGGATACATGCAAGATACATGGCCTTGTTATTAAAAAATATATTCTAAGACAAGAGTTGAAAGACCTCTTGTCCCGCTCGCTAATTGTATTTAGAAATGCAACTCCTACACCTAAACACCTTCTGATAGGGACAGGCTTAATGAAGTAGCAGTGTCACGATAGCCAAGAAGACCAAAGCGTAGCAGGTGAGAAGGGAAGGGATTTTTACCTACATAGCATACAACAAATGTTGTTAATTTTGTTACGTGCTTTAAAAAGTTATCAAGGTACGTGTCAACGAAGGGACATTCTGGCAATGTCCAACCGTTGTCCTGCCACTTCAAGTAATGCAAGAAATGACAATATATATTTTCACACTTCTTCAGAGAGAGCAAAAGCTTTGCTGCTGATTAAAAATAAAAATACAAACCTAGACACAAAACAAAACCCTGCAAAAGAGAAGAAATTAAAGGCAAAATAATTTTTAGAAGGGCCAAGTTCTTCTCAAAATAAACAAACCCTAAAGCTCAACACGCCCCCTTTTGCCAGCTGCCATTTTGTAGGCCCTTATAATTAGAAAGAATAATTTTAAAAGCCATTTAAAAAATCCTTTGCTGATCTTTTCAGGTCTTTTCAGTTACACTGTATGAATCTCCTGAACTGATCTCCTGTGTTACATACCATCTTTATTTGGGAAGCTTTTCTGAGGTTATTTCTAGGAAAAAGAAACTAGGAAATTACAATATCTGCTGTTGTTTCAGTACCTTTTTTTAAAATTCTTCTTCTTCTAATGTGGTCATCCAGAGATGACTGGAATGTTCAGGAGCAACCCAATACTCAGAAGAATAAAGTTCAAAAATAATTTTATCACAGACCCCCCAAAAAATGCAAGCCTGGTAATTTTTCCTGATTCCTTCTGCCAAGAAATAGAAATGCTTTCTGGTTCATTGAGCAAATTGGTGGGTCTGAATTCCAGAAATTCAGATATCCTCACAAAGGCAGCATTATGACCGAACAGGTTACGTGTTCAGAATTCTGGCCGGGTGCCACTTTGTTAATAAATACAAGTGTTGAATTCAGCTGGATTTGAAGCTTGTGTTCTTTGCTTGAGCAAGTCCAAAAGTGCCAGAGTTGTAAAATTATCGTTGCAGCTTGTGTTTTGAAACTCAGAGACACCATCGCAGACAGAAACTGTCTCTGATCCTGCAAAGAGAATCAGATGGGCAGGTCTCACACCGAGCCCAGCTGACTTCAGTGACCTAAAACAGCGGTTGGCTGCAGGATTGCACGACCTGTAACAAATTAAACACTCGGATAATCTACAAAACCTATTTAATCTGGATTTTAATTTTTTTTATTTTAATTTTAGAAAGAGCAGACAAAGCAGCAAAGATATTACTATAGATAGGAGCTAAAATTGTTTATTTTTGGGGTGTCTGTGCTCTGCTTCATTGCAAAGAATTTAATTTTCTTCAATAAAATGGGTTATATTCCATCATCAGCAACAGCAATCAACTAGAACGTCAATAAAAGCCTCCCAACAGTTGTTTTTTAGTTGTTTTTTGTTTTAGTTAAAATACAGTTGATTGATTGCTTTAAATAAATTCTTCTGTGTCTTAATTACACAGGATAACATTTACATTTTATATTATACCATGGCAGTTATCAGAGCTGAACAATTCCAGGCAAGCAATTTATTTTCCTATCTGCTCCAGGTAATCAAAAAAACCTGAATTACTCAAAATATATTTGTTATTCAAAATTAGTAAGTACTATTTGCAATTAGTGGTTAATAACTAGACAGATTTCCCCCCCGTGTGCAGAATTACCAGATCCATTTCACAGATTAAAACCCGAGGCACAGAAAGGCATCTAACCCTGCACAAAACCAGCGGCAAATACCATCTCCCTGCTGAAGCACTGGACCACAGCGGTGGAGAGCGGTCAGATTCCTTGCAGGTACCTGCCTGTGCACATTTCCTTACGGAGAGTAATCCTTGGATTTTATGCATGCAGGTACACATACATACATATGTATCTACGCCAGCACTCCGGTTTTATCAATACCAGGTTCTACATATGCAAGACGGCTAACAACTCGAGCTTTGTTTTTCATTTTTTTTGTTTTTAAACCAGGTTAAGTGCCAAGGAGCTGCCATCACTTAGGTAGCCTAAAGGCAATTCCTCCTTCCTAGTACATCTTAGTTCTTCTAATTGCTTTATACTGCCTTTCACTCTTCCTAAAAATTCGAAACTGTGCTGGTATTGGCAAGAAAGAGAATTTTTTGCCCTCCTTCCCCCAGTTCTGGTACAGCTAGAGACTCAGACTCGCGTGAAAGCCTTGTTTCATGAGAAAAACAATTATTTGATTTGAAATGACTCACATAAGAATTCTGTTCTGAATGGCTTCAGGGAAAACTGTTCATAAAATCCTCTTGTTATTAGCAAAGATAGTTTATTATTGGCATACTGTAGCGAGAGACAAAAAAAACCATGTGGACTGCCACTGTCTGCAAGAGAGACACGGCTCTTCCATCAGGTGCTGAACGCTCTGGCCTCTGGATTAAAGCACGTCCAACGCAACATAGCTCCCTGTAGAGACCTGAACCGCATCTTTACAGCCTGTAGTAGCAAGATGCAAACAGGCACCTGGTGGGAAATTCCCTAAACTACTACTTTTCCTTACCCTTGAAATGCTTAAGTATTCCAAGGAAGCGATGCTGAGCATCTCCTAGAAGAATACGGTGAAAACTCCTGTGCTGAATGGGCCCCAGCAGCAAGGATGCTACCTTAGAGTTATTTAATTTTGCTGTAAAAGCGGCTATAAATTCAGCAGTGCCCGGGTTCGTAGGACACACGAGCTGGCTACGCACCGACACCGTCCCAGAGGCAGGCAGAGTTTGTCAAAGAATCAGAAGAAAAGTTTTTTTCCTGTGCTGGAACTGAGTTTAGAGCAAGAGCGAAAGCACAGTTTGAATTCTGTGTTACAGGGACAGCTCAAGGCATTATTAACATCTCCGAAGTTCCTCCCAGGCACTGAAGGATTTAATTGCAGCAGCCTAACGAAACTCTGCCATGCCCCCTTGCTTCTCCCTAGGGTCGGACACATGGGGCTGGGGGAGGGGACGGGAGGAAGGGAAAAGGAGGAAAACAAAAAGATCAGAAGTACATTGCTTATCTGAGCGCTTTGCTAGGTGCTTTTCATTACATTGTGGTAGCTAATCTGGTCAAAATAATCCAAAACATCTAGTGAGAGAGATCACTGTTCCACAATGAAACCTTGCAAGACATTTGCTCTTCTTTCAGACGCCACTCACATCCCTGTTTGAAGATTTCCACTCTTTTTCCCCAATTAAGCACATTTAAAGTCACAGATGCTCCAGCTGTTCCTCATCATGTACGTGGCTACATGAAATCAACACTTTCCTTGTAAATGAAAGTCCATGTAGAGACATATGCACATGCGTACACACAAAACAAAATACGAGGTTTGCAGAAGTGCCTGCATGTATTTACCAAGCTGCATATTTTACTTCTGTATTTGCACTGCTCAGAAAAAGGAATAGAGGAGCTTTAACATGGTTATGCTTATGATTATAATTCAAATACCTGGGAGATGTGCCTCTTACAGCATCTCATCGCAGACATATTGTACCATCCTAAGAAGAGTGGGGGAAGCATTTTCATCCTTAAAAACGTCACTCATGAGAGCTGTCTCACCAAAATGTTTTGCGCTCCTCAGATGAGGGTCAGTCACAAATAGCAACTGGTTTGATATCTAATCAATGTCAAGATGCTGCTAGAAGTTAGTGTCTGTCCACCTCAGGGATCTAATGGACCTATTTTGTCATTAAAAATACATGGAGAAACTTCTCTTACACAAAGCTAGAACAAAAAGCTTTTAATTGCTTTACAGATGACTTGACGGCGTATACCACATCGGTGGGCAGGAAAAAAAGCCTGTAATGACAGCTCAGAGCCTATTTTTGTTCCAGGATAGTCTTGAATCTACAGGGCAAAGCTCTCAGGTCTTGGTTTTTCCTTCCAAATTCACCTTCTACTTTGGTCGTTGCAGAAGACAGTGGGAACTGAAAGGGGGATCAGATATTCCACGCAGCCTGGACGGAAGGATTTTGCTGTGGTACGCCTTTAGATAGAGCTTTTATGGTTAACCTTCAAAAATCTCTCACTTTCTCCCCACTTCTTATCCTTAATAACATTTTCGGTATGAGCACCCCTATATTAAATCGCTGTAGTCAAAACAGAACCACAAGGATCTTAACACAGTCAAAAGAATGGTTGTTCCTCCTCTTACCTCGTCATCTAAGTAGTAAAATGGCCTTAAACTAGTCAAAGATCATTTTCAAGGTGGAAATAACTTTTGCCTTCACTTGACTTTAGAAAGATCAGATAATTTTGATTAAATTCATTGTGAGAAAAAAAGGTTTTGCAATGATTACATGCATTGCAGACCTAAATTACTTTCTCCAAAGCACTTCCTTAACGTCAGACCAGTCTTCTAGCTGTAGCCTGCTTGCCTGACAATTTGTTATATTTACTTTTCGCTCTTTTCCTCTACTTTTTCACTGAAGTGTAGCCCAGTGAACCCAGATAAAAGGAATGAAGTTATTCAACTTTGAGAGATTTACCAAATATAATGAGAGGTTAACCTACCAAGCGTTCAGCCCCTTAGCCGGCTGAGCACCGAGGTTATGGTTTCAGCTGTTCTGCTACTTTTTCTTCAGGAGGTGCAGTTTTTTAAAGTTTAGCAGATAATAGTACAAAGACCCAGGTGGGGTTTTTTACCCAGTGATACAAAGGAAGTGGTTTTGTTGCTAGCAGGTACCTTGTTTGGGGTATTAAGATAATGAAAGTTCATCACCACAGACAAATTGTGACTGCACCCCATCCAATCTGACCTCGAGCTTGAGTTACTGAATAGAGAGACATGCATTTATAACAACCCTCCCTAATCCCCCAATAAATCAAACTCGCCTCCCCTAAGCTGTTGGAAGAAATTGAACTTTTATATACATAGATTTAACGGAGGAAAGAAGAAAATCTGTGAGAAAGAGCCGTTTCAATGGTGCTATGTGTGTGCAAATCTAAGGCCGGTTCAACCCTTAATCACATTTAGTTCTTTCTTCCAGCAATTGCTCGGTTACTTAGAACAACCACGTCCCAAAAAGGATGCACAGGGGCGGGATAGGAAGAGATGGGAAACGTTACACACAGACCCCCAATTTCTGCAAGACCAGTCCGTGCCCAAAAGATTAGCTGCTTCTGCAGAAATACAAGTAGTAGATTTTAAAATAGCAGAAGGGAATACAAAAACATCGGCATGTGTGTTAATCACAGCGAGTGAATAACTGGGCTGAATAAACACCAAGCAAAGCCACTCCTCGATTTTGCAGGCACGCCTATAAAAGGTCTTCTCTACAGTCAGTGCTGTGCTAGTGATTTAACAGCCTGTTTAGTGCCTTGCGAGAGCGGGTGTGGTAAAGGCATCGTAATCTTGCAGGATAACCTGGTAACCTTGCTAAAGACACTTTCTCTCTAACCTGAAGTGTTCACTTTTCCTGATTAAAATGGGTACAAAATAATTTATGTTGGTGGTTACAGATTAAATAGGCTGGTGTACTTCAAAAGCCTGTTTACCTGTGATTTAAAACCAGTATCTTTTGATCAAAGAGATAAGCTGTCTCCATGCTGTCTGGTGATCACTACTTTCCTAAGGCCTTTTCCCCCTTTCCTTAACTTCTTTTAGGTTTTACCGGAGTGTGAAAAGATGCAAGTTTCAAATTTGTCCATGTAAGTTTACATACGGTTTTGCTAGGGTCTATCATACTGCATCGCGGATTATGTTTCAGCAGTTTAAGATTTAACAGCTGCTGCCAAGAATTGCAGTTGGATAATCTCACGGCTGCCGTTACTTTGAAGTTGCCAAGTCACAATAAAACCCACAGCTTCTTGCGAATGCTGCGTTTGGGATTATTCCCAGTTAATTGGGAGATCTGCTGAAAATATTGAGGAGAAAACACTAAAATGCTTTCCTATTTTTCTGCGAAATTCAGCTTGAAACCTGCAGCAAAGCGAATCAAAACTTTATTCTTCTTAATGGCAGCGTGGAGTAGAAAGGAAGAGAAGAGAGTTTGACCCGACTTCCTTTGGTGCTTGTTTATGTCATTGGAGCAGAAAGAATCTCAGTGCTTGGCAGCCCACTTCCTGAAGGCAGAAAGAAAATAACCTGCATTTACTGCAAATTGTATTGAGATCGCGAAGCTCTGATATCACAAGTCATTGATCTGGTCAAGTGTTAAAAGAGAGATGTGAGACTTCCCCTTTTCAGTTACAAATTCCAGCGCAGGAGACAAGAAAACAGCTCTTTTCCTTGCCAATGTGTTAACTACTGAGGGAGGGAACCCTGGGATGGCATTTTGCCTCCTTGCAACAAATACCCACTTTTATTTTTCCCCTGATAGCAACAAACAATTTTTTTAGGTATAAAATGCTGTAACTAAGCTACTCAGAGGGCATCGTGATAAATATTTACTTGAAAATATTGTCAGAGTTGAAACTTAATTGAAATGCTAAAGCTTTGTTTGCTTCCCCTGCTTCGGCACAGCTGAAACAACAAAACCAGTCAGGCAACCTTTTTTTTTTTCCCCTTTTTTTTTCGGTCAGGTATGTGCTGAATTACTGACAAAAAGCGTCGGGGTTCTTAGAAAAGCTGCAACACCCAAGGGATTTCTCCCAGCTCCAGACAGAATGACTTCATTTAACTCCGTTGGGTGCTCTTTTTGTGACTGCCTTTCCCCGGCTCGGACTGAATGCGTATCTATTTTGTGGGCAGACATAGGATTTAGTGCGAAAACACTACTGGAACACCCTTTTCCAAAACATTAAAAGGTTTACAAATGAGAGTTTAGAGTTTCTACATAAGCAATTTGTGAGTGTAAAGGGACTGGGTTTGGGTTTTGCTGTAAACCTCCCCCTTCGCATAAACGAGGGCTGCGGAGATAAAAACTGTGTTCTTTATATCCCACTCTTTATTTTGTTTGTTTTCTGGATAAAATGAAATTTCTGAAATTCCATGGTGGGTTGTAACATTTTGTAGAATCCTTATCTTTAGTAGCTTCATTTTTTTAAGCCTCTAAAACTTTTTTTAAAAAAAAAGCTTTTCAAAGACACGTCTAGAGTAGCTGTGACCACACAAGCGCAGACTTCCGTAAAGCGCTTTTACACCTCTTCTGCGTAACTGTGTTAATGTCAAATAAGTGCTACCCTCTCCATTTTACAGATGGAAATCTTCGACTCGGATCCTCACAAGCTGCCCAGGCATTTATCTTTTGATCCGCTTCCCGGGCTGTGGCGGGCTAGGCGAGCCTCCACCGAGCTCACCCGGGCAGATCCCCTGGCTGGGTGCGTGACGTCCTCCAGACCACCCCGACCCTTTCCTTGGGTCTGGGGGTTCCAGCTGGAAACAGAGCTTGATGGACATGGATGGGAGAGGACGTTTCGGTGTGTAAATGAGAAGGAGCAATGCCTTAGAGCAGCCTGAACACAGCTACAGTACTTTTTTGCCTGCTGATTCTTCATGTTGCTGCAGTTTAGCTGTGCTACCTGAATGAAAGCTAGCAACTGGTGGTATACACTATAATATTCTTCTTCTCTCACTCTGACATAAATGTGGACTTAGTTTCTACTGCTCCAGTGCTTAAAAGACTTCGCACTCTCAGCCTAAAGTAATCCAAACTGCAGAAAGCTTCTAGGTCAAGATTCAGGAAAATGTCTAAATAAAGTCTAAATGAATGAAATATCCCCAGTATTCCTAGACAAACTGATCTTCCAACTGAGATGGAAGACATCTAACCTGCTCAGATCCTTGAAAACACCCAGAGCTGACCAAGTTCCACAATATGGGAAAAATATATCACCTCTGAGTGTATTGTATATCCTGGCTTCAGGTTTTCAAGCTTCCCTCTTAGCTCTGTGATACTGGAAACACATGTAAACAACACACAGACACAAAAACCGAACCAAGAAACAAAAAAGATGTCTCAGCCCCGGCAGGCTTGCTCTAAAGTAAATACAAAGAGCTTCATGAAATGGTACAAAAGCCATGAAAACCCTGACAGCTTGAAAGATAGCAATCGTTTGTGGCACTAATGTGGGGCACGAGATGGGGAGGGCTACGGCACAACCGAGGTTGTTTTGGCTTCTATAGCAGTCACAGGAGGCGAGAAAATGAATAAATTGGAGAAATACAACATTTTTTTTTTTTTAAAAGAACAATTGTATCTGAACAGGGCACAAACCAAATGGACTGAAGAGCGTGCCATGTTCCACAGACACCACTTTTTCAGAAGAGTTTTTGTGTAAGGTTTTTCCAGTACAGGTATCTCACCCTGCTTTTCAGAAGGAAAGAGGAGAAAAATACAAATTATTACTCTGCCTGTGTCTGATAATACATATAAATTCTCTTCTGTTTCGTACAGAAAATGTGGTGATGCATACCAGGATGTGGGTGACTCAAAGGTTAGCGTTAATATTATGCAAAGAACACTTGTAAGAGGTGGGGAAATAAATCTACAGGAAAGGTGTATATAAAAAAATTTCTGGAACCCTCATTAGAAATCTTCACCCACGCAAAACCAGACAAATATTCATGTTTTCACCTATTTTTCAGTAAGCTTTTTTTTTTTTTCTTTTCTGTAAAGAGCTTTTTAAATGGCTGACAGCGTAATAACCACCATCATCGGAGCGCGTCCCTGATTGCTGCTCCATGAGTTCTCAGGTAAGGGTTTTCAAATCGAGCACAACGCAGGCATTCAGAGCTTCGCGGGGCTGTACTCCGTACGGTACAAGACAGACCAGTAGTCTCTGACCCTACAACATGAAATCATAAATCGAGATCATTTAGGGACAAACGTAGCATCTTATTCCACGTTTATTGCCACCGACTGCAGGAAAGTAACTCAGGGAAATGATTAACGGCAGGGATAAAGGGCTTCTGTTGTGAAGCGCTGACCGTATCAATGCCTAAGTGTTAGGCAGGGTCTAAAGAAAATGAGAGCCACAAGGCCTGGAGAGCCAAAGGGCAGCAGAAGTGTGCGGAGGCAGGGGATGCCTCATCTGCCTTTCAGATGAAACTTTTGGTGTGCTAAGAACACTTAGCATCCCAAAAAATTATGTTTAATTCTCCTTACGAGGCTTCCTCTTAGAGCGTTCACACCTCATTCTGCAGATTTACGATCTTCTGCATTTAAAAATGAAACTACAAAAGTAATGCTATTTTTGCGGCAGTTTTTCAAGAACTGACAGGGTGTGCTGGGTCACATCAAAAACTCAAGAGCAAATGTATAGAGCTCTGAATTTCTGCAGTTCTGTTCATAGGAGACTGTGACACGTTTAGAAGGTGGAATAAGTGCCTTGCAATTTTGGAGAATGGCTGTAGAATCCTACTGGCATTTTGATATGCATTAATACATTTTGTTCTGTCTGGAAGCACTTAGGATTTCTGAAACGGTAGCGTAACAGTGGAAACTGTAGCTGTGTGTTGTATTTTCGGCCAAAGCAAAACTAAAAACCAAACTATTTCTTGGTGGGGGTTTTCCCCATCCACCCAACATACAGGGGAGATTATGGTGGTGTTACATAGCGTGCTGGAAGATTCTCCACCTGCAAGTAAAGAAACTAAAGGTAGTGAGTGGGTGAAAAGTATCACCAAGGTAAACACTAGACTGCAGAGGAAGATAGTCCATCTTGATAAGAAAAAGCAAATCAAAAAGCAGAATTTCAGAGGGCTAAACTGTGCAATCTCAAGAAAAACAGCGTGCTGTAACATTCTCTGATCCCTGGCCCCCGCACAGGGAATGCTGGACTGTCTATCTACATCCTTCCCCTACCTTCTCGTTTAAAGCATTTCATTTGCCATTCTTAACAGAGTGAAAGAGCTCCTGCAGATCAATCCCCGGGCTAAACACCATCGACAACCTTGGGTGCCAATAGCACTGGGCTAACGAAATAGTGTGGCGCAACTGGAGCTCCTTCGTGGTATATAATTTGTCGCCAGGGTCTCACGTGCTTTTGACGCCACGAGGACGTAGCTAATGAGGATAAGGGCGGCAGCTAGGCCTTAATGATTTATTTTTCATGATTTGAGAATGTCAGCTGTACCTTCTTTTCCCATGGCGGGAATCCATTGTTAATATTTACAAGCAATTCTCTAGCAAGCAGGTAAGGGCTCATAATCAGAATCAAATTACTGTACTGCTGATGATACTTCACGAGATGAGCACTTTATTAGGAAAGAAAAGCTTCCAGAGAGACTATTTAATAATAAGTACATCAGTTTCTTTAATAGTCTAATGGTAATTGCTAGTGAGACAATTATTTTTCTTGCCCAATGATTTCCCCCCCAGTGAGAATTGTTGTACTCAATGCTTATAGCATAATATAATTATTCAGAGTTCATTAATAGACAATATTAATTCTCCTTTCATTAAACCAGATTGTTCATCCGTTTGAATAGGGATATATAAGTCATCGACCATGGAGCACATAGTTTTTAATTTATTATTTTTTTAACTGTTAGGGAAGGAACAATGTGAACCCGGCACTTACTATTCAATGAATCGAGGAAACCCGACTCCTAGTTACAGCTTGCTGTTCATGGTAGCGTGAGCAAGTCTCTATCTCTCAGCACATCTGCTCCGCTTCAGTTTCCCACATGTCAGACAAGGACAAATCTTCCCCAGCTTCGTAGGAAGCTTTGGGAATTTAGAGATGAACGATAGTAAATGACTTACACTCTTTTCAAACTCCTGTCAGGCAGTAATGAGGACAACGAGCAGTGATAATATGGCCAGAATGATGGGACGAGCCTGGTGGCTCTGTAGTCCCATTGGCCTTTTGGCACCAGGAGGAGGAGAGCTACGCAGCGACCATCATTTTGGAGGGCCTTTTGCCAGTGGTGTTCCTTTCCACCACAGGGTTTCCTTAGGAAGTCTTCCTCAGCTGGATAAACCCCTGTTGTAAACACAGTGGTGAGGCTCCTGCACTGGATTTAGGGGGATGGAAGCAACAGGCAAACTCCTCTCCCTCGGCACGCCGACTCCACGGTCAGCCACACTCGCGTTGGGTGATACTAATGAGAAGCGAGGGCTAAGTAACGCCGTGTTCAGAAAGGCAATAGGCAAATCGAGAAAGTGCCCTCACGGATAATATCAGCCCAGCGTGACTCTCAGTGGGGCAGGAACAGAACTATCAGCTACATAGGTAATGTAAGGGACCCGCTTCACCTTGCAATATCAAAACAGCCTTCTCCCCCCGCCTGAGCTCTCCTATGGCGCTGCAGATTAGCATTAACGCCACTGTATGATTAAAGGCAGCGTGTACCAGTTTTTCTAAAACCCTGTAATTCCTCTTAAAAGAAATTCCGAAGTCCTTCGATACAATTTGGCCTGTTTGCCCCATAAAGCCTTAGTCTTATTTCAAGTCAAGCAGTTAGAGTAGTGGGAAAAGCAGTTCTGATGCGGAGCAAGAAGACCGAGGCAAGTACTTTTCCTGAACGTTCAATGTGGTGCCAGTAATTACTGCCAGTAACGAGGGAAAACAAGCGAACTCATCCATCTGCAGTTGTATCGTAGTACCGCAGCACGTAATGCCGTCTGAGTTTCCCTTCTGTATGTTTTTGCATGCTAGGTGCTGATAAAGATCTTTTCCTCTAGTTTCATGTTTGCATGGTATTCTTGTGTAATGGCCAAACCTGTTTGGTTACAGATTCCTCTGTCTGTCCTGATTAATGTCCTTCTCTTTGGACCCCATGAGGGGAATCTGGGAAGCTTTTGGTGCTTTTTAGGCCATTTGTTGCATTATCTGGGCTGTCATTCTCTATTTCAGCGGGGGATTGCTCAATACCCAGCACTCCATGCATTGCTTGAGGTTTTACTTAGCTTCTCCATTCTCTAGAGCAACTTTTCTTTGAATTGGTACTGAGTTACACAGCACGTATGGTTCTGGGCTTGTGAATTCCTTACCAGCCAGCAGTAGTGAACAAGAATTCCTG
This sequence comes from Phalacrocorax carbo, assembly GCF_963921805.1. Lineage (NCBI taxonomy): Eukaryota > Metazoa > Chordata > Aves > Suliformes > Phalacrocoracidae > Phalacrocorax > Phalacrocorax carbo. The sequence goes on from NC_087526.1 coordinate 2,442,916, forward strand.
GCTGCTTGTCTGTTTTTCAGAAGAAGAGACAACACCTAGCACACGGTACCAACAGCAAAGGAAAGAGCATGACGCGCAGGCATTCCAGCCCCAGTGTGAGGCAAGGCAGGGGTAGCAAAGTCCTCTCCTGGGGGACAAACTGCTGACCAGAGCGGTTAGATATTCATTAATTCGTATCAGCCTTCTAAAAAATAAGCTCAGCGCAAAACGGGTTACACCTGTCCTGTGGAGTACTAGTATTTTAGCCTGAAGAACCTGGCTGTATGGGAACAGTAGGCACAAAAAGGTGAATTAAATAAAGTTACTTTGATGTGACATCCCCATAGAGACTGTTGCTACAGCAACAAGACCTTTAGTTCCTGAAGTCACTTAAAAATAAATAACACTCGGAAGAAGAGACTTTGCCTCCCAAGCCATTATGAAGTTTTCAAAAAAGAAAATTTCACCCGAGAAGAACTCCGGATGAGTGTTGCTACGCTCGTAACCCACCCAGCAGGTGTACAGCCCTGCAGTACTGTAATCACAGCTTTTGTCCTGATCCTTATTCTGGGCCAGTTCAGCATCCTTTTAAATAATAGTATATATTATACACGCCGCCCCCAAAAAACAAGAGGAAAAGACGACAATGCCTGTGGCTACAATGTACTATTTTGAATGGCTGATGGAGAAACGGGGGAGGGTACGCGTGTGAAAAATGAAAAGTATATTTATTACTGATGCTCGCTATTAAATTTGACAGATAGCATTTGCCTCCAACCTTTCAAGCCAGAAGTGGAACAGATGTTCATGAAAAGCCGGTTAATTTCCTGCCATTTGTGAACTGATTAGAAACTGAAACATTAGCACACTGACACTTCTTTATTTTTAATCTTGCTCATGTTTTGAAAGGAAAAGAAAAGAACCATCGGGAGCTAAGGTCTGGTTTTCAGATAGGAATGGCTGCACATTTTTGTTTCCTCTTTTAACCCAAGCCCTCCCCGTTAAGGAAATAGAAAAGAGCAAAACTGACACCACACAGCCAGTAGCAACTCGGTGCTGCAAACCGTCGCCTTCTGCATAGCCGATGCGGCGCTGCCAGCAGGGCGAGGGAATGAGGAAGAGTGCGGAGCTGCTGCTTTCGCACACACCTGGCTATTGTTCCAGCCGCTAAGTAAATGAACAAAGGGGCTAAAGCCGTTTTCAGACGCCGGTAGTAAACAGGCAGTTACGCTCGTCCAGCTCATTGTCAAAACCTGAGCGTTCTGCCCTGCGATGAGGAACAAGGAATGAGGAACTTTTCCAGTTTTAGTTTTCAGAAGGGCTGTTACGGAGCTGCGTTCGTAAGAGGCCAAGCAGCCTCTGCTTTCAGAGTTCCCAGAACAGAAATTCAGGCGCAAATACAAATCTGGCACAAGCAGGCTCGATTCCATTGAAAACTGAACGGTGTCTCCAGATCTGATTCACGGACAACTCACTTTTGTTATAAATATTTATGTGCTCTTATTAATCCCAGTGGGAGAACTTTGGGCACGCATTATCAGTTATTTATATACTCCCTGCCCCTAGAAAGCTGAGGCTTTTACGTCTGACCCGGGAGAGTAACAAGTTACTCAAAAGTAAAGCCAGTCAGAAACTTTCTGACAAAGCGAGGGTTTGTTGGATAATCACAATTTGCTAAGCCTGAAACGTGTTATTTAAAACATCCTGGGGTTTGATGAGCAGCCACCGAGGCTGGGGCAGGGTCGAGCCCAGCTGCTGGGCCAGCCTGCTGCCCTCGGCGCTTCGCCGCTGCTCTTGTCAATTCTCCCGGCGGGCTGGGGGGGCCCGAGCCAGCGCCTGCAGAGATCTTCGCCCCCCCAGTACCCAGAGCGAGTTCAAAATGAGCAAGCAAACAGGATTAAAAAACCCAAACAAAAAAAAGGACACAACCCAAAATAAAATGAAAAAAAATCCCTGCAAACTGGAAACCCTGCTTTTCAAGCCAGCTGTACTCCGGAGTAATTAAACCAAAACAAAACAAGATCTCTGTATTTGAAACTGAGATTTAAAGGAGGAGAATCAGTCCGGAAAGATTCTGCCCCCGGTCAGCATGCCGGTCAATATTAGATACCCTTTGCCTATGTTGGGCGTACATCTACAACTGGAAAAGCACATGCTTTCAAGCATATATAAAGTATACTTAGCTTATCTTTGCTTATCTACAGTCTGAACAGCGCAACCGCGGCCAAACAGAAGGTTCGGCGCGCAGCAGGTTTTGCCCGAGTGTGTGCGCGCACACGTGTGTGCGTGAAGTCAGAGCACAAAAATCACAGAAATGCAAAGCTGGCACTCAGCGAGGGCTGCTGGAAAAGCTTCACGTTGAAAGACAAAAGCTGATGTGTTCCCTAGGAAAGATTTCCTTGCTCTGCAGTTATTTCACCCAAGGTGCGCCTTTCTGTGTGCATCTGGAAAGGTATGTGATTGTTTTTCTGACTGAGTTTCGTGTTTTAGTAACAGGTGGTTGGACTAATCCTCAGAAAATAGCATGCAACACACAAAGCTTAACTCATTCTGAATACTGCTTTTACCGTACTGAATCAGCACACACCCAGCTTAAAGGTTATGAAACCTCCTGAGTGAAACTATCCAAGTTGCTTACCTCTCCCCTAACACGGGAACAGTGAGGATGTTACACAAATACTCTCATCTGTGCTTTATCCTAAACCTTTAGGCCACGCCTTTAGTTGGAATAAATCAGAGGAGCCAAACCGATAGCAGCAGGACAATGCGTGCGCTTAAAATCAAAGCCAACGGCTTGTGAAACCCAGAGTTTTCATTAACTCACAGAATTTAGCCCTCTTTCCAAAGATTTGCCAAAAAGCGTACAGTTCCCCTTTAAATTCCTTTCCTTGCTCCACTTTCAAGTTTTCTTTACTTTTTAATTCCTTTCTTCTTCCTCCTTCTACTACCACTCCTCTGCTTCCTCCCTCCACTGGGGGAGGGGAAAGGGAAGAATAAGTGCTTTGTTGTTACTCCCCTCCCCCAGCTTGTAAAGTTTTCTTCTCGTATCCCACTGGAAAATAGCATTTCCCCAACCATCTGAAAAAAATGCTGCAATTTTTAATTGACAATTAGATGTTTGAAAAAGTAAAAAGAAAGAAAAAAAAAAGAAAGGCTTTGTGGGGAGAAAGAATGCATCACTCTTTTTTTTTCCTCCTGTCGGACACGTGATGTGTAACTCTGCAGAGTGGGACTCTGCATCACGGTGTCTACGTTCGCGATCGTATCGCTCCCACCAGTGAGAGCCGGGCAAAGTGAACTAATTGAAAAGTGAGAGAAGCCACTCCCTCCAGCTACTGCAGCTCCATCTTCCTCAATTACTCTGCTTTTGAGGCCTTTTAGGGTTTTACTTCTCCAGGCTCTGTTCTGCGGGAATTTCCTATTCCCAGCTATTTCAGTCCCTTCCACTTTATAAAGCGATCAGCTGTTAAACAATTCCCACCGGCAGGAAGTGCCATTACTCCACTGGAACACTTAATGTTCCAGACACGGAGGAAACGCGGGGCAGCCTGCGCCAGCCTCCCCGCCTGCTCAAAGGCCATCCTAATATCAGTTTAAAATTCCAAGCAGTCTCTTCGCTATTATCTCCGTACTCCTCTTTCAGCCTTCACTACACCCCAAAAGCCAGCCGACTGTTTGAAAGGGGCAGTTTGTTGTCTCGCGGAAGGACAAATGCATAATGAATAATTTCACACGAATCATAAGTGTGCTAAATTAAATCACCACTGAAGACCCTGGGAAAATAACACAAGTCACCAACTAATTTTAGAATCGTACAAACCTGATCACTGAGAGGAGCTCTGAACCGACAGGGAGGGGACTGGCAAAAAAAAAAAAAACAACCAAAAAACAAACAACCGACACCAAAAAACCCCAGACTTAATTTGCACAACTGTTGTAATCTTCACAGAGACTCTTCTGTCTACCCCCCCCAATCCTTCCAATTAAAAAAAAGTTTATTACATTGCTGAGTATATTTTAATACTTCTGTATGAACTCCCTTTGATTTTATAAACTTCCCCTTTTTACCCCCACCCCAATGTCCAGCTGTTTATAGGGTTCTATCGCTAACTCAGGGACGAGAAAAATAACTAGGCTTCTGGGTGAATTAATTTATTTAAAAAGAAAAAAAGACAAAAAAGACGACAACAGAAAGGTTGAACACATGTAATTTGGTAAAATTATGACTAAGGGAGGATATGATAACAGCCTAAAATATTTGATGTGTGCAAACATTAAAGACTGGCATGAAATAGTGTGGGCTGAAATGAAATTAGACTGACTAGCAACACAGTCTCTCCTAGACTGTGGAATATTTTGCTAACAGGAGTGGTGTTTGAATCACTTCAACCTAGACTGGACAGGGAACTGGAGAACATACTACATGGTTAGAGACACAGCTACATCAAAGGGTGATTTTCAGTCTATGAGTCACCGTGACAGCTGTGCCCCGCTGGGAAAATGCGTATCACAAAGCTCAGGATGAAGCACATGAGAGGCAGAGACAAAGCTTTCTCTGTCGAGGGGAGCTGGCTACACAGCGGCCTTCAGCAAAGAGATCAGGGAAATCCAGAGTCTGAGCATCTTTAGGACACGCTGCAAAACCGCCTCCCTTAAAAAGTCTCTCCACTAGGAGACAAGCAGGATATTGATAGTCCCTTCCACTCTGAAAGTGCAACCGACTGACTGACAAGAAGTAAGGGAAAAAAGAAGACAAACCCCAAACACACCACCAACCCAACTTGTCTGTAAACAAAGATCTTATCCCAGAACTTTGACCCTGAAATGCAGAAAGGACCCACACCCCGTGAAGCCCACTACAGACTCGCCCGTGCAGCAGTGCCCACACACTGACCTCTGAATAAAGCTCCTTAATCCAAAAGAGGAGTTATTCCAGCAAAATTAATAAATACATATTTTCTAGTAGCTGCTTTTCTCATATAAATAACCTCAGGCCCAGAGCACAGAAGAATCCTGAAATGACAGGGAAGTAAGTGGGCCATTTGGCCAGACCTCTTTAATTTCTTATTTTAAACTCAGCCTTTAAAACACTGCGTGTGCAGTCTGCCCAGGGGAAACTGCTGCTTAAAATCAGCGTATTGGATGAAGATAAGCTGAGGATGAAGATATACCGATTTACACTCAGGGTCTACATATATGTCACAAAAATCAAAGTTTGCTAGCACTGTTTTGTTGTATTTCTGTTGTATAAATCCAGCCTAGTCATTAAAGCCTCACACCATCAGTAAGGTTTGCTGCGCTGATCTGCGATGTTTATATACTTCAGGTAACTCTCTCCTTGTTTAAATAACCAAAATGAAAGCAACTCTTCCAACCAGGCTACTCATAACTAAAAGCTGTAACAACAGAAATCCCCTTTCTTCATCCAAAATAACTGCAGCCGGAAATTACCCTCGACCAATTTTAGAGTTAAGAAATTCACTGTCATCTGAAAAGAAATGGGAATTTGGAATTAGGCAGGCGTCGTTCTTACTGTCTTATTGAGACAGAGCTGCTCCCGGGGCGCTCCCAGGAAAGCCCACCCCGCTGTACCAGTGACGAACACGGCCATTTAACAGGCACGAATTTGTGCAAACAATAGTTCTCGTGTACGCGCAAATTCACCTAAAAATTAGAAATATTTGTTTCATATACTGCAGCTTTAAGTGGCCGCATTCTGTTCCAACCTAATGATAACAACGTTCATTTAGCCCTTCCCCCCTTCCCAGATACACGTAAAACCAGAAAATAAAACTACAGTTCTGCCAAAAGTTTGACTTGACTTTGGGTTGAGAGATACTGGGTTACTGGGTTTGTTCCAAATGTTAAAAAAGTCTCACATTTCTAGACTTGAAAACTCTTGTATTTTTCTTATTAGAATAGACAGCACTGTAGTCTAAACTACGAAACAAATGGACAAAAACAAGTACCCTGTTTTTCTCCTAAAACTAGTTTAAATGTAACCTTGTCAAACCTTCCTGGTTTTGACCTGAACAGAATCCTGGTTACACTGGTGGGATTTCACGAAGCACTTTAACTCCAAGAGTCCTGCATATAACCAGCTCCTGATTTCCTATGGGTGAATTCCCCCATTTGCAGATTAAACCAGACTCTGCCATGGCCAGGAGCACCCTTGCTGCAGAGTACACGCTACGCTGCCTGGCCTTGTTCGCCGTCTGATAATTTATAGGTTTTTAAAACAGGAATTTAATGCATATTATTCCTACGGCCTGACATCCGCGCTATACGATGGGTTTCGCTTTATGTACGTGGCTCCTCCCTACCTCTTCAGCCCCCTGAGTTGCCAGAGGTAACCGAAAGCCAACCACGGTCAGCGAGTACGATTTTGTCAAACAACTGCGAGTTTGCTGCCAGACAATGCTTGAACGTCTGCCTTTTTTCTCTCAGGTATATTCTCACTAAACATACCTTTATAAAAAAAGGTCTTGTATTAGCAGACACAGAATTAGTTTAGTGACCTTTGGGTTTTGTGTGATCTTATCTTGTGGTCTTTCATTTTCATTTAAACCAATGTTAAACTGTGGCTGAGATTATTAAAAGAAGCGCTATGTAGGCTACAGGAAACTAATGTGGGATTGTTTTAAATCTCTTCCTCAACCATCATTCATTTGTACTACTTTTTCTTTTTTGGTTCAATTTACTAACAGACAATAACGCCGGGGCCATACCGGCACCCACCCCCCGCAACCGAAAGGTACTATTTTTGTATGGTCTGACAGGCCTGCAATGCTTCTGGGGCCTTTGCACAGTTTCACATCTAATTTAAATTACATTAGTGCGTGCAATTAGCGCCAGCGTGGCAGTGCACAGCCACTTGTGCACGTAGCTGCACAGTCTTTGTATAAGACCCGCAAACTGCCTCTCTACAGGGAAATGAAGAAAGTGGCCCATGATGATTCATCAAACGAACAACTGCCCAGCTTCAAAGTTTTGAGGTAGCTTTTAAACCAAAGACGCATAAAGCATTACCAAAGAAATAAGGCCAGGTGTCCAAACACGGAGAGCAAAGATCCGAGCGGCTTTGCTGCCCAGAGCACTGAGGAAGAGCAGCTCCACCGTGAGCACCGGTGCAAAACACCTTGGGTTGAACAGGCAGAAGGAAGAGGGTTCTTGGGACAATTCTCAAAAGCTAGGCTTTTATTTGCATAACAGATCAGATAATTTGCAAGACCTGCCATCTCTTATTTTTTGTCATCAAACAGGAAACAGCAATAACAGAATGTGACTTGTGGCCGATCATGTGACAAAAAACCCGAACGACATGAACCGACTCCTGGACTGTCTACGGAAAAATCACAGGACACGGTTTGTTTGCACAGGCTATTTGATGATTCATTGTGAACAAACAGACTTAAATCAGGTGATTTAAAACAAAACAAAACAAAAAAGGATTAAATTAGGTTATTCGTGATCTCTGTGATCAAATCTCTAAGTGGCTTATTTTATTCCGTTCCACAAAATATTACTTTTTATCTAGACAGAGTGCCCAATGCCTAAGTTTAACGCATTTAAGTGTCTCCAGATAAAGTGGGCCACACGGAGCAATATTTTGAGTGAAGAAGGGGAAAGTTCTGAGCCTCTCGCAGCTCAGATTTGGGTCGCTTCTTTTATTCAGCCTAGTTTGCTCATTCCAAAGCCAGGCTTGACTTTCACTGACATTATAAACATCGCTTGCCCTACTCCAGATACTATGAGTCTTTTTTTCTTTTTAAGCCCACTAATATTCAAACACCTTCTGTGTGGAAACAAAATCAGCAGTTTCTCTTTCTATAACTATCTCTGACATAGATAGCACCGACGGCTTCTGGCACAAACAGGCAGGAGCTTTCGGAGAGGTTATCAGCCGCCGCACGCAGGCTGGGTACACACCCCCAAACCTTCCTGCGTTCCAGAAGTGGGGTTTCTGGCTCAATTCCACTGTCGCTTGGTAGACTTTAAAGAAGGAACCACTGTTCCTGCTTCGCAGAATAAATCATCCTGCAAAATATCCATCGCCCGGTTCCAATAAACCCCTGTGCACCTTGCAGGCTATATTCTTAGCTGTACTTTGCAGATCGTTCTTCTTTCAGCCCTCTCTCCCTCTCTTTTTCCAGAGTTTTATCGGTGAGCCTAAAATAAGTGATTTCTCAGAACACGGCCACACTCTTTCAAAGAACACAGAAATCTCTCAAGAAAATCTGCACCAAGATGTTCAAAAAGCATTGCTGCACGTGGGAAGTTGCGTTTCACAAGCCTCTCACGACACTGCCTCCATTATGCATGCCAATAAAACCAGGGCACAGGCCCTCGGAGGTAAGCGCTGCATTTATTTGGTCTTTAAGCTTTGATAGAGTATTAACTGCTGTGTGATCTTTATTAGAAGCAAGGAAACACTGTGTCAGGCAGCAGCAGATGTGAAGTAGTGTGTGTGGGGTTTTTGTTTTGGGGTTGTTTTTTTTTTTTTTCCCTCCTAGCAAGCTCTGTCAGCCCTGCAAACAAACACTTGGCCAAATGCTGTGTATCAGTGTACGATGTGCAGGCTTTTTGTGCTTTTTATTTCAAGCTTTCATTCACTATAGTGAGGTTACGGTCAGAAAGCACTATCTGAAAACATGCCCTTCCTCACTATGCTTCTTACTGTCTTATTAACCACAACTTTTACTGTATCTGCTTGCACTGCTCAGGTACAGGGATGCTGAAAGGGAAGCATATAAACTAGATTTATGCTGGTCGCCCAGATTTGCCCTGGTGACACTCCCTGCTTATTATAATAAATCAATACCTCCCTACGGAGGAAAAAGTGGAAGCGGCTTATTGCTGAATCTTAAACCACGGGCAGGTCTCTGTGCCCACTCAGCTGCTCATCACTGCCATCTCAGAATTTGCTGGCAAGCTGCTTTTTATGGCTGCCTCTGGCTCGTTTGGCCTGAAATCAACAAACTTGACCACAAAAGTGCGAAGTTTTCTGAAAACCTGGCTCCTTTTGCCTGCGGAAGGTTTGGGACCAATCCCATAAGCAGCTTTGCTCCCAGGCTGGGCAAGGGGCAGCGACTCTCCCGCCTCGGCTAGGCGAAGGTGTGCATCTGTGGTCCTTGCACGTGGGTATGCGTTGTCCTGTAGTGGAAGCGGAGGCCTGCATCCATCCTGGGCGCTGCTCCGGACTCCCCAAGCATCCCGAAAGCTCAGAGCTCCAGCCTGTGCCACCTCTTCCCTTCCAAGAGGATGTCTGGCTTACAGGAATGGCACTACTGGAAACGTTTGCTTGACAGAAGTGCAACAGGAGCAGCTGAGCAGGTTATCCCACCCTTCCTTACGCCAGGCAAAGCTACAGGGAGATGTAAGACTCTTTACTAGGCCGACTGACACATTATTTTTCTTCTTCTCCTTCCAGACTGTGTTAAAAAAATAAATATCTTTCTGGCTCTGTTAACTAGGTCTTTGTCCACCACAGGGTTCAAGTGCATGGAGAGTCAGAAATATAGACCAAGCTTTCTAGGGATGAAAACACAGTGGTTTTGTAAGCACAAGAACCTGAAATTAAATTTATGGGTGTTTTTTTTTTTAACCCCTGTTATCTAAGTACCTGCCCCCTTCCAATAACTTCTCTTTTAACCTGTGAGTTGTGATTAAAGGGTAAATTGCTAATTGCCTCAGCCAACAGGCTGAAGTACTTATTCTTATCACCAAAGAAATCTCAGTGCATTGATGAGCCTGTCAGAACCCAGCAAAGAACCTGAACATTTGCCTCATTTACACAAAAATTCGATCTGGATCCGTGACTCATATCTGCCTGAACCAGAATGCTGACACCGAATACCAAGAACTTCAGACACCACGTTGAGTAGGAACCATCCTTTATCTTTAAAGGGAGAGTTCAGAATATGGTTTTTCCATTATTAAACTGAAATATGTATTAGTCAGTTTTAGAAGAGTTTCACCATTTTCAGTCTCAGGAAGTACCGTAGTTCCTAAGAGCCACAGCCACAAACTAGAACCCCGTTGTGTGAAGTACTGTACCAAAGGACTGAGAGGCTTTACAAAGACAATGCCTTCTCCGATTTATAACGAAAGGAGGAAATTAAGAATTTTCCTTTATGCTGAAAGGACGTAGCTGATAACGCACACCCTGGACGGGACCTGCTGAGTGTGCTGTTTAAACTGGGTTGAATTTGCACTAAATAATACCGGAAATGCTGGCAAATTATTTTTCAGCTTCAGCTTAGGGCAGGGACCTTGAATACTTTGAACTGGTACAGACTGCAGGATAAGAATACTTCCTTTTAGAAGCGACTGATTCTGCAGCAGCTATTTTGCTGAGGTTACAGAGATGACAAGTTAAGGACTCCAGTTGTCCCAGTATATGCAAGGCTTTCCCATTAGTAACTCAGCTGTCTGTCCAAGCTCAGCCTATTGCGACAGGTACGACTGCACTCCTATTTTACTCACGCAGTTACGACTGCGTACGGTATTTAATTAATTATGCACGGGACTAGGCAATTATGCATCTCACTAAGCAGTTATACAGTTATCCGACTTATACGTGAACTGAAAGCACAGAACTGACTGTACGACTGTATATATACTCATGACAGCTGTCAGTCACGAATCAGGTGTCTTTGCTCAACGGTGTGCAGTTATCAGCCACCGACCCTCTTTATATTTTGTACCAGCCGCGCTTCGGTTACTTCCATGAGGTAACAGCTTTCCCAGCTGGATGGCAATGCTCGCAGAGAAAGGTTCACAGCAAGAGGTTTCACAGGTCTCAAGCAGAAAGCTGAAAGTTGCTTTCTGAGAAGAATACGGTAAGAGTAAACAGCGCCGTTTTTCTTCAAAGCAACGTGGTAAAGTACACAGGTAGGCACGTTTCCTCTCAGCCAGCCATCTGTCCCAGCAGGGCTTTGGCCCTCGCTTGTCATTAGCATTGTTTTTATTTCATTCTTCATACGAACAAGGCAGCGAGAGAAGAACAATAACACATCCACAATCGCACAAAAAGCGACTTCCGTGTTATGGTGTCGACCAAATCTCTCTTGACCTTTTTGTTTCTTCTGCATTTGAAAGGCAAAGAGAGAATGGAGCGGAGAATACGTCTTTTCACATACATAAGGCACTTACTCTCATTTATCCTCTCTCTTTTTAATTTAAAAGCACTTCTGTGAGGCTTACTTAACATTCATGTCACACTGCGCACAGATACATTTTTAGGCATGTTATTATTTTTCTCCTGTCCTAAGAACATTGGTTTTCGCAAGGCAGCAGATGAAGCAGCCAGAGCGCTCTCATTTCCCCTTTACCATCACCCCTCTCCCTTTCCGTGACACTCCTTCGCTTTTGTCTGCCCCGCTCCCACAGTCACCCCCCCCCACATCACCTCTTAACCAGCGGGATCCCAGAACAGGCACCCACGGGCAGCCCACCTCCAGCGACACCCAGCAGTGCTGAGCAGGGCCTCTCCTGAGCCGGGCATCAAGTATTAAACCCTACGGTGGCATTGCTTTATTCTCTGTGAAGGAGGGTGGGATTCACGGGAAACCTGAACAGAGATCACGGGATGCAACATCCACCCTAAGCTGTCAATTCTGAAGATAAAAAAACTACCCAGGCGTAAGCAGAGGAAGAAGCAGGGGGGCTTGGGGGTGCGCGCTGTCGTGCCGTGCGGAGCGCAGAGTTAGGCTAAGGCACCATTTCGCTGAGAAGGCAGAAGTGTTATTTACCCAGAGCACCGCTGTGAAGGAATTGCTCTGAAAACATTTTGGAGAACCCTTTCATTAGCCTCCCTCCACGGTCAGAAAGAGCCTCCTAATGAAAACAGATGACTTGGAGTTTACCAAAACGGGGTCCCCCAGCATCGTCCCGTGCTGTGACGTCCCCATCCCTGGCACATCTTCACCTCCAGGCACCGCTCTCCCCTCCCTGATCTCTACGTAAATTCTGATCATGTAGGTTTGGGTTTTTGGTTTGCTTGGGTTTTGTCGGTTGGTTTTTTGTTTGTTGTGTTTTTTTTTTTTTTCTTTTTGTCTCCAGGTTTCTATGAATGGGAGGACACCAAAAAAAAAAAACACAAACAAAAACCCAACAACCTAAACCTGCAAGTGCAACTGCTTGAATAGTTTTAGCGACTGAAACGTCCAAGACACTAAGTCCAAGTGCCCTCTACTGGCATCGGCGAGGAGGATGTGGCTGGGTAACGTGGGTGGGGAGGGGGGTGGCAGGAGGAGGAGGGAAGTGGTGTTAAGCAATAGTAAAAGGAAACTGTGTCAATAAAGTGGGTATGGCCTGAAAACTATAATCGCATAGCAGAGCTATTAAATTGTTGGCAGGCTGGGTTGTTAGTGTAACGTACAGCACATGCCAAAAAGCATATTGCTGGTATGAAAGTAGTACCAAGCCAGGATGTTGAAACAACTTCTGTTTTGGGGGTGGGGAAGGGGGAGATAATGAAACTCTCCTTAATGTAATGTCTCTACTTCTGATACAGGAGATGGCTTTTTTTAATTTTAAAATATATATTTATTTTTGGCTTTTAAATTTCACATTGGAAAAAACTAGTCAGAGAGGTAAGGAGGAAAAGTTGGTTATTTAGTACTTAATGTCTTTATTTTAAAGCTGAGAAAAGCAGTTGTGCAACAATGACATTACCACATGAATCTGGTCCTGGAAGAAATTATATCATGTGTGCTTATGGGAACTTAATCCATGAGGTCCCGGGAATGCCGGGATTGTATGTGTGTACATGCACGCACACACACTGACAAAACAGTTCATGGAAAATCTGTTTCAGACAGTCATTTTTGGACAGAACAACTCATTCTTGCCCTGCTAGAAAAGCAGCGTGTACTATTTTATTGGTACCACTGTGCTGACATTTAGTAAATTTGCAAGATCAAGAAGCAGTGTCATATACATTGTAGGGCGTACAGATTTTACTGAGCTCGGTAATCCACAGGATCTTATCAACTGCCTCATCAGAAATTAAACCTAACGTTATTATAGACAAACAGAACAACTGCAGTAGAACAGCAGGGCTATGTAAGAAAAAAAAAAAAGAGAGTTTAACAGACATTCAAGCAGCAAACTTTGATAAACTGGTGGTTAGAAATACATGTAGTTCTGGGAAAGTACTTTCCAATTCTTGTAATAACAGCAGCCCCTTTTTTCAGATTTACTGAGGAGACCACGTCGGGAACGGAGAGTCACACAGCATTCACAAGACAAAGGCACTGGGGAAGCGAAGCCCAGAACAGGAGAGCTGGACGGAGATGGGATTCAGCTGCCGCATGAGGAAGCAACTTGGGGAAGTGACAATTCTGTTTGTTTTTCTGCCAGGAAGGCAGGGGAGGAGACTGCTCTGCACGGTCTGAATAGAACTGGATGGGATTGCGATTACTCACTGGAAGAGAGAGATGTGACGATTACAAATCTCTGTACTGTGTCCTTTTCCCCTGCTATGTCCAGAATCAGTTTCAGAAATGTCATGTACTAAGTAATTCAGTAAGTAGCTGCAATATTTATCATACTGAGAGAGGACGAGCACCACTCACGGTTTGCAGAGCTGCATCTGTTCTGCACTCTGTGATTCTACTAAATTCAGTTTAGGTAATCCTGAGGTATATGCATTCATTACATTAAAAGCAAGTCAATTTTTGACATCTAAATTCAACATGCACTAGGATAAACCTACCAGAAATGGTGACAAAACCTTCTGTGAAATCAGGTTCATGCATTATATTTTTCCTTAAAAATTCCTTAAGGAATCTCCTTAGGGTTTTTTCCTTAAAAAACCCCACGTATTATGCATTTGTCAGACTGGAACTGGAGGCAAGGATCACATCGAGTTCCCAGTAACCACCACCAGATCAGCCACACAGTATCAGCCTAAAAAAAAAAAAAGCTTAAAATCTTGGTCAGCTTTCTAATATAAAAACAAATACATACAAAAATCGTCCTGCTAGCCAGTCAGCTTAGGGTCTCTTTCTGTACGAAACAGATGTTGATATTTGATTACTCCCTTTAATAGTGTCCATCTGTGGAAAGGGCCGCAGTGCTAGTACACATGCATGAAAGCAGTAATCGTATTTTCAATACCAAGGATACCAAGGATTGTTTTATCTACCTCATCTTTAATATTTCACTGCTGAGGCCAGGTTGTGCATGTGGCTCCGCAGCAGCTTGTTTGCAGCCCATTTCATTGCGAACACCTCCCTTCTCGCACCTTCCCTTTTCCACCTGAGCTGATTCTTTGTACAGTGCGGCAACATTAGCTTTTATATAGTGTTCATCATCTGGCCCAGGCCTAAACCTCCTCATGGGCAGGATATTAAATCATAAACGGCTCAGGACTAGTTCTGATACTGAAAGTTAAATATCCCACCAAATGCAAAAAGGAAAAAATGAGAAAAAGTCCATCATGCCTAAGCATGGACACGCTTGAACCACCACATGTGAATCAGGGCTACGGTGAGACTGGAAACCTTGTCCCTTGGAGACAGTTACCAAACCTGTCATGTGGAGGAGTGTCTCAGGTGTAACATACACCGGGAAAACTGAAATTAAACATATATATGTAGCTATCTTTTTACTTGTTCCTTGCATACTAGTCCGGGAAGAGCCTGGCTTGCCCCTGCCTAGTTCAGGGTCTTCACTTGGCGTGGAAGTCCCCGGTCCCGCCAGCTCCCAGAGCAGCAGAGGGTAAGCAAGCCCCACAGCCCCGTTTCGGCCCCTTTGCAGAGGTGGCGTATCAGCCCTCCATCTGCCTCGCATTGCTCTTGGAGGAGGCTACGAGGGAAAGCACCGTCAACAGGGAGAGGCCCTAAGGGTGACCCGTGCTGCCCTCACCCCGCCGCAGACCCCCCTCCTCTGTTGGGCAGCGTTTCATCGCTTTCTGTATCTCTGCCTGCAACGTAAGGAAGCCCAGCTACACCGATGAAGTACAATAAATGCAAGAACAATGTATTCACTTACTGGAGGTGTCTATTTTGAAGGTAGACATTGCATTAACTTGCAAAAACTGATCTTTCCAGCCATGGAATTGTTTTTCCTCTCTAGACTGTTAATGGCAAGATCCAAATTCAGACAAACAACTAGAGCAAAGATCTCGCTTCAAATATCCGAGACGTTTGTTAGTGATCACAACTGGATTGCTCACATTAGTTTTAATTCTCATCTCAGAGTGCAAATTGAGATCTTTCAGAAGCACTTCAGTACTTCGTGTTCCCTTGTCCGTAGGGCAGAGATCAACTAAACGTATTAAGAGGAAGTCAGACATTAAAAAATGTACTTAGATAAATGAGATTAATGCATGGGGTCTGACAATAAATTTTTGGTCCTAAACACAAAATATTCCACAGAAACAGATAATAAATCATCCCCGAACTCCGAAATCGAGTTCCAAACTAATAATATTTTTCGACTTTTATAGGAACTTACACTACGGTCTCAAAGACTAGTCATCTTGGGGGACCAAATCCAAAATAAATGCGAAGACTGAAAGCATGCTAATACTGTCAAATTGGGGTGACCTTTACACTATCTCACTGCCAAAGAATCAGCTTTCATAAAAGGTTAATTTCTTTGAGAAGGTACAAGCTGAATACCCCAAAACTGAAGCATGCATAATCATTAGTTGCTTAGGAAATTCTTGGCAGACGCACGTACATAAGAACAAAGATACATCTGTGAACAAAAAGCTTAAGGAACACTTTCTGCAAAACCCTAAATACTATTTCCACCCTAGAATATAGACATTTACAAGTAATTCTGCCAGTAACCAGTAGTAATTTTAGTACAATGTTTGTTTCCAAGTGCTTGAAAGCACCTACTCTTGTGTAATGGGCTATGAATAGTAACTACCATCTTTATCCTGTCTACAGCAATTACTCCCCCCCCCCACCCTTGAAGCTAGAAAAATGAGGCACAGGCTTGATGGAAAGAAAGTAAATTTTTCTAAATTCTTCCACGTTCAGCATATGGTTTAGTTTCAGTTTTCTCCAAGCCAGAACAATATGCTTTACAGGAGACAAGATGATGAAGGCTTAATTCTGGGTTCAGTTAAAACAAACAACTTTCTCTAAAAGCACATGCTTTGTTTCAAAGTGACATTTGTTAAAAGCCTCAGTGTCCACATTACATCACTGCGGGTCAGCTATCATGACTGACACGGTGACACGGGACAATGAAAGGAAGGCAGATTTGCCTTAACCCTCGCCACGCCACATCTGTACGCTCTGACCACACCAGACTTTAGGTTCCTTCTGCGTTGTTTTTACACCTCTTTGCCACAACCAAGGAAGAATACAAACTTAAGATATATAGAGATTTTTCCTTGCTGAGAAAAAAAAACCCTAAATGCAACCCCCCCAAGATTAACCTGATGAAAATAGACTAAAAAAGTATTTCCTACAGAGCACACGCCAAGAAGCAATATCTCACGCTGTCCGGCACAGGCAGGCTTTCCGATGCTGGCGTGCCAAAATCCACCATTACTCTCTCACCTCAAGATACTCGATACAAGCCCTGCTTGGGTCCCTCAGCGAGGCTGTGAAGCGACATATCCCCTACTTACAAAACAGCAGCGCATTTTACAGGGAAAAGCAACTTCATAAAGTAAGCTTGTTATTTCTGTGATGAGTGTTCCTATGTACTTACAGGCTTTGGTAAATTTACATTTTAGCATTGCCATTCACCTTTAAATAAATATTGATGGAGGGCAAAGCTGTTTATGATTTCAGGGTTGAAGTTAGGTGGCTAAGTCCACATTTAGGCCTCTGACAAACAGGCGGGAAAGCGTATCGCTTCACTGGGTTACAGGAGTGCAACGCGTCCCAAAGGATGGGTTTTAATGAGGGCTCGAGCTAAGGCACAGCTCCTCCAGACAAGTCACACCACGAACGCCAAAGAAAGCTAAACCCAGGAAAGCTTATCGAGGAGCCGGGTCTCCTTGGGAGGCCATAGATGGACTCCATGCAAAAGGCTGAGCACATACTCCAGACTGAAAAAGACAACAAAACAACCAAACACTGGCCTGTTTGCCCGAGGGATGGTTCCTTAACGCACAGCTCCAGGCTGGTCCCGTCCAAACCTGGCCTTTCTTCCAGCAGCTAACGTGCTAGCTCTGTCTTCCTTCCCAACCCCTTCCAAAGGAACTTAAACCTTCTCAGCAGCTTATATATGAAAACCAATTGGGCTGACTCACCCCACTTGCAGTAATTAACTCCGGCTGGTGCTCTGGGGGACCCGCAGACCCCGCCGCAACAGCAGGGCGGTGGAGGCAAAAGCCTAGTTTTTACCTGGCAGTTTAACCGGCAGGGTTGCGTGGAGGCGAGAGGGTGGGAGAAGAGAGTCAAAAATGGTTTTCAGGTATAGCCACAACATCAGTAAAAGCCTTAGCATGGATTTAGTTGCACTGGAATTAAATTTGTGTGGCTCAGGCCTCTGGCAGGGGTGCTCTGCTGGCACAGTTGCAAGCACTTAGCTGCAATCACCAAAATGCTTCTAGTGTGCACCAGTAGTGGGTTCATCTGGCAACAGGGAACTGTTCCTTTAACATCTAAGACCAAGTTCTGCTCCAGGATTGGGGATTTAAATATAGATACAGCCATTTTTGTATCAAAAAAACCGTGCTAATAAAGTTATCTAGCTTTGACCACTGGATTTGATGAAAGATGCCTGCTAATTTGTGCTGCAGACATTTAGGAGGTTACTGTCTCCACCTGCTTGCTCTCCAGTTCTTCTGGCAGCTGAGCGAGAGGACACCTTTCAGTCATCTCAGGTCACACCTGGGGATGTTCGTTTACAGAGATACATATCCAGGGCTGTGAAATACTTCAGCTGAAGAGCTAGCACAGGTTTACTTCTGTATGTCTCCCATAGTGCTTCTAGTGAGAATCACCAGGCTTTAGGAGCTCACCAGGTATCCGTTCATCTAGATGTTTATATGAACCTGATCTCCTCAGCAGCAAAGCATGATGTCCATTCACACATAGCACGGTATCGCCTCTGGAGCAGTGGCAACAAGCACTTAGGTTCATATATTCACTAGAAATAGTATAAACTACGTAGAGATAGGAATTTATGGCCTCCTGTACAGAGGCTGAGGGAGAAGGCTTTGAGAAGGAACAGGTACGGGATCAGAAGCAGGCAGCCGTACATCTGCAAACTAAACCCTTGCTGCTCCTACAAGCCTCGCGCTATAGCAGCGATTACAGCGCTGCCCACTGCCCCGTTAACCCTCGCTCCCTCCCAGCCCACTCCGGTGGAGGCTGAAGCCAGCTGCTGGCAAAGTCCCACACTTCCTTCAAACCCTCTGCTGGTGCCCTCGAAGGGAGACGCTTCCTGAAGGCAGCACTCGGTGACAACCTGCTTGCGGAGGAATCGTGACAGCAGTGTTTTGATTTGAGCCTTCTAAAGTGAATGAGTGATAGGAAGATTTTCAGTTCTACCAGACAGACATATGTTCTTATTTCTATCAGTCTTTTCCTTATCAGGGGTTATATAATCTTATTTGTGTAGGAACAGGGCATTTGATAATTACATGCTTTTCCAATACCGTGAATCGGTGGTTAAAGAAAAACAAAAACAAGCAAGATAAAGGATTGCTTCAGAGGCAAGCTCAATTTTACGAGCAAATTTTTCACAAGCCATTCTTTTCCTGCACTTATGGCAGCCACTGCCAGCACTCAAAAGCTGCAAAGAGAAAGCTTCCTGTGATGACAGTGCCTCAACATACTGGGTTGCTTCAGTCTCATTTATTCAAGCAATTTCAGTTTATACCGACGAAGAATCTATTTCTCCAATTGACTAGAAACTGCCGACAGAAAAAAAAAAAATAGCGAAAACTCTGCACCTAAATCCTCACTTCCCTTATGTTTTTTCAAACAATCCTAATGAAGAAATCACAAACATCCTTAAAATTTGCGAAGTATTGCAACAAAGATGAGTCTGCAAAATTCTAATCGTGTTTTAAATGTCCTGAAGGTTGTGTCCAGGGTCTGTCTTTATCATTCCCCCTGCATTGCGATAATCGTAAAGGACCTTACTCCCACTCTGGGTAAAGGTAGGTGAAGGGGTAGTGCCGAATGCTGCATCACCTGCTTACAGTGGGCTGTGATAAAGAAGGAATTTGGACTTTGTGCCTTTCCGGTTTAAAGTCAAACCGCTAATGCTTCCTGTGCAGGAGGCTGTTTTCCTCTGCAGTTTGGTAGGTGGCAAATTTAATAGGAAATGGTTAAGTAAAAGCACAGAGTGTTGATAAGGGATTTATTCTCCTCCAAGGCTTTTGATAATTTGTTTTCAGAAAATAATACAGTCTTTAAGGAATTTATACGCATCTTCAGCCTCCATCAAGGCTGCTGCAGAATTTCCTGTTTTTGTGTTCTCAGAACTGCTAAACTGCTGAAGTTGCCAGTAAAGACCTGGGTGTGTTATCCAGAAGAGGTGGAGTCTATAGCAAATCCAGATTCTTCACTGATATCCTCAGATGAGTACACAGAAATTAGAGCTATTCCATCTCTACCCTCACAAACAGAGTCACTTCCCACAGCCACAACTCATCTGTGCATTAACCATGTCTTTTATCTCCTGTTGTGCTCTCTTTTCTGTGTATGAAACCATGGATTTTGTTGCATAACTCGCCTCAAAGCCAGCTGTAAGCATTTACATATAAAAAGACATTAAGGTAGTCTTAAAACATGTTCTACGCCCTGGGTGCAGAGCTAGATGTGCAGCACGTGTACCCTGGAAGCAGCGTTGTACTCCCTCAGCTGTTAGATCCCGGTCTCAGTATGAGCACAGCGTCTCCTAAAGCAAGGAATCTTGTACTTACGAGGGGCAAGATCCTAATCAGATCCCCAGCTGGAGCCTTAACACCAGGCTGAGGGTAGATACAGGCCTGGCATGGTCAAAAGGGAGAAGGTCTGTACTTTCTAGATACTCTCAGAGGTGTTTATCGCTCTGCAAACCTCCCTGGGAACGCAAACGCAGCGTGATTGATGGATGCACACAATTCAACAGAACAAACCATTTCAGCAGACAGGTGGCCCAACAGGAACCTCCGAAGATGATGTTATGCAAGAACGAGACTGTAATGATGATATTTCCAAGCATATATTCTGCAGGAGCTGGGAGCCGCAGAAACTCCTTGGCGGCCGCCCCGCTTCGGCCGGGGCAGGAGCGGCAGGCGGAGGGGGCTGAGGGGACCCGAAAGCGTGTGGAGCAGATCGTGGGGTGCCAAGGTGCGGTGCCTGCCCACACAACAGCCAGCGCTGCTCTGGCACCAGCCGTCGAAGCAACGCTTCGTCTCCCCACGGGTCACATGCGGTGAGGTCTCTTTCTTTCTGTGACCCGCCAAGCGATTCCTTACACTTCATAGCCATTTTGGGGCTGCCAGAGGGCCCAGCGCCAGCACTCCCGCCAGATAAAAGCCAGGATGGATCACAGCAGCCTTCACAAACCATCCCCGAGCACAGACATGGGCCAGGCCCCCCCCCAGCTTTGCCTCAGTTTCCCTCCCTCCCCTAAAATGTAGAGGGGAGCGTGACAACTCTGCCAGTCCCTCTCCTCACCCTGGGGGTGGGGACAGGCGACCTTGGGTGACAGGAGACATGGAGACAGCCTTGGCCATGGAGACAGACCTGGCCAAGGACACAGACCTGGCCAAGGAGAGACCTGGCCATGGAGCAGACTGTCCGTGGAGGCAGACCTGGCCATGAATACAACAGACCTGGCCATGGAGACGACAGACCTGTCCAAGGAGACGGACCTGGCCATGGAGACAGCCTTGGCCATGGAGGCAGACCTGGCCATGAATACAACGGACCTGGCCATGGAGATGACAGACCTGGCCATGAAGACGACAGACCTGTCCAAGGAGACAGACCTGTCCAAGGAGACAGACCTGGCCATGGCCTCTGACGGGGCCCCCTCAGAGCCACCCCCTCCAAGACACGCACAAGACAACCCGTGGACGGGGCAGGCTGAAAAACCACCAGGTTTTGGGGGGTTTAGATTTTTTTTTAGGAAAGGGTCTGTAGACTATACTTACACCAAATAAATAATAGCTGCTGAAGTGCAATGACCTGTTTTGCGTGCACTGCTAATTAGCTGCTGGTTACGCACAGAATTAATGGGCGGACTGTCTAACACCAGAAATCACATTGTTCCACTCGGGCTGTGCATTGTGAGAGTCTGCGCTGGGCAGTTTTGCCAGGAGTTATCTATAAAAACCTTCTTGAAATGCAGTGGAGTTAAACATCTGGACAGCTTCCAGGGAAGAATAATTGAGCTCAGGTATACCTTCCTGGGAGATAATTTGCTTTCGGGTTACGAAAACCTGCGGCACCCAACCTGCTGTGAAGCTGCTCGCTTCTCCGTGCTTCGATGGTGAGCTCGGCTCACTGAGGGCTCGTCCTGGAGACAGTGGGACACGTGCGGCAGAGCCCTGAACCTCCCCCAGCAACGTCCTCCTTTACAGAGAGGGGGGAATACACATCTGTCCATTGGAGGGAAGCATTTCTTACACAAAAAGTTGCAATTTTAATCCGTTCCCTGAGATTTTTATATTTGTGAGATTGCATTAGCTTCTTAAAATTCTCCCAGTCTAAACGTAATGTCTTTCTTTGGCTGCTCTTTTCCTTTGTCTTGGATTTCAGCCTCTTCCAAAGCTTTGCTTTCTAAATAACTTATTAAGCTTTACGCCCTGAACATAAAAGCTGTACTTTTATGTTTCTTATATGACACGTGGAATGCGGAAGCTCAACTTAACTGTGGATGCATCTCCTAAGACTTTTCTTCCTCTTGGGGCTCCATGTGTTGCTGCTTTTTGAGAAGGCTGACTCGCTTCTTCAAAACTTGTGTTGTTCCTGTTATCAGAGAGGAATCAAACAAAACGGGGAGTTTCTACACAGGAGGCAGTGCCAACACCAGCCGTTATTTCATCTGGAATAATAGCTCGGTGGCATAAGGGGTATCCACGGCCAAATTTACTGTTTTTCTTGTTTTTCTGCCAAGAGGATTTCCTGATTCCTGAAATTAGCCCCGTTGCCAAGTGATATGGTCAGATCACGGGGTCAGCAGTCCTAATTGCCTCGGGAATACAGAATTCAGTCAACACAGACCTGCTCCTAAAGCGCGGACTAGGGAAGAGCTGTTCTCTTCCACAGAAGGCCTGACCTATCCATAATACAAAATTAATATCTACATTGGCCGTAATAATAATATATATGGTCTATAATGTAATTAGTTAGCCAGGGCACATTTTTATTTGAAAATTGCTTAAATGCTATTCTAACACAGAGGCAATTACAGCAGCGTGAAGCCAGCAAAGAGCATGATGGCTCATTCCTCCTGTCTGATAACACTCACTACGCTGACATCTGGCACTTTCATACCAGCATGTAACCGCGGTGGGCGTCTCTCTGTATGCAGCTCTATATGCATAGATTTAATTAAAGCTGTATACTCTTGCAGTGTAGACAAAGCCTAAGACTTATTTGTGGAGCAAAGCTGGCTATAACAAGCCCAATTCTTCTCTCAGGCTACCATAAATGGGGATGCACAGAAGTCACCGCTCCTACACAGACCTAGAAGTAGATCGTTACGAATCGGGTCTGAAATCTGTAGGCAGTCGCTCGTGATTGATATCACTTTATGTGGCATCAAAGGCCCATTGTGCTGGGAGGAGAACAGAAAGTACTGTTATAACTAAAGGAGCTTTTGTCTGTGCTCTCTGTGCATAGAACCAGCGGCAAGTTTTGGTCGCCCGCCACAAGTCCACAGGTTTGCAGAGGCCGGTGCAAAAATACCACCTACCTGCAATGGCTCGTATGGAGAAACGTGGCTCCTTTACCTCACTCTTCTATGACTAGTTAGAAATGTAATTCAGCAGGTTTTACAGAATCCTCACTTCATTTCCAGTTATAATCGTTACTCAAATAAAGAAAGAATGACAGCTATTCACTCCGCAGGCAGGGTTTTTGTGTGTTGATTTATGCCTTAATATCCCATCAATCACCAGAAAACAGGGACGTAAATAACAAACTTAGTTTTACTATTAAAGCAGTAAATTATTTTTTTTTTTTACAGGATAAATATTCGTTTATTTAATCATAACAATGTCAAAATATACAGTATGGTATCACTCAGACGCTAGCGTGGATTAAAATGTCAGGCCCACGGTTCCCCGTCCAGGTTAGCCCAGGGTTGAATAAACCACAGAAATCTTAATTTTCTGTAAAATTTATTAATTACAGTTGTTACAAGAGTCTTGTGAAGCAGGGAGGTGCCTGGACAGCCTTGATTTTGGTTTTTATTAGGATTAATTACAAGTGTGGATATAAACAAGTAGCCGATGAAACCACTAAGTTTCCTATCATCTACAAAACATTAATAACAGGATTGTAGGTACAGCCTCGGAGTTAGGACTACGCTGGGGACGCGGGTGCCCCCTTGTGTTCCTATTAGAACCTTAAATAGTTTTTAATTTGTTATCCCACCTCACCAAGACGAGAGAGAAGTTGTCTCAATCACGTAAAGCCTTTGCATTTTAGCATTTTAATTTACATTAATAACCAATATGAAGCATAACTTTATAACCACTGATTCTATTGTACTGCAGACTTCTGGCTAATTTCAGCTCTATTGAAAAACCACAAAAGGTGACTTGGTTGTTTTTACATTTAAGTATAACATTTATCAAAGGAGGTTGTTTTTTTTTTTTTTCCTGGCTGCTTTAAAGCTCTCTAAAGCTGAGGATTTGTTGCTCACGCCTTGCTGCACCAACTGCATTCCTTTGTCACATGCATTTTTTTCTGCCGTTTATTGAATTCACTGCCACTTTCTTACCTTACATACTCTACCCTCTATAGACTTAAAATCATCCACATGACCGTTCGTTAAATATACTACACGTTGCTTGGTGATCTTTAGAGTTGCTGTCTAACATCTAACGAACAAACCCCGTAAATGATATACCTTACATGATACACCGACGTTTGCTTTAGCCTCAGGCATTTGATGACAGCCATGTAAAGGAAAATAATGAGTCATCTCTACTGCAAGGGAGCTTACAGAGAGCTGCTGATCCTTCAGCAGCCACGTGTATTTATTACTTGGATTTCCCAGCAGGTAGGATAGACACAGGATCTGTTTGCACTTCTGCATCAGACATCCTTTTGGAGCCCTAGAGAAAAAAAAAAAGATACAGAAATTTAGAAAAAATTTCAAATATTTCAGAACAGGTAAGTCTGGGATTATGTGTCAGAGTTTTGCTAGCAGATAGTTTTCCACTCATTTAGCTTTGCTGCTTTTCTTGATTTGCCCTTTATTTATTTATATTTATTTATATTTATAAATATATTTATATTTATATATATACTATATATATATTTATATTTATTATGCATAAGTAAATAAGTAAATGAGCACCATTAGCACCACGACAACCCCAAAAAGCTACGGCTCGCACCTCTGCCTAAATGTGTTGGTTATTTTAATATGATTTTCCCGGTCAGCATGGAAAGCTGTTGTCCTTAGAAGCTGGGCTAAGATACCAGAGACACGGTACTGCGTAATGGTGTTTCTGGTGTAACTTTCTCTAAAATCTCTCTGGCCTAAACGGTTCACTGAAACCACGCTGAGAGTCCTTCAAGCATGATTAATAGCATATTATAGCCAGCCATGGTCTGCTCTAAGTTAAAGGACATTAAATACTTTTATGCATGACAGGTATTTGACAATGTTAGAGTGATAAAGGCTTTTTACACTACAAATATAATTCTGGCTTTGGAACCAGTTCAAGGCACTAATCCAGCCTAGGTGAAGGAAATGCATGATCCAGCTATACCAGCTAAATTTTTGACTGGTAATTGATAAAAACTTAGCTTAAGCTTAAGATGCCTTGACCTGATTTTGCTGGCCCAGAGCCATCGAAACTTCAGAACATAACAGCAAAATGGACCCACAGTCCCTGTTTCAGAGGTCACTGTCAGCACGGCCAGGATGCCAACCCCGTTTGCAGCCAGATGCCAACCTCATTGCACGCCAAACAGAAAGGACAGCATGACAAAGCTAAAGGTGGCTGCTGTGCTCTTTCCCTGCAGTAGGAACCGTGCAGAATCATACGCGAATTGTCCTTTCACACAGTACGTTTCACAGTGGAAACCTGACTCATCACTTCAGGCCACTGTAGGACTATTCTGTGTCAGACCGGGAGAGCGAAAAAGCTCAACTTCCTCATCCCTTTCAGGGAAGTAAAAACAGTGGGGTTTTTATACTGATTAGACTCCACCTCACTCATATTCTTTTAACTTTTCACCTTTGAAAATTTAAGCATAAAAAAGAGCAGCCAAAAATCACAATGGACTGAAAGAATCCCCTATCTTTAACCGTAATCTTGTGCAGCTCAACTGGTTGCAATGGGTTTGCTTCTGCTTACGTCGATGTTGGGCTTGGAAGATGCTCTAGAACCAAATCAAATTTTTTGGCCACTTATACGTAGCAGCAAATGGAAGACATAAAAAAAAAAAAAGGTAATAGGTCCTAATATCCATCAAACAATACCAAACGAGCAAGTCATACCATATTTATCCAGCAACCCTAAAAACCTACACCTCAGTTAAAAGATTTCCCAAATTGCAAGAGTAACGGAGCCTGTCAGCTGTAGCTGTTCCTCTCTGATACGTGAGGGCATTAAGCCGTTCCTAGACTGGTCTAGGAAACAAGGTGATACTATTTGCCATTCTTCCTATAAATGGGTGGAGGGAGGAGTAGAGGAGAGGGAGCTCATTTGAGATAATCCCCGTTTTGACTCATTTAGCACATTTGCAGAAGTGCCGTGTTATTTGCTTACAGTCTCCCTGCTGCACCCATTTTCAAGGTGGTTGCCGATTAAAGCAGGAAGCTTTGAGGGAGACTGGCTGATGATTCTTGTTAAACTGGATTTTCCAAGCCCAGTCTGAAATAAAGAACTTTGTTCCTGCCCTTTCAAAGGGCAAATTCCAGCTCCGCTCTCCGATTCAGAGGCGCAGGGGCCGCCGGCTCACGTCGCGCTCTCAGTTACTTTGCGTAGCACCTTTCGGTGCAGTGGAAGCTGCCTGCATCTGTGGCAGCTAAGCTGGAACGTCTTATTTTGGGCAGAGCGCTTTGAACCGCACACACATGAATGTCATGGTATTGCAGGATGTATTTTTCTTTCCCAGCTTGTGCTCAGGAGGCGCTTGTGCCAGTATACCAGATACTCCGATCAGAGTAGGTCAGAATAGTTTCCGCATGCTAAGCACTCTCAGCTTCTGACAACTTCAGTATGAGTTATTCCAGCTCAGGAAACAATGTCATTAATCTTCTGGGTTTTTTTTTTTTTTTCTTTCTAATCTAATCTTGCTAAGACTCACTAAATACCTTTGCATTTTATATAGCTTATAAATTAATCTCTTTTACCATAGGAACAGCCACTGGACCTTATCGTCTGTGCTAAAAACCCGCAGCTGGGCCGTTAACGCTACTTGCTTGCATAAATGGCTCCATTTCTATCAAAAGTTTCAGTATTTGTTAGCCCAACTGGGAGCAGATGCTTGACCTAAAGTGTTCTCATCAGCTGCATTCCTGCGCTATGACATCCTCTTACTCTGTGCCCTTTCCCAGAGGGATCGATGGATTCAGGAGAGAGTGGTGTTAAGAGCTGCTATTGAAATAGCTCACCAGAATTTAGGAGGAGCTCGGTAGGCACAGATTAACGAGCAAGTAAGGCCTGCTGGATCCCCTCTTAAATATCTCCTGCTTCCATTTTATCAGCATAAAGCGTAATAGTTCTGCTGAGTTGTTGCCTGTTGTTCGAGCTGGTATCTTGAAAGGGAAATTCTGGCATTGGTTTGTGTGTGATCTAATACTTTTAGATCAATGATTACACCTTCCTGGACTTAGTATGATCACCTAGGAGATGTGTGGATTACTTCTGAGAAGCACTGCAGGATTAGTTGCTTAGGCGTGGGCACCCTTGGGGATATTCAAGAAGAGGTAGTCATTTTCTGTGATGTATTTTCCATACACAGACCTTATTGCTGTGTGTTTGGTTTTTCCACCCCAGTTTACAATAAAATGACAAAATCAGCTATACTGTTATCAAAAACTTTTTTTTTTTTAAATGCCATCTTTTGTTAATGGGAGAGGGAAGCTGTAGGAATACTATTGACCTCTATGATTGCAAGAGAAGATAAGGGACTATTCAGCCCAACTGTCTGGCATACTACTCGAGCAAGTGAAAGTATCTCACAGAACATCTCTACTTCCTCTGCCTTAGTCTGCATTTTTTTTCCCCAAATGGTCTTTCTACTTCTTCACCATCTCCTCGTTTGATCAAAAGTGTTTTTCTTGCCCTTTGGATCAGGGACACCTTTCCTGCCTCCCTCAGCGTCTTTCACGAACTTGCACTTGAAAGCACGTTTCCTCACTAGCTTGCGCTTCCTCATATCTCCTTTTCTGGAATAATTCTAAATTTGTATTTATTGTTAAACTCTCTGAAAGATTTTTGGATACAGCTTGGGTGAATGACACCACACAAAATGAAGTGCAGTTGTCAACAGACAAAACCTTTCTCATACAGTGGCTACAGAGAGAACTTTGGCAAAGGGGGGCTGTCAGTGCTTGATTTCAACAAATCTCCAGTCCAGAAAAACAAATCTCAGTTTTCTCCAGAAAAAAACAGAAGTAGTTAACACGTGCTCCATTTCTAGATAACCTACGCCAGAAAAATGTGGCTGTCTTCCTCCCCTCTAGTTGACATGAGAGATCTGTTACCATCATCTAAGTGGTTTAAGTAACAGCACTCCTGGTTTCCCTGCTGGGGGAGGCTGCCAGTGCCCAGAGCAGGATGCGACACCCACACACCACGCTTGTGAGCGTGGGTCAGGTGTTACGCACGTGCGCCGATGCGGTGCACAAGCGAAATTTCGTACGGAATTTGGAGGCAAAGGGGGCGAGGAAGGCAAAACGCAGGTGAGCGCGCATGTGTTTGGTAACTTCCATCAGCTGGCATCGTTCACAGAGACATATAAAACACCACCCTGGCTTTTTCACTTTGTGCTAAGCACAAAGATTTCTCCTCTTGACTTCACTGCAAGCCAGGATGAGTGGAAGCCAATGCAAGCCTGTAGTTACTTTGGGTGAGCTCCAGGACTTCCTTGCTCCACCGAACCTACGGGAAAATCCCACTGATTCACGGTGGACCAGGATTTTACCCCAGCCCAATGGGGTGAAACAGAAAGCAGAAGTGGCTAATCAATATTGCAGAAAGTTAGTTTTCCTCTGTTCTTAATTCTCCTTCTAATATGTAATTATTCTGGTAATGCAAATCGCCCTCTGTAGGATACATAGTAATTCTGTGAAATGCGTGCAAATTAAACACTTCTTATGACGTGGAAAAACATCTGCCTCTCAGTGAGTCATACTGGGCTGCATGGCAGCCTAAGTTTATAACTCGGCGTCCTAACAGTACCAATTTTCAAAGCTGCCTTACCATTTCAAACTACATTGCGTGACTTCTCTTCTTTCAGACCTGGAGACTGCCTAGCTCTTTTTCTTTCCTGACAGCCTTACAAATAAAGTAGGGAGGAAGGAAAAAAAGCTGTATGTCTCTCAGGGGAGCCAGATTCACTAGGGATCACTGCAGGTAACAGTCAAACCTGTTTAGGTTCTTTGCATCACTTGAAATTTGTGATGAAGCTCAGTTTGCACACAAGGTTTCCGAAAGATGCTAAAAATGACCCCATAGCTCTGAGGATTCATCGCTGTTGTGGCAAGGTGAGGAAAGGGGAGCCAACTTCATCCTTCCAATTTATTTATAGAAAGCAAAGGAAATCTGCCCTCTTGCCGAGGCTTGAGAGGCAGTCCCAGGTCTCACCTGTGCTTTTGTGTCTACATTGGCCCCTGAATATGGACAAGGGGGAAAAAATTCCATCTATTTAATGCTCTGAGGAACCACTAGTTGCATCAGTGACACGAAGCCTTATAGAAACTCCGATTTTTAGTACGCTGAATTCTTTCATTTCTAAATTTCAGGTTTCAGTGATGGGGGAATAGCAAATCTAGGGTAAGATCTAACAAAAAAAGCAGGAAGAAAAAATACCACATGTATTTTTTTGTGTGCTTTAACTAATCTATAACCGATTGCTAACATGAAGCTCTTATCTTGTGACCACTCTGCTGGTTCCCACCCACCCAGTGGTCTACCTTGATTTTTTCCTCGCAGGGATTTCCCGCCTTGCAGGGATGTCCCAGCTGCTGTGAAGCAGCAGCAGAACCACCATCACGGCAGGCAGGTTACTCTGGTAAACCAGCACCACCACCACTCTTCCTTAATAATAAACACACCGTAATTTGTAGGTGGTTCAGTACCTGCTACAGGAACGGCTGAGTCACCCCGGTAGCCGAGGCACGAACCTCTAGAACAGCGGCGTGGGAACAATTATGGCTCTCCCGTAGCAAACCGTACCTGCCTGTGAATCAGTACCCTGAGGCCCAAGTTTTCTTGCCTTTGCTCGAAAACTTGCTCTTGTTTGGCCTTAGTCCTGCAAGCCGCTCCGCCCGAGGAGCACAAATCTCACGTGGTTAACAGCTTGCAGGCTGGGTGCTTAAATTAGCTGAAAAAGGACTAAGATAAGATTAAGTTAACGTACAAGGCCCTTAAAAAACCCTCCAAGTGACTGCCTCTTCTCTGTCTTCTTGAAGGAGGGTTCCTTCGAAGCGTCTCCTCCGTTCTGGATGGAGTCGGTCTCGGCCGCTTGCTGCTCCCTGGCGTCTGGCTGCTCCCTGGTCTCCTGTTTGCTGCCTTTCTGCTTGCTCAGCTCCGCTGCAGGCTTCTTGTCTTTTGAGCTCTCTTTGCTCTTTTGGCCCACAGGTTCACTTTCAGCTGGGGCAACTGGCCTCTCTGTGGAGTTTAACGTCTGAAGCAGTTTCAAACAATGGTTATTTTTAGTGTGAAATGTAAACATTTGGAAGGCGATCCACAAATACATTTAAAAAAAAAAAAGGCCACCTGGCAGGGAGAAATCCTGCTGTCCGACAGGTTTCCATTTACAGAGGCTGGGACAGGCTCCTGCAGCCTTGACTTAGGGAAGGACTCCCAGGGAGCGGATAGAATTACTTACATGAGTAAAGACTGCAAGATCAAACCATCCCTGCATAGACTTGCTTTATTTATGTATATGTCTATGCTGAAGCTGTTTTAGGAGGCAGAAAACATGCATGGAGAGATGCAGAGAGTCACAAGCACGCACTGCTAACGGAGATTCCCCAAGCTTTTGCATCCCAGGCTGTGAAGGCACCCCAAAATTGCAAGGGAAAGATTTGGGAGAGAAAAGAAGTAAAAGACACTATAAAGCAAAGGATAAAACCAAAATAGCAACACTCCACCAAAAAATTAACAACACGGGGCTTGGCTATGGAAGGCCACAGCATCATACAAAATCTCACTTACAAGTGCAAAAGAAGAGGTAGCAAATATTCCAAAGACAAACACAATGACAGAGCACCTATTTATAGTAAAGGAAAAGATCCTGAAGCTCAGGGAAGTACGGGGTATGTTTGAAGTTCACAGGAGACAAATCAGATCTGGCAAACAAAGGACAAGACAATGAAACTGTCACAGTTTGCAGAGAAGCAAACGACTGGATACGTTTTTGCTGGGGGATCTGTTTGCAAATGGGATTTTCTTTCTTCTTATGCAAAAAAAAATAATCATGTTGCCTTATTTATTAACATAACAATTAAAATAGCACACGAATCTGCCACGTTGAAAAGCTGGAAGTCTTACATCTGCACTCAGGGCACAGCCCAGAGCTTAATGCCAGTAATTTTTCCAACTTTGGGGATTTTACCATTAACGTTGAAATATTCGGTGTTCTTTTAAAGGCCTAGGGTTATACACTTACGTGACAAGCTTAGCTTTCATTAAAAACAAATACATTTTTAGACATCATGATTTCAGAGGAAAACCTGAAAGCAGAAACTCTAGGGAAGCAGAATGCAAATACCCCTCTCATATCTATTTAAAAAAAAAAAAACAACCCTCAAGCCACTCTAATTTTGGGGAAACAATACTGCCACTGACCTTTTTCACTTGATTCACCTTTCTTCCCCACCTAATCTAAAAAAAACCCCATATTTAAATTATAGAACCTGCAACCATTTAATACATTTAGTCTTGACCGGATAGCTTAAGTCCTCAGCAAAATACGTGCTTGTATTTAACCATTTCCTTTCCCGAAGGGCAGACATACGTGGGCATGTATTTGCTTACGTCTGGATTTGTCTGCTTTCAGGCTTGAAGAAGAGGCTCACGAAGGTCGCCTTTGCTCTGGCTGCGCAGGCGATCCGCGAGGGCAGCGCATGGATGCGGAGGCACCGGTGCTCCGTAACCCCGTACAGCGCACGCAGGCACCGTCTGAGCCTCAGTACTTTATTGAAGCAAATTCAATAGCCTCAGAGTAGAGGAGAAGCATCGGCCGGGGCTGCACAGACACCAGCCACTACCTGCATCCCGATCGCCTCGCCTGAGGAGAGAGACCCGCCTGGATGCGCCTCCGAGCGCCCGGGCGACGCAGGAGCTCTCCGGGCACGAGGATGAACTGACCTCGATGAACCCAAATTTAAATCTGCCTCTTTCTTTCTGACTCATTGTAACTACCAGACGGGAAGCTCCCCGTTGCCGAACCCCTTGGGTAATTTGACGAGATCCTTCTTACTCTTACTCGCCTTAGCTCGCTTTTGCAATGTTTCTCTTCGGTACAATCGCAAACGTGCACGTTCAATTCAAAAATAACCACGGCGCCCAAAAAGCAGCTACGAGGCTGGGTACGGCCGAGTTCAGAGGTGCCAGAACAACTTCGAACCTTATTAACGCTCTGTGAAATCTGCGGGTTTATTCTGCGGGTGTAAAACTAGAGTCGAGCCTTCCTCACCACACGCGTTTGATGGTGTAGGTGCCTCAGAGCTACGCTGTGGCAGCCAGATCCGAACTGGATGCAACGGGACTATTTCTGCGAGCAGGTTTGGGCCTTTGATGTTAGTCAAACAAAACACTTTTTTAAAAAAAAAAATATTCATAATGCATTTTCCAGGCAAAATAAGAAAAAAAAGAATTCCAATCAGATAATCTCTTTGAGGTGTTTCATATTAACCTTGAAAGGCAGGAAATTGGCATATTTTATATTGATGGGAGCAGCTCAGGAAATACAAAGTGAAGCCTATGAATAATGAAACATGTTAATGTTTCTTATTCTAGAGGGTGATCTGCACCTGACAGATTGCTTTTACCCTCTAAACATTAACAGTGCCACTGAAAAAAAGAAAAAAAAAAAGATTAACAGTGTAGAATTTTCCCCCATCACGTTACAGGAGACCTTAATCCAAGGCTGCTTTTTAAGAGCAAAAGGCAGACCCCTAAATTTCCACGGGTTTTGGGTCAGTGTCGCAATGCCTTTCTGCAGCGCACAGAATGGCCGTGGTGAAAAGCAAAGAAGAATCACAGCGTCCCGGAGCTGCGGTGGCATAATTTAAGGACATCATTTCACACAAGTTCTAAAAAAGGAAAAAGTCAACAGAAGATACAGCCTTCCTTGAGCTCTTCTGGGTAATAAAGCTGTGCTTTACCAGTGCAAGGGGGAGCAGGAGGGAGACTAATGTTGATCTAAAAAAATGGAAGGAAACTGGCTACTAATTAAAATAATAAAATAATAAAATGTAGACCGAGGACTGTAACTCTTGCTCTTGTTCATTTCACAGAGCTGCTGTATGAAATAAAGAGCAAATGTCACAAGACCACACCTTCTATATTTGGGATGCTTTTAGAGAAATAATTCATGAAAACTAACATTGGTATCATAAGACTACATGAAAATAGGAAGAGTGAGAAAATAATTTCACTACTAATGAAAAAAAGGAAGTTCTGAAAGGTCAGTTTTCAACACACCTTCAGTTTTGCTCCCAGGTTAGAGGAAACCCTATGTCTATACACAGAACCTGTGTTTTATTTCTCATTATTAAACACAATTATTCTGGATATCGTGACTTTGCAACAGACGAGGGTTTGACTCTCAGAAAAGGTAACGGTATTTGTATTTCTAATGAAACTGTGATTTTTCTGAAGCATTTTTAAAGCCATAAAGAATCTAATGTCAAGGTCACATCCAAAGTTTTGGTTTAGTTTTTATGAACATAGAATGAAAGAAAGAAAAACAGAATAAGAAAAAGTATTTTCGTGGCTTTTGTTAAACTGCAGCGAACAGTTTTTGTTCTCACTTTAATTTCTCTTCTGTGGAGTTTCCACTCAAATGATCCTTTCCTCAGCAGACAAATAAATCAACAAAGTAAAAATCACTCTAACTGGGTGGATTTAGTTTCACTGCCTAAGCCAAGGTACGTGCAGAAAGTAAAGCAAGAGCAAGAGAGAGAAGAATGAAATTGATCATAAAAATGCTAATTATTTTAAGAAAAGGAACACACCTGGAAAAAGGCAATTTTTCATCTGATAGTGACCCTTTAAAATCTTGTTTAGTAGCATGCGTAGGTAAAATAAAGAAATACGTAAAGATACGAAGCTCAGTGGCCATGTAGCACTTTTCTTTCAGTGATTTTTACATTTCAAAAGCTCGAGTCGTAAATAGGTGGCAACAACCCACCACCAGAAGATGAAAAACTCCAGGCACTTACTTGGTGGCGGGGGCTTGGGCCAGTTACCTCTTCTGAAC
Organism: Phalacrocorax carbo; assembly: GCF_963921805.1. Taxonomy (NCBI): domain Eukaryota; kingdom Metazoa; phylum Chordata; class Aves; order Suliformes; family Phalacrocoracidae; genus Phalacrocorax; species Phalacrocorax carbo. The sequence goes on from NC_087526.1 coordinate 2,476,665, forward strand.
TGATTGTCCCTCCATCACCCTTCACTGACTAAAATAACAAAGGGTTATAGGACTTCCAACGGGGTTCTTGTTTGAGGCATTAATTCAATACGAAAACACACGTGAATAAAAAAAAAAAAAAGCAAGGTTTGATTTAAGGATACTCTTTACAACACTGCAACAAAGCCAGACATTTCAGAAACTCTACCAATGTTTTTGAAACACCCACATCTCCCGGGCAGATTTTTGCTAGCTCTTTTCTCTGTGAAGCGACTACCTCTTGCAAGTCAGTTTTCCCATTAAGGCCTGAGAAATGTGAACGGGGCCGCCATGGACCAGAGGGCTTATCAGCCAGTAGGCGAGGCAGCGCTATCGGCCACCGGAGTTCTCTAGGATAAAGAGCTTTTGTTTGCTTTTCGGAGACAAATCTGTCTCGTAGGATCTAGTGGGACTTCCTTTCTATTTAACGATCATACTAAGTGCATATCCCGTAAATAATTAAAACCCACTCAGCTTTATAGATATATTTCTGTATTTTATCATCAGCATCCTTTTTTTTTTTTTTTTTTTTTTTTGCAATTTTTGCTTTCCAGTTTGTGCCTTCTCTCTCTATACGTCTAAGTAGCGGCCCTTCCTGGTGCTGGCTCTTCCCAGGCAGGAGAAGCAGAGCAGACCCTGAGGCTGCAGCACTGGCAGGTCATTCAGAACAAACCTTGACCCTGAAAAAATGGGGTTTTCTTTAAGGTACGACCCCCTGTTTCTCTCTAGATTTAACAATGAGAAAAACCGCTTTGACAAAACTGGCTCAATGAAGAAAAATTACAAGATTTGTGACAATTAGATTAAGCCTTAGTTACAATTAGTAACGTAAAAGAAACTAAAGGGATGGTGTCTACCTGTTTAATTAAAAAGCATGTTAGAGGGGTCAAGCCGGTATTCTCCTGAGTACCGTACAAACCACGGAGCTTAGCAGCAAAGCAAAAAGTATAAACTCCAGTATTTCAAAGTGCCCAAATATAAATGTCATTTTTCATTGCATAAGTTCAATGAAAACAATGAAAGGATGTGACTTTCGTTCTAAAGATAGATCAGGCGGATTTGTGGTTTTCTGCACCTTGTAGATTTGTTACTTGAAGCACAACAGCATCAGCTTGATCCTATGTACGGTGTTATTGCCAGGACCTATTTCACTCTCTGATTTCCCTATAAACCCACAGAAAATCAATATGTAGCAGCAGCATGACAGATAACTAAACCGCCCCATGATTCATTACTTGTCACAAATAGTGGGAAAAATTCTCTTTCTGGAACACGCTGCTGCTCAGCCTCTTGCGTGTTTATGCTCGTGACTCTTTATCTGTCTCGGAGGTTGCAGAAATGGAGGGGAGGAAGCAGTGTGGTCTGTCTCAACATTGCAGGAGAGAAACCCAGTCCGGAGCGTATGAAGATGTGTATTGTGATAAGATCTAGTTTGCATTTCTATTTCAGTAAGTCTTTAAATGCCTTTAGGAAGAAAAAAAAGTTTATGCTACAACAGCAACCGCTTTGTTACCTTCTTTTCCCTGAAAAAAACAAACCCCAAAACCCAGAAAAAAAGGAAAAAACCCTGGTTTAGCCAACTTTTAGTATTCCATCTGTCTCTTATTTTTTTTTTTTTTTTTTAAACCAGAATATGAATAACAGGGTAACGACCTGGAGGTCTTTGCCTATACAAAGCTCCCTCTTGCCGTCGGTGAAACGTATACGTAATGATGGCAAGGGTTTCTCTCTAGAGCACTGCTGACCTCTTATCCCTGCCTTTGGTCCTTTAGGATTGCTGCTGCTGAAAGCTTCCCGAAAGGGTTGTCTGCGGCAATGAGGGTGGATCAGCACATCCTTAAATGGAGGAGAGAGGGGACAAGCAATAGACTTGCTCCCTTTTCATGAATAATGAAGGAAAACTAAGGTGGGCAACATAAAATAGTTGTTCTTGATTCCAAATGCTATTTATTATGTAAAAGCTTATTTATGTGGGGAAGTAGGTAAGCACAGACACGGCAGACAATTTGGAAATAATCGTTTTTGTCATTCCAGAAAGACATATTCTCCTTGGGAGCATCTTCAGTAATCCAGAAATAGGATGTTTTATTTGCAGAGACCAACCATGCTGCCGGTCAACTTCCTGGCTGAGCACAAAGGCTGCGGCCTCCGTTTACCGTTGGTAATGCTGATTAAAAAATACCATTTCACACCCTTACCTCCACAAAATATCTCAGAACAGACATTTTGAAAAGGTTTACCTTACCTAGGTTTGCATCTGTTTATATTCTATGGAGAAAGCAGGGACTTTCAGGGCTCACACCATCTGACATCAGTCCTAAGGGGCTCTCAGACCTGCTCACCTCTAGGCAGTGCCTCTAAAGGGAACCTGGGGTGACTAGCTCAGGTGTAGCCATTTCTGTCAAGACATCTGCACTGGGTCTGATGTATCCCACCCCGTAAATAAGAAGATGGCTGTTTGATGTTGGTTAATGAGGCACGAGTGAGTTGGAAGCACAGGATTTCACATCCACGGAGGTGTGGCTTAGAGAAAAGAGCTGCGGTATTTCTGCATCTCTCATTGAATCGCAGGGCTTTAAACTAATATTTTGCATCTTTCTGTATTTTCCCAATAGCTTCTATAACGTTAGCAAACCCTCTCCCATTTTAACCGCAGCGCTGACATTTGTGACCTTTGCAATTGCAAACGATTTGTCACAAATGAGAAGGGACGGCTGTACTGAGCAAGCCAGCAGGCAGTCTTCGAGATGTGCACTGCCTTTTCCAGAGTAAATTACTCCTCTCCTCGCAACGGCTACCCTTGTGTCAACAGCGGTAACGACACTGCTATGGATCTAAACGCCTACTTGCTACCGGCCTGTGCTTGTGCTCTGTGAGCAGAGCGTGTCAGAACTGAGGCACGTGGAAAATAACTGACGTGCATCTCCGAGACTCAGGATGGACTGAAGGAGAATTAAGCTTAATTTCTGAGTCCCAGTCTCGATTCCTAAGAGGATAAGCCACCTTTTCTTAAGCACCTGGGTGGCTGACCTGTGTGGCATAACCGTGGATGTTATCAGAGTACCTTGGGATCACCTTCTGCAGGCAGAAGAGAAGCCTGGTAGAAAACCATATAAATGTAAAATTAAAAGTCGATCTCCTTCAGCAGCCAGAGCAATAATCCCTCTGTTGCCAGAATGGCGACTAAACAATAAAGTGTATCAGAAAACAGGAGCCTGGTTTTATCAAGGAAGTCCTGCCACGTCCCTTCCCGCCGACAAGCAGGGTTTGTTTTGGCGACCCTAAGTACCTGTGCTCGTTCAGATCCTACCTGATAAGAACCCATGGCTCTCTCCACCTGCAGCAGGGCAGGAGTGCTGCAAGAGGACCCGCTGGACGAGCCAGTGACCTGCACCACGCGGATGGCACGGTTTGAACAGGCTCTGACGCCACTTGAGGGTGTTTCCCACACCTCCGGCAGCCCCCAGCCCCGGCGTCACCTCTGGGAGGTGGAACACCACCAGGCACATTTAGGCGTTGGCTGAGTTTTGTCCAGATTTGCAAGTGAGAGAGGTTGAACAGATGCAACCACGTAAAGACATCGTTTTATCCCCAGTGCTTCAGGTAAGAGGTGCTACGGATGGAGTTCCTCACGCAGGTAGAAAGCACAGGGGGACGGTCTCATGGCAGGCCCGTCGCTGCGCTCCTCAAACGCGCGTTCACGCCCTGGCCAGAGCTGCGGCGTAAACTCTCGTACCTCTGAGTTAGTTTTAAATTAACCAGCATTAGTACGAACAGCAGACTAACGACATCAGGATGAGGGCTGGGGGGGCTGCAAATGGCAGCCCCCCAAAACGTGCCAATTACTCTGCTCTGAGCTCCGCAGCACCAGAATTACGCTGCTACCAGGATGTGAGCGAGCTATTGAAGCTGGCTCGGGAATATCCTCCACGTTAGGGCTGTTACTAGCGGGTAGCCAGACCTCAAGAGAAAACTACAGTGGAAACGGACTTTTCCTGGGTGGAAGCGATACCTTCCAGTACACAGGCTGCCAGTGTAGCTATTCGGAGCAGCAGGGCCCTGTTAGGCACGCCTGCAGTACTCATCTCAGCCCCACAGCGCCGGAGCTTCCCCCGCTTCTCCTTGTAAGAAAAATCAAGCCTGTGTTGGAGTCTTAAACATGTCATGCATTTTCAGCACTCACCACCAGTCAAAAGCCTTACAGAAGCCAGTTGTTTAACAGTGGCTTAAAAATCCTTCTGTCTGCCTTAGGAATCAGAAATACTGATTGACCAGTTGGCACAAGGGGCAGCTACATCGCTCTGCTTGTGCGCAACAGGATGGCAGTGATCCAGCAATCCAAAAGTTATTCGGAAGGAACAGCCTGGGACATGCGTCAAAGACAATAAATATATTAAAATAACCCATAGTCTGGTTGGAAATTGATAGCCAAAAGTAGAGCAGATGAATACTAAAGGTTTCAAAAAGCTGCCAAACCAGTTACACAGTTAATACAGTTCTGTTTCCCGTGTGGGCAGATGTTTGCCTACACACTAGTTCGGTCTTCCTAGGCCAAAATCTGGATTAAATCCCTGCTCTGATTACAGCAGCGTTACATCTCCCGCTTTTAACACAGCGCTGCTTTCTCCCATGGTGACTAAGATGGGTGTGGGACAGCTTTATTTTTTGTTAGGGTGACATAATTTGTAGCCTTGCTTGCCACAGACACCAGCGTTTGATAGGTGCTGCTCCCGAGTCACCTGCCCCATGCCTAGCACGCGCCATGGCGACGAGCCTCCATGCGGGACGACCACAAGCCCCCTTGGATTTAGGAATAAGGTTGAGATTTTTTTATGAAATGACTAATTTTGTCAAGCGTTATTTGGAATTAAAGGCATATTGGATGCATGATTCTCGGCTGGTATTATGAATTTTATCTTAGATCCTCAAATAAACCAGAGTAGCTGTGTGGTAAAGTGACTCTGAAGGCAGAAGTAAACGCACCCATCGTGGTTTGGGCTAGAGGCTAATGAACAACTGAAAATAAAAGAGCCACTGTAATATTTTGGAAACAAAAAAAGTAGATCAGGATTCGGCGTGTTGCTTGTACCATCTAGGGTCTGACTCACGAATTTTAACCATTGGCAGTGTGACTGCTCACAGCTGCACGTACCAGCGCGTGCCCGAGAGCAGACGGTTCGGACAACCTGGGCTGTTTATTACATTGCGTTATAAGAAGACGTTTATCATGTTTTAATGTATAAGCTACACTGACACCCGGCACCACGTTGCTGCCTGAAAGATAAGACTGATTAAAACCTGAAATCTTTCATACACATTTGCAAACCTTGCCGAAATAGATGAATTGCTATATAAATCCTCAAGGCCTGATACAGTTTGTATCGGGGAAGTGTTAGTTCTAGATTTGGGTTATTTTCCTGGCCACTTTTCTAGACTCTTTTGAAGAACACTGTCTGGCTGCTGTTTGTACTCAACTCCATCAGGACGGCTCTTCATACCTACAACCACAAGACGATACGAGCCACATCATCGCCTCAGCGGTTTCCTTCTTCCCCCCAAGTCTTCCTCTGGGAAGGAAGATTGGATTCTACTTTGTGCCTTTCTTTTTCCATCTAACGTATGACATCTTCGAAGCAGCAATTGCACCCTTTCACGTGCGAGTTTAGCTACCCTACGTAAGCTGCTAAAAAGGTTTTACTACCAAGAATACGACCCCCCGAAGCAAGCAGGGGACTTCGCAAGGGCGCAGCGCGGCCGGCGGTTGCCTCTAGGAGCCCCCCACCAGGGGCTCGCCCGGCGGCCATCGCGGCTGCTGGACGGAGCCCCACGGAGCCCCACGGAGCCCCACGGCGGGCGTGGGGCTGCGGCGGCCCCGGGCTCTTCCTGGAGCAGCCACGAGAGGGAGATGCAGAACGCGAAATGCGGGGGATGCGCGGTGCGGGGTCACGCAGCCCTGCGTGGGCACAGCCCCCCCCTCCGCACGCTGCTTTTCCAAAGGTTTTCCGAGAATTACCACCCCCCGCCTCGCAGCGAGCACCTCGCCCCAAACCCTTGAAATTCAGCGCTTTGCTTACCAGCTTAAAAAACTTCCTCAGGTTCGCTTTGGGGGTTTTGCTTTCTTCTCTTCTAGGTTTTGCTTCTGCAGCTTCTGGGCTCTTACTCTCCTCTTTGTCAGGAGCCACGGCTTCTGCAGACGCGTCTGCTTTTTCATGGCTCACGATCTCTGCTTCCTCCGATGCGTTCTGGGGTGATTTGGGGCAAATATTAAGAAAGTGGGAAGAAAAAAAAACAAAACCAAACCAAACAGACTTAATCCGTGAGGCTTTGGGGTTTCTTACAGAGGTTACAATCAAAGTGCTTCAGTAGCGCGGTAAGTCGGTACATCACGAACAAACGTGGCATTAAAGCATTCTCAGCGTCTCTCTATCTGTATGGGTTTCTTCAGGAATTTGATTCATCCCAATTAAAGAAAAATATATAAACTGGTGGGATTTTAAGCACTTGTTTAAACTGAAGAAACAGCCTTTCTTGATTTGCAGTACCAGTTCTCACACACAGTGATTTATCTTTGATTCTGATTTAAAAAGAACACTTAAAATTACTTACACTTACAGCAGCATGTGCCGTGAGCAGATGACACTTAGGTAAAAGCAGTAAAAATGAGAAAGATCGTACCCAGGAGTTTGCACACAAAAGAAAGAAGCTGCTTAAGTAATTAAAACCCACCATGGACTTTATTAATTGTTAAAACTCTGCTTAACACCCTTCTTAGAGTGAAACACAAGCGCAGTGTCCCAGCCACAGCGTTCTCAGGCTGGTCACACAGGCAGCGCTAGCTCCTCTTCCCAGTTGCAAAGATATAAATGACTTCTTGGGGTACAAGATAGTTAAGTAGCTCATCTATTACTTCACTTAATCCCACGGGTCACAGTCACCCTCTTTGATAGTGATGACCCTCATTTGAATTCAAGAAAAGCCGCTGGGTACTCAGCAGCGTTGCCTTTAAAGGAGGATTTTTGGGTCCCACTGAGCTTTTGTGAATTACTGAAAAGTTCCTTCTATTATAATAGTACTTCAACCAGGGCACGCGGTTTGTAAATTCCTCTGAAATATGGATCCCCATAAGATTTATCGATTAACCTCCTGCATGCCTCATTCCACAGCCTTCGCGAGGCTGTCCTGGGAATGCTCAACGTGCTTGAGGGAACGGGGAGACCCGTGCAGGGCAGGACGCGCGAACAGGGGGCACGTTTCTGCCATAGGAGGTGGAGGCACAGCTGGGCAGAGGCTGGGCACGCATCTCCTTAGCTCACACTTCTGCCCTGGTAAATAACTTTCTTCCATGCCCTCAAAAATACTAATTAACTCCCACCTCACTGGAACTCTATGAAGAAATACCTCCCTTTCTGCCATCAAAAGAAGCTCTTATGCTAATAAGCAGGTAATTTGACCTGAAGCAAGCCCTTTACCGTTCTGCAGCTTATTGCAGGAAGGTACAGCACCTTGGAGAAGCAGGATAAGTTGCACCCTCAGCCTCCAATACTGAATCAAGTAGAAGCAGTTACCCTAGGTATTGGCATTTCAACACATGCTGCTGCTTAAAAAACCCAGCATAATTACAGCTGAAGCGTATGCTGTGGTTACTATAGGAGAGAACTGCTGTAAGTCAGTCTCGATTATTTATATTTCACAATTTTTACATATACTTACAGGAATTCACATCCAACGCATGCTCATAGTTATTTTGACCAAATTAATTTTAGCCACACGAACCTGAGAAAGGTTTGAAGATAACATCAAAGAGTCTCTGCAGCCCCAGAGCCGGACGCAGAGGCAGAAATGGCTGCCCCCCCCGCAGCAGCTTTCCGTACTACTGCCCCCAGGTACGTTTCCAATTGTCTTCAAGTCAGCGCTCCCCAGGTAGTAGCTTTAGTTTAATAGCCTTTGATGGATTTTTTTTTTTTTTCCTACAGGAGTTTAACTAAATTATTTCTGAATTGATGTAAGTTCCTGACATCCAGCAGCATCCCGTGAGAAAGAACTCTACAGCTGAAGTTTGGGGTTTTTTAAAAAAAAAGTACTTTCTTTTTGTTTGTCACTATATTTCTTTTGATACTCTCTACTGCCTTTATTTTGAGCAACAACTGATCTTTCCTGTTCACCTTTTATGTTACAGTAGCCATTGCATATGCTTCTGTCATCTTCCTTTCTGCCACTCCTTTCTGAGCCAATGAAAAAAAAGGATTTCCTAATTTATGTAGTCCTTGGTACAGACACCATTCAATACATTTATGCACTTTTCTCTCCGCATTTTACCTTTTAGTTCTGCCATTCTTTTTTGAGCTGGGGAGACCCCACATGCAAGATGGGGACTCACCATGGACTTCTACAGCAGCACGAGAGAGATTTTGCTTTGTTCTTTGCTCCTCTTTTGTGGAAGAAATGAGCATTTTGGGGGTGGGGTAGGGGGGGCAAGAGTGATGAGGGAATAAATATTCCCTGTCCCCTGCTGCCTGAGATGACTGCAGCATAACCTGCTTCCCCACGGAATTGTAGATTTAATTTATATTTATGAACATTTTTGAGATGATCAATCTAATAATTTTAATCTGTATTTCTATTCACACATACATATAATCAATTCACCATCTATTTGCTTGAAGGAAATGATTCATTGCATGAGTTGAAACAGTGGCTCAATAAAGCAGCAGCCTAGCTTCTGGGAGCTCATCATTCAAAGATTACAGTTTGGGATCGTATTACTGCCACGCTGCTCCAGCTGCAACCCAAACGAGTTTCGTCTCTCAAGCTATGTCTACACAACGGTGTTAGTGTCACTACTGAAAACAAATGCGTCCTGGGGTGAGATGCCAAACTCTGAAAAGCACTGTCTATTTAAATAAGGAAAAAGAGCTAAGTGAGTGTCAACTCTTCAGAGACTGATTTGTTTAAAGTAATGGGTGACTTTTTCTTGATGGATTCCACAGGAGGCTTTAGGAAAGTTTAAATCCTGTTTTAGAATACCTTATTTTTACCTTTTTTTTTTTTTTTTTAAACTTAGCTATCCAACATACCTCTGCAGTTACTTTAATTTGGTACTATTAGGCATACCAAAGTTGTCGCAGAAGTTACAGGCTATCTTGTTTAAGATCTTAGGCTTGCTATTAAAAAAATTATGATAAATTTCTTGTGATTATCTCCAGGAATCATTCTTGTATACCCATCTTCCTCTGTAAGATCGAATTAACTGATGTTGAAGATTTTCTGTTACAATTTTGTGATCTCAAAGATATCTCTGGAGGCCTAGTCCAACCTCCTGCTCAAAGTTGCTGAGGGCCTTGTCAAGTTGAGCTTACAGTAGCTCCAAGGCTGGAGGTTCCACAACTTCTGTGCCATCAGATCAGGGTACTCAGATATGCTGGCACAGAAGGAAGCTCTAGAGACACCACAAAACCCCCTCAAGTAAGACTGAGCAGGGTGACAGGTTCTTGGAGACTGATGACACACGACCAGGGTATAGTGGTGTACTTTCAGAGATGCAGAGATTGGTCTTTCACAGTAGAAGGGAAACCCCCTTTCAGCTGAGAAGGTTTTCTGACTTACTTAAAAGACAGGAGTTTTTAATTTTTGTTCTTGTTTCCCCTAAGAAACTGGAAGAAAAATCTCCATTTCTGCATTCAAGAGAATCACCAACGTGTTTCTGGCAGGAATTGAAAGTGTAATAGGAAGAGCTTGATGAAGATAAAAAGTCAATACACTTTGAATGATGTTACATTAACCTAAACGGTTCTCTAGAGCAACGGGCTAAGCTACTTCTTTGTTTCACCTGGGAGAAAGACAAAAATTATATCAAGTTTTGTGACTAGCTTTAGGATGAAACTGCGGTTTGTATATAATAATAATAATAATTTGCAAACAGCCCAGCTCTATCAGCTTCATGAGCCTTTAATGCCTAAGTGTTCTCATATATGTCAGTTATCACCTTATACCTATAAACTGCAACAACTGAGGTCGCTGGATTCATGGGTCCAAATTTTGCCTCAGGCACAAATTGTAGTAAATTCAACTTAAGTCAGCAGCTATTTTATGCACCACGGAAAGTATTTTACTTTTTACTAGGCTCTTTGTTTCACCACGCTTGGGAAGCATTGCTCCATCTCTAAAAAGGCAGTGTCCCTACTTTCCTCTAGTAATAAGCTTATTTAAAACAGTTATGGTGGAAAGTTTGTGTCTACTCTTTGGAGTTGTCTTGGGGTTCTTGTTTTGGGGAACCGTTACTACACCAATTTTCTTGTCTAGGTTCCCGACCATACAAACTGTTGCCTTACGCGAGTGTAACTTGTGTTGTGACGTGGATAACTTTGACAGGAGTTTTCTTTTTGCTTTCTGCATCTTTCCTCAAAATTGAGATAAACACAATACCCTGCTTTGATCTTGTGCTAGAGCCTGAACTGGCACTCTCCACTGCATTTCATTAGACTCAGGGAATAGTTCTGTTTTTCCTGGGTCATACCTTCTTTATGAAGCAGCTTTTCTTTTATCTTAACAATATATATGAAAGATGACCTTTTGCTCAAGAAATTTCCACTTAAAAGAGCAGTTATGCTTGAGATCTGTTCCTGCTGCTCACAGACTCACAGGCGGGAAGCAGAGAGGGTTAGAGAGACTTTAATCCACCTTTCTGCCCTCCTTGGCCAATGCAAAGACAACAGAGGCTGCTGCCGTTAAGGCACCTCAGCTTCAGCCATCAACGTGCTCTTGGACCTCCACCCTGAAGCCCCCATGACCTACAGCTCCTGCCTGAACGAGCCACGCAGCAGACCTTGAGCTATTAGAGCTGAGACTATATTAACTAATTAGTATTAACCTCTGTCAGCTTATAGTTAGACCGCACCGGTCTGCAAAGAGCCCAGGAGCGTGGCTCTGACTCACCAGTTCAATTGCCTTTATTTGCTGGGTTGAGGAGGCGAAGGGCCCTCCCTGCTGCAAGGATGGCACCTATGGCAGCAGGCAGGCTGCGAAATGGCACCCAAAAGCCCACTGCTTATTGTCCTCCTCACTCCCTCAACCCGGGAGGATTCTCATTAAAGCTTCTTCATCCACTTACCCAGCAAAAAACAGCCAGAATCTCCTCTGCTGCCTGGTGGGCAGCATGTTCCAGTACGGGGGCAGGTAAACTGCTCCCAGCCGGGAATATGTGCAAACTTGGTAAGTCCTCAGTAATTCTAACTTTTATCTTGCACACTCCACCCAAATATTTATCTCCGCTTTCCTATGGCAGAGTATGGTTGCAGGCTCAGCAATAAAAAGGTGTTATTCTGCTTCACTTAATAGCTAACCAGCCTGCTGTTTCTATTATCAGTGCATAAATATTCCCCAGGAGAAAGGGCATGATTTTGTGGTGTTTGTATGGCAACAGAATTGCAACAGCTTAAAATTTTAGTTTTTTTTTTTAAAATATATATTTGCTTTTAAAGATAATTCACAGAGCAGTCTAAATAATACTTCATCAATCACTTTCCTCCATCATTTACTGGCATGCTTTGATCAGATATAAATGAAATGTCACATTTCTCTGCCCTAATCAGATATCTACAAGGTCTTGATAACCAGGTTTCCGACACAAATATGTGAAATTACTAACTGCAATCTTCTATTAATATTCCTTAGTATGTGGAAAAAAAATGCTAGTTTGACAAACATTTAAGCAACAGTCATGAAAATCCTGGTGCAGACCCACCAGGAAACGGGGCAAATTCTGTCAAAGGGGTTTCCATCCAAGGAGTTGAATAAAGATTTTAGTTCTCTTTCTTTTACATATTTATTCATCTGTAGTCAGAGCAGCGGCATTAACTGCCACGTGTTGACAGGCACTTCATTAGCTTTACTTTGAAGTGAAAGCTCATCAGAAGATAGATATTTGAGGGACTGCCTGGAAAGAGAGAAGTTGGACCCGAATCCTGGATCTATTGAGTGTTGTGGTTGCTATTTATTAGTTCAAAAGGAAAATCTACACACGATGGAATTATACACCTCTTTGGAACAGTTGCTAGCTTCGATCCTCCAACCTAGCAAACAGGCTGTACATTAATGGTGCCAGACAGAAAGATAAAATCACTGCAGAGAAAAAATGAAAGGCAAAATCCTTGAACCAGGCTGGGGTTGAGGCTAACCTGTACTCTGAGGACTTGTATTTTTTACTTTTTTGGGTTTTTTTAAACTTCAAGCTGACTGGGTCACTAAGGTCTTTTTCAAAGGAAATATATTATTATTCTCTGTCAGGAAAATCCAGTAAAGCAACATCAGCCTTTTGTAGGTAAGGATTTGATGTGCAAGCAGGCAGAAATATTTATTTTTTATTTTTTATTTAAAAATTCCATAGGACCAAGTTCAGTTCTGTACTGCAAAAGTTTACTCCAGAAAACTTGCAAAAACATTCGGTCTCTGGACGATTCCAGACCCAAGAAGTTCTAACTAGGCAGAAACAGCCTCATTTTACAAAGTTAAAAGTCAGATTTCACATAGTTCAGTGCATTTGGGTAAATGATTTAACTAACCCCTAATATTTTTGGTAGCAACCCAAACCTGCTCGGAGTTTCAGAGAGCTCCCTACACTTTCCATTTACTGATGTAAGCAGCTTTATTTTAATGTCGATGTAGGATAAATTGAACCCAACACTATGGACAAAGAGCAGGGAAGGACAGAATTTCGGCACAAGGTTTATACCCCTGAGATGTCCGAGATCCCAAGGACTTCACGTGAAGGTTGTTGCAAGGTTAAAAAGACCCAGGGCATTACCTAGACCTAGTTTAGCTTAGCTATGAGATACGGGGAGCTGGTGTTCACCGGGGGCAGAACCAACATGACACAGAGCAGTAAAATATCTACAGCTACATTAGTTTGCGTTAGCCTGTCAAAATAAGGTTTTGAAATCTTACTAAAACCTTATCAGATTATTATTTTTTTTTTTAAACCAACCATCAGAACCAGTTAATCCCCCCCAGGAGTGATTTTTTCACTGTTTTTCTGCAAGAAAAAGAAACTTTCCTTTCTTACATGCTGTTTCTTTGTTTCTCAAATACACAAAAGGCCTTGTTGCTTTATTATGAAAATACTGGACTTTAGATTTATCACTCTCAGTTTTATACTGAAACTGCACACAACCGTTTGCCAGAAGGCCTCTTTTTTTTTTCTTATTTTGTCCTGATGTTCGGCACACATCCTGCTTCCCATCTCTGTTTTCAAATAAGCCAGACTACTCAGACAGAGGAGGAGGTTTCCGTAGCAACAGTAACTATATAAAAACCCTCCCTGTCCCTCTCCTTCACAACTCTCCTTTCATTCCAAGTACCTGATTTGCCCAGTTCCAGAGGAAAATAAGTCGGGAGGTGTTTCAAGCTTAGATTGTTTACAAGCACGTTTACTCTGTAAATATCTAAACACCTTCATTTTTTCAACATACCCGAACCGTATCTCCATGTCACTGCCCAGGAGGGAAAAAACAGCTGAAGAAGCTGCAGGGCGAACCGCTCTGTCAGCATCTGTGTGTTTGGAAGCTTTTCATTTCTGGGATTTGAACTTGAACAGAAGCCCAGGAAAGCAGTTATTCAACATACAGTGACTCAGTAAAGTTTCATACAGCTCTTCTCTTAAATGAACAGAGAAGAGAATAAGCCTTCGGCTTATAAACAACCGAGGATCATAGAAACAGGAACCACGTTTTCCAAGTTAGTCCTAATTTTAGTTAAAATCATCGTTTAACCTGAGGAAAAATATATCTTCCCAAGCAATCGACCTCCGTCCCCAACCTTAAAGACGGATCCGCTCTAGTATGAAGCTTTTATGTCTACTGAGTAAAATAAACCCACCAGATTCCAGGTTTTCAGACCCTGAGAACTAAATCGAACAGTTCTCAAAAACGAAACGTGCTTTCCTAGCTCTATTATTGACATAATTTGGTAAAGAACACTAAATTTCTATAGGATTTTTAACAAGCGTGTTGAAGTAGCAGCGTAATGTTCCTTCTTCCATAACATCGTTCAAAAAATAGTACAGGCAGATTTAAAAGACTACATTTTCACAAGATTCCTCTGCAGGAGTCTAACTGCCATGACTGGCCACGCGCGTACGAGACTGCCCCAAAGCTCCCCTATGCGTTTGTAACCGGGCACAGCATTTACGCCCCTCGTGCGTTTAGCACGTGGGTCGCGCTCAGCTTTGCCGATACGACTGCTTTACCGTAGCTCTATGCTTAGCGATAACTCTAGACGCTGCGTGAAGAGGGAGCTGCGGGACGCACCAGCTCCGAAATCCAGACGTACCTTTTTCCAAAAGAGCTTGCTCAGCGGCGTAGGGGTGGACGACGCTTTCTCCTTCGTCACCTCTCTGGGGGCTTCGGCGGCCGCCGCCTGCTGTTGGGCTGCAGCCTCGGGGGCTTTTGCATTCTGCTTAGTTGCCTGCGGCTCTTGGGAGGAAGGGACGCTTTTGTCCGGTTTTACAGAGGTAACCGGCTGCTGTTCGGTGCTCTGGAAAGAAACACGAACACGCAGGTTATCGGAAGCGCGTGAGGGACGTTGCAGGGCGTTCGGGCATCGCCTGGCACGAGGGGCAAGCGCGCAGCGGACCACCGTGGCACAGGAGCGCCGTGCGACAGGGCGCCGCTCGTGAGCTGCATTGCCCCGTCCTTGCAGATGGATTAGCGCCTTGAACAGAGGAAGCAAATAACGTAGTAACCCACCCCTTGTAACAGAAACGATTGATTAAGAAATTAAAACAGTGTCTTTGAGATGGCAAATGACAGCAAGAATAATTACCCTTTGACTGCGTTATTCATACAGATAACTCGAATCATCCTACTCACTTTGGTATTAGTTGTCTGTTGCGTCTCTTTTGCAGCCTGGAGGGAAACAAAACACAAAGACAAGTCTGTCCCCAGCAACGTCGGCACTCACAGTTACAACAGTTCAGGAATTGTCTGTGTCACAAATTATTTTATTTTTAGCGAATGTTTGTGAAAGTCCTGGCTCCTGCAACCATGGAAACTGATCTCTGGCCGAGGCGAGGCTGCCCGAAGGGACGGCCGTCTCGCATCCTTCTACCTCGCGTTGAATCGCTTTGCGCTCATGCTACCATGCCTGCGGTCCTCAGCTTGTTCTTTAAAAATACATGTATTTATAGATGCATTCCCAGCCTCTCCAGGTAAGGCATTACACTGGATTTTATGACATTAGCGGGCATTTTTTTTGTGAGCTGGGTCTGCGTGTGCAGCTTCCCGCGCACACACGTACAAGCCAGAGCTGGGTCTTTTCCACTGGGGGAATTGCAGACCGGTCAGGGATGTGCAAACGTTGCCTCCAAAGCAGGAGGCTTTGCTTTCTGGGACACAAATCTGAGGCAGACGACTGCCTGGAAATGAAGGGCATAGAACAGCAGAGGCTTTAGAACTTAGAAGCAGGTGTTGCAGCTCCATAAAGAGAAGCTCTGAGGGTGCTGCAGGCTTGGTTAGTCCATCCGCTCACACTTTTGCACATTAGGTGGGAGTTACTTTTTTTGTGTGCAAAAAAACCCATTCACAGGGATCTGGTTTCATCAAAATGCACGAAGCCAAGAAGGATGCTGTTTGTTAAACGCCTTTCTGACCGGTGATATATATCAGTACCTACAGTCCAGCATTGCTTACACCAAAGAGTAATAGCTGAACTGTAAAAAAGAGGAGCAGCAAGCCACAAATTCAAGTAGATGTGAGCCCAGCACCCCCGGGCTCAGGCAGCCTGCCGCACACTTCACAGGTTTCTTGAAAGAATAGGTGAGAGTTATTTTGCAGGAGCCAAGAACTTCTTTTTGTGGTTAGCTCTAACGAACAAGATCCAGAGCAAGTGGTAAAGAAAGGAGTGTAATACCACAAGCCGGCTTCGGTACTAGTGCTGAAAATGAGTGATTAACCCTTCTGAGTCAAAATTCCATAAATAAGTACAGTTATACTGCAAAACTGGCATGAAATGCAGGGCAAATAGACAGGGATGGGAGTAGAAGAACTGGCAGGGACCCGGCTGTCGAGGGCCATCCAAACTCAGTCTTTGAGGTCAAATCCCATCCCATCAGCTTATGTTATGGATTTATATTAGGAAGCACATTGCCGTTGGGAAGCAGCATTGACGAGTTGCTTTGAAGTTAGTATTGATGTAAACACAGGACACCAAAAGACAATGTTTGTTAAGCTAAGAGTAAATCTTTTCTTAGCCAAGGTACCGAGAAGTGCGATGTGGAAGACTTGCAGAGACGGAGCTTTCAGCGAGCGCAAAGTGCTCAAAATGAAATATGACTACGTATATTAAAATGATCATTTCAAAGGGAATTCATTACCTGTTCATCTAGCTGACACATCACGCCAAGGCATTTAAAATGAAGAGACATAAACAGACCCTTTTTTTTTTTTACTACAGGCGATAACTTCAGGCCTTGCCCGGCCCATCATTGCTCTGATTTGAATTTTCACTTTCAATCAGCTTTATAAGCAAATTGTCGGTGCCGTTTTAATTCTTCTTTTTTATTCTTAATGTGTCATGAATGATACCCCACTTATTGTTTCTGTATTTTGTATGTAGAAAGGAAGCTGTGAAAATGAACTCAAACAAGAAAAAAACTATTTAAAAAGTAACGGCATTTTATAGGGCAGATTTTTCTTCTTACTGTAAAAATTCAGTGTTGTTGCATTCTTTCAAGATAACTGCTTTCATTCCAGACCAAGTCTTTAAAATTCTATCAAATAGCCTAATGAAAACCAATCATCTCTCCCAACAGCTCACAGTGAGATTTTCAACTATTGTAGAAGAAACTTAGCACCTTAAAATATGCTAGCCAGGTATGTATTTATTTTTTTACCAGGAAGCCCTAAATCATTACGAACAAGTAATTCATATTTTAATTGTATTAAATATCAAAGCTATTAGCTCTTAATGTAGTATATACAAGATGAGATCTTAACTTTAAGCTGTTGGCAAGAGCTGTGGGTTTATAACCACTGGGAAGATTATTATTCCTTCAGTAATATGCAGATGACATTTTTTTATCTCAAAAATGAGACAGTGGAGAGAACATTTTTGTTTTGAAAATGCCTTAAAGGACTCCCTTTGCCTTGTGCCCATGATTATAAAGCCCCCTACTCACCAGAAATTCCACGTGGGTGTTCTGAGTGAGCATTAAATATTAATTACTTTCCTCCCCCAGTGGAAGGGTCTCTGCTTCTGCATTCTTTAGGCTAAAAAGCTACAATTCTCTGCTTCCCTGCCACACAGCACCAGGGCAAATTATCTTCTTCACAGAACACAGAAACGCCCAAATACGGACCTTGAGACCAAAGCTGATGAGAAGTTTTCAGTGACTTTTTAAAAAGAGATATAAGCTAATGTCTTCTAAGACAACTATTTGCACAAAAAATGTGCCTTTTGAACTTTGAAGTATCTTTGAAAACCAAACTTTTTCCATCCAAACTAAACTTCCAATTCAGTTGACAATTACTTTTCTTGTTTTGAGCGAAAAGTAACCATTTCTGACGGAAATTCCACGCTCTGACCTTCTCTGTGCCATTTCAGATGCCCCAGTTCACAAAATGTTAACCGCAGGGCAGCGCATGTTAAGGCAATGTGGATCACAAAGCCTTAAGTGTAGTTAGACCGAGCTCTTAAACCTGTCCTATAATTGCAGGCGCTGTTCATATCTGCATAATTCATTGTCAGTACCTTTATTCTTATTTTACGTGGCCAGGGAGGTTTAGTCAGGGTTAGTAAGAGTAACTGGGAAGCGCGTAGCAGGGAAGGTTAGAGGAATCGTTTCAGAATCCTGAATTCACAGATGGTATAACGAGAGAAACGTTGCGCATGAAGTTTGTTTTCATACACGTGGCACAGAAATGCTCACGCCAGTGGTTTTCAGAGCACTGCACAGCTGGCCAGATGCTGATTGCAGTTACCAATTAAACAGCTTTGCTCTGTGAGAGGAGCCATCTGTTACTGCTCAGGGTTCCGCTCTTGCCAGAGGTTCATACAGACCTTGTGCCTAAAGAGTTTACTAAATGTACTGTGTCCTAGCTTGGGACTCTCTGCCTTCTTTTTCTTGGCTCCTTTAGTCTGGGATTCTGCCGCCGTCTTCGGAGCAGGCTGCCCACCATGGCCTTTTTCCACTTTCGATCCCTTTCGTACAACAGCATTTGAAGTTGAATACTTATTGCAGAGTTCTTATTTGGTTCAGGAAAAACATTCACTCATACATCTTGTATTAAACCCAAACATTTCCTTTTTGCCCTAGACAACAAATTGTGTTTTCAATTCTCAGTTCTCCTTGGACTTTCTTTGACATAAGTAGCGAAATAAATATAAAAGCTAGGGCGATCCAGTTGACTCAAACTAAACCACAATTTGCCCTCCAAATTCTTCACTAAACAAAGCTCAAAGATCGAGACTTCTGTACTTTAAATGTGTGAGTAACCAACTGAATTTGGGATTTATCAGTTTAAAATAAGCAGATACATAAATCATTGAAAATGCCTTCATTCTTTTTATTGTAGTATTATAGGGACTTTAAAATGCTTCACGTAATGCATTATTTATGAAAAGGGCAGTATGAATATTCATGATATATATGTTATATTAAATATTTTAAATCCCCCAAATGTTCATGAAGTAAGTTAGAAACAAAAGTATCAGAAAAATAGTAGTGATAGACTGATACTGAAAGGGTTGAACCAGAAAGAGCTGCTTCCTTTTCCTGCCGCTCTAAACGCCCGCAGAAGGCAATCAGCGCCCACTGACATTAGAGACGGGATCCCTCAAAATCTAGGCACCACATCGGAAAACCCACTCCTGAGTGCTATAAATTAAAGAAAAACATTGATACTGATGTCTAGATGGAAAAAGCAGTATCAGGCTATTTTTAAGCCGACTCCCTGCAGCTCAGTGCAGGAGCTACCCCGCCTGGTGGGCAGGGTGGAGGTGGCCCTGCTCAGATGCGTGACTTTTCTACAAGTCTTGAAGAAACTTGCGTAACATTTGCTAAAACATTCCATTGAAACTTTTTACAGCATTGGAAAAAAAAAAAAACATTTCCAAATTCAAGAATCTCTTAAAAATTTCACTGTTCAAGCCCCCCCCTTCCCTTCAAAGTTCAACACAACCCCCTGGATTTATCAGTGCAAGAAAAAAGCTTAAAATTTCATGTTATGGACAATAAGGGTGGGTTTTTTCCCCCTTCCCCACCATCTTCACCTTTTCAATAATAAAAAAGGAGGGGGACACAAAGCCACAAGTATCTAAGGTTGCTTAACCGAGCTTCAACATAAACAAGTTAACAAAAGAGCCTGTTCTATGGTAACTGCACTGTAGATATGGGCATAACATTGACTAATCACCAATAACACAGGGTAGAATTCTTCACCTTTCAGCGGTTCAGTGTCAGGTTTTAAAGCAGTAAGATGTACTTAGTACAACAGAAGATGTAGTATTTTTTACTTCTGCTTGCTAGTATCCTGGACTTCATTCTGGTCTCCCTGAAAAATTTATTTCCTGATTTAATTAAGAATCAGGCCCGTATATAGTGAAGGAATACAGATTTTTAAAATCCTGTTTCAATGACAGATGACCCAAGCGTTCACCCTCCAGGTAATTAGCTTGTCCTTCCGCAAGCTTCAGTTACACTTTACATTGCACATTTTCTTGTACGCTTGAACAAGGCAAAAATAAAAGCTTCCAACCAGAAAAAAAGCTTTAAAATGAGTTGCCAAAAATTTCCAGGAACTATGGAAGCATGAAGAAACCCAAACTCCAAAGAAACAATGAGCCTACAGGATTTACAACGTGAAGTATCAAGCACTGTGGTCCACCACGACTAGCAGGGTTAGGAGGAAAGGTCCAGGGTACAGAACAGACCACTCTGAGCACGTGAAGTTGAGATCTTTGTCTCAAGCTTGTTTTATTCAGTGCAGTTACACGCTCCCTACAAAGTGCTTTGTACTATGGAGACGCTGGGGCCCGTCGCGTCGAAGTTGGCCCTTCCCCCCCCCAATATTCTGCGCCATTCACTGAGCGCTTGGGAATACCGAGATGCAGGGACAAATCAGGAGCTGCTACGGGAGGGTCCGATCGGTGGCTTGTGGCAGGTGTGATCGGAATGCCATGCCGGTTAGCATAACCCCGCAGAGGGTCAATCGACCCAAGGAAGTATGACTCAAGTCAAACTCCTGTGTTTACACAGATGAAATGACAATCATTAAGGGCGCGCCCAGGCTGCTGAAAGCCTACGTGCCTTTAGCCAGCTGATTAAAGCCAGAGGCGTTGCTGATGACAGCACGTTGCTACAAAACCCACCAAGATCCGCTTTGCTGATGTCACACGCCTCTGCATTTCAGCGGGGGGGGGGGGGAATATGCCGCCATGCTTGGCAGAGCCGAGGTGGGCAGCGGCTGCTTCTCAGATTTATGAGCAAGCTTGTCTCTCCTCTTCGCCGTGGGAGAGCACTGCCCAGAGACCCTGGGGACGTACCAGCCCTTGTGTGACAAAACCCAGCTCCTCCCTGCAAAGGAGGCGCACGAGCAGCCAAAATGACAGGGCGGCAGGACTCAAAGGCACAGCGGCCCCTGCGCCAGCGGCACTCTCCTAAGGCTCAGACGGCACGAAGGGGAAAGCCCCGCTTAAGAACACATCCTTACCATTAAGACCAAAGTTATTTCTCAGAAGAAATGCTTATTATTTCATGATACATGTCAGCTGAAAAATCTGCAGCTTTTTAATATGACAGTGGATAAATTCACCAGTATAAAATATATTTCCTTTAATGTAGTGAAAATGTCATTCTTTGTATCAGGAAGATCACGAAGATAAAGAAATTCTTTGTAAAAAAAACAACTCCCATTTAACCTCTATATAATGAGTTTGCATATCCTGCTAGTCATCTGGATGTGTTTACCCTCAGAGGTGTGATAGCAAACCAAACCCCAACAGCATATTTGTTTCCCAATTACAGTACGCCCACACCAACAGTCACCTGCTAGAGAAGCACACGGGTGCGCTCGATAAGGTCGGGTGAGCAAACAGGACTCAGCAACTGGGGTTTTCAGAAATTGCTGAGAGCGCTACAAGTCTCACTGAAACAGTGCAATTCGATAAGTCCTTTTTTTGGATATCTTGGAAGACCTTTAGCCCTGGTTGACCATTTCCAGAATTATTGTGCTATAATCGGGGAGTGACGTGTATCCTCCATGTACTCACTAAGCTGTCTGGAGAGCCTGACAGCACCATTTCAGTACCAGGTGATATAAAAAAATTGAACGGGACAAAAAGGATAAAAAATAGGGCAGAAAACAAGAGTGTTGATGCCTGTAGTGATTTTGGCTACCTGATAGTTGCATGGAAAGACCATTTCCTCTTTTAGGGTTTCATTCTTCATGTGTTAATCAAATTTTATCACTGGCGTTGCAAGAAAAACTTCAGTTATTAGTCACAACAATGCATAAGGACATTGAATGTTCCCAGTTATGCAGCCAGTGATGTGCCTGGAAGCCACTGAAACACTAGAAGACAGAAGGCAGCTTAATACAAATTGTCTCACTACTGCTTCTGTTGAAACCCTTGTAAGTTTTGGCACTAACAGAAGAGGTAAAAAGGGGAAGGAGTCTTTGAACACCTGCATTTTTCCATTTTAGAAGATTAAAAAAGAAAAAGTGGGAAAACCTAAACTGTAAAAAACATTAAAAAATTTGTTAAATATGTTGGATTGATCTGATATTTTCAATGTCTCCAATAGCAAATGAAAGCCATAATAATGAAGCTTTTCTAAATTCACATATAAAGGATCATCACTGCTCATGGATGCTAAAACCAAGTTTCTTCTTGCCAGTGGAATCCAAGAACAGATGGTTCGTAAAGAGGCAAGCAAGAGGCCACATCTACCTGTTCCACGGAGGAGCGTTTTCCAGACTGGTTTTGTACCAGTCGAGCCAATACTGATTTCAGTTCCCAGCAGGAACGTCACACGCTTGCAGTCAGCCTGATGCATTGTATTAGAACAGCTTGAGCATTCAATGCACCCCACTTAAAACCCCCCCGATCCTCATCTCTGCACGTAAAGGGAAGAATCCTGAGCAGTCGGGGAAGGACAGCTCTCCCTGCAAGCCCCAGAGCTGCTCAGAGCAGCTCCATCGTCTTCCTGAGGTTTCAGCTGCTGCTGGGACCGCCAGCCCTGACCGCAGCACAGGGCGTACGGGGGTGCTTCAGCCAGAGGAGTCCCGGGGAGGAAATGCTGGGATCTCCTTCTGCTTTTTACTAATCTCAGTGGGAAGCTGATCCTTGCCCATCCTCCTGCCCCGCAAGGGGGACCCCGCTGTAGCTGTGGGTGCACTGCCGGGGCAGGAGGGTGGGGGCCGGCTCCTGCCCACCCAGCCGCGGAGCAGCCCAGGCGGGGGGACCTCGCTGCTCCTCCCCGCCGGGACGTGGCACCTCCAGCAGGTATAAAGAGAGGTAAAGCAGACACGCATATACGTAACTGGAAATGAAAAACCAGAAGCTTTTTGTACAGCTCTATGAGCAAATGGAGTTTTCTGCGGACTCGGAAGGGTTTCATCGCAGGGACCTTTAGTTTTAGATCAAGGACAAGTCAGAGGTATGACCAAAAGCACTACCAGGTCATCATAAACCTTGTGGAAAATGCTGCAGTTTGGATCTTAATTGTAATATATGGTATGAAAAATTGCACTGTTTATGCTCACCTTCCTTTCAAATTTATTCAGGGGAAAAAATATTTTAAATGACTTCAAATTATAACAACTGGGGGAAAAGCAACACACTGAAGAAATACCAGTGTCAAAAACATCTAGTGACCAGTGACAGCATGAGGAATCTGCCTACCTTGTCTTCAGAGTCACTTTTGGCTTCAGCTTTGCTTGGGGAGACCTTAAATATTAGAGAAAAAACAAACAGTCACACCCAACCCAATCTTCCAGACAATCCGAAAGACCATACGTCTGAAACTAGCAGGTTTTTCTCTAGCACAAAGGTGAAAGAAGTGCAAGTATTTCTTTCTCCCCCATTTGGGAAGGTTTCTAATATAAATATTTTGAGAACAACTTAATGGCTAAATTGAAAAATATCTGGACCGAAGATATATTATTCAAGCTTATACATCCGAATAATCTATAAAAATGAACTTTTAGAGATTTTACAAAATGAAGTTCCATCATGAAGAAAATCCTTAAGACAGCTAAATACCTCCAGGTCTGCAAGTATTTATGCAGAAGAGGAAGTTTCCAGAGTAGGTCATAATCTTTGACCATAACTGCACTGTACCTACACATCTACCACTCTTCAAATCATTAAGGCATCCGTTTGGCTTCATTACTCCTCGGTGCCCGTGACAGTGAATATGTTACTTTTAGCTCAACTTGTCCACATGGGATATTTTTATAAGCCATCTAAAGAGATGAGAAGGAAAGGCAAAAGCTTACCAGCGTTTTAAGGAAACTCATGACGGAGTTGTCTACGGCAGCAGCTGGTTGGGGGTTGCCTTGTTTTACCTCTGCCTTTTCAGATGGCTCAGCAGTGAGACCGTTGACACCTGCCGAGTCCTGCTGTAGGTCTTTTTGGTTGCAGTCATCTATCTCCTAAAGAAAAGGGGGCAGAGTTTCCTCAGTCCTAGCTTGCTTAATTTCCAGTGGAATGCAAAAGTAACATTTGTGACTTGCATTATGTTGCTCTGAGAGTCACAACCCTAATTCCAACCATACTTCTCCAGCCTACGTATTCAGAACAATCAAGCATTTATACAACTCTTTCCCCTCTTTTCTAATATATTCAGCATTCGCCATCGGTTGGAGGAACATTGTTCTCGGCTACCAAGTATAACAAACACAAGTAAAGTTGCACACGGCATCCCAAACAACACTGCTTTTCTCTTTTCAAGGCTGAACTTGTGAATAGGAACAAATGCTGAGATTTTGGCCTTTGACAGCTCAGTGTCTGACTGTGCCATACAAAGATTGCTTCCGATACTCCGTGTTCTGTGATTCCAGAAATAATTTTTATCTAGCAAACACAAACATGGTACAGATTAGAAGAAGGAAAAACGCAGCAACCCTAAGTAATTCTTCTGAGCCAGATGGAGCTGCCTCCTCTCCTCCTGGAATTACGGTTCCCAGAGCCCAAAAATAGTTTTCCAGTGCTCAAGAGCTCAGAAGTATGTAATATTAAGTTACAGTTTCTCTTTAGACACCTAAACAAGGGTCTGTTTTTTTAAAAAATCTCCTCTTGGACCAGTTTTGAAGAGCTTGGCACCCTTCTAGGCTGAACTTGCCTGCCATTCTGGCCACTTTCACCTTGAGCCTGCACAGGTAAAGCCAACACAAACATTGTGCAGGAGAGAGCAGCTCGAGACAAGTCCTCAGGTCCCACTCAGCATTTCCTTTTTTTGACATTTAACAGTACTACATCAGGCTCGAAATGTCCGAGTCTGATAATAACCCTCCTCCCTTTTGTCTGCCTACAGTGTAAGTGCAAGGCTGGCTCTGTCAGTTGTTATTACAGTAAATGGTGCCCAGCACGATGGTGACCTTGACTTCGGCGGGGGATTTGAGACGTTATCGAACGGACAATCACTGCAGTGCCAGAGTTCTTCAGCAAAAGTTATCGTCCCCAACTGTTTAGACAGCATACACATCTGGCCATTTAAGAAACAGGGACTTAGGAAGCAATTGTTAGGATACTAGATGCCCAGATTATGCCAGAGGAAAAATCAGGACAAGAAATAAAACTGATGAGCCTCTCCAGCTGTTTCCAATAAACAGCATCTTTGAATCACCGCTCTCAAAGACTGCCTGGAGGTCTAAGTGACACCAAGGCGTTTTTCCTAACCTGCCAATTAGATGTAGTTGTTCAGTGCCATTTTTACCAGGAAAAGTTAAACTAAAGTTGTGCTCTTGAGCACTTTTTCCGGCATTGGGCGATTTAAAATACCCCACGATATTCGTATGGGATTTGCAAAGGGCATACATTTCTGGAGGTCACTAAAAGGAGGAGTAGACTAAAGATGCCTAAGTGTTTTAAAACTTCAGAGGGCTAATTTGGCATCAGGAAAGAAGAGCATGGAGCAGCCAGTCTCCACACAGCATTTAAGGAGTTAAAATACGCAAGGTTTTAGTCGCAAGAAGAGACTTCAGTCTAATTCTCCACCCACCATTTTCCAAGTTTACCCAGGAAGAAACAGAGCCCAGTAGTTCAGAGTGCTTCAACAGGCTATTGAGAAGTTTCTTACAAGGGTCTAACACACCACTTTGTCCCGCTGCCAGTTACGGGCCAGAGTGGCTCCAAGAACAATATGTCCCATGCAGAACACGCGTGGCCACGCCAGCTTCGGCAGCCCTGCTTCCAGGGATGCCATCTAAAGAGCTCGGGTCGCATGAAAAATGCTGGCTCTATTTCAGATACTAAAGGAGCGACAGAGGCGTGAGGCGAGGGAGCAAAGAAGCAGGAGGCAGAAGATGTGTTGCTAAACAAAACTAGCTTCATAACTGAAGTAGTACTTGATGCTATCAAACAAAACCAAACAAACTTATTTTTTTTAAACACACACAAAGCTCTCGTATTGGGCTGCACTGTTTAGGAGGAAGGATCTCTTCGCAAAGCATTGTAGCAAACGGCTGTTATCAGCAGAGACCGCCTGGGACAACTGCGGAGGTGGCTGGTACCACCGCTGGCAGCAATAGCTGCTCCAGGGTATCTCCCTGCTAAAGCCACGCTTTGCCCTGCAGAAGCGAGAGCTGTTGCAGGCTCTGTGGAGCTTGAGGCACGACGCCACACAAAAAACCATCCCCGAACTCTGACTGGCAGAGCACAAATGGGCCCCATAATGGCCCAGGGCTGCACGAGGAACCCTACCCCAGCATCCCCGAGCCAAGGCTGCCATCAGCTACCCAGATACCGCTGAAATCTGGACTCTGATAGATGCTGTGATCCCTCTTGCGCATTCATGGGAATCCTGCTGTAGGAAGGCGCACAGACTCAGGCCATCAGCATATAAATCAGGGAGAGATAACGTGGAGTCCTACAACATCACATTTTCAGAGCCGTAGTCAAATAACCACAAAACCCCTCTGTCGCAGCTCGCTGCGTAATGTGCTGCGCAAAGCCCCGGAGGCAAATAAGGGAAGAAAACTCTAGAAATAACAGAAGAAAGTCAGTATTAGAAGTTAACAGATACTATGTAAATGTTGGATTCATTTCTTTGAGGAGCCAAATTTGAGGGTAATAAACACCTTAAATACTTGTACTGTAGTTTCAGTTCAGCCATTAGAAAAACATATCAAAAGAATGTATTCCTGCCAGCACTTTTGTTCGTATGAATCATGGCTCAGTGAAACATTTCAGGCATATAATTTATCTTTTCTTTGGCTCCCATAGTAAATGCTTCATGAATTAATGAATTCTGTCCTTGTTTTAATTATGCTGTGTTCTGAATGTAGTTTTGTAGACCACAAAAATAAAGAGTGGTTCACCAAACACAGAATGTTTGTGCAGCTCTTAAGCTACAACTGTGGAGCCTCTCTCTTACTTACCAGCAATGCTGTTTGTTTTGTGTTGGCACTCTATTCAGGGAAACTTTGCTTTGCTTTCAGCTTTTACAGATACTACAAGTCATAATCCACCAAATAATAATAAAAAAAGAAGCTGTTGGCAGCAATACCTGGATTTTTAGTATGATTATTTGGTAACAGTTTGTAGTTACTACAGTAACAGCAATTAAATTAGTCTTGGTCATTCTCCCATCCTACATGAGAACTGGCAACTTTAGAGGGAACAGAAGGCAACTGTGCTGCAAGGCAGAGCCACAGCCTTTGTTTTAGAAATGAAGTTAAAGTAAGTTTGGCAACATATCAGAAGTTGATATATTTTTCCCAGAAAAGGTCCTTAACTCCTCTCTGCCTCCACCATATACTCCTTTTCGTGTTTGAAGAGTGAAGAACAAAAATTACAGTGCAGAAACTCAAGGGTAAGGTTAAATTTTCACTCTCCCTGTGATACAGTTCTGCCAGTCATTTACACTGAGCAACCTGAACCCCGATTTTGTGAGTCCTCAAAGATTGTCGGTGGAACAGCTTTAAGCACACGTGTGTGGAAGAGGCACAGTCACTTTTTTTAAAGAGGAGACCCGTCCTCAAGCAGGCCCCCAGGCGCCAAAAAGCTGTTGTGTGGGGTAGGATCCTGCAAAGGCTTACACACATACCAAACATAGCCTACAGCTGACGAGTGCCTGGGATTTCCAGATTATTCCCATTAGTGAGGTTCAGGACGTGGCTAGGTATAAGCTGAAAATAATTCAAAATTAAGAAAGCTAGGCATTATTGATATAAAAAAAGCTTGATCTGAATGAACAGTGCTTCTAGGATCTCAACTGGCAGAATAAGATCTAGATTATCTTGTCCTGTCCCCTGATGGTTGCTCATTAAAAACACTTCCTTACTCGAGCTTTCCCAACACGACTCTTTGCTACCAGCAAATGTTTAAATCCAACTCCTGGTTAAAGCTACTGCAGATCGTTATTTCATTAGAGTTTCACACTTCAACAGCACCAACCGTGACCTTTCACACTCTGTAGTTTGCAATCACAGCAAAATAGGAAATTATGCATTTTGCATTTGATCGTAAAAGTAACAACTCCTGCGAGCCACGGGCAAAACTTATTCTTTGTGTGTATTTGTCAAAAATATCTGCAGGAGTTTACAGTGTTGAAAAGCTTTACTCTTCTAAGCTACAGACAGAAGTACCAGTATGCACTCAATAGACTCTTCATCCTGAATTATTCACCCTGTTCTGTTTACGTAGTGAATGACTTGATATTCTGCTAGGTGGAACCTACGGAATTCTTTAAATGCACATATGTAGCTTTCTGAAATACCAGTGATGGGTGCCACTGTTGAAGGGCAACGGTCAAAAGCGCAACTGTTTAGTCTTATAAAAGAATCTTCAGAAAAACAGGAAAATTTTTAAGTTTATACAAGAAATGTGATCTTAAATTTGAGGAGGCATAAGAGAGAAGACAAAGCAGAAGAACAGAAGTTGAAGAAACTTTTGGGGACAACCTGCAGCATCATTAGTGCAAGCAGTGGGCATCTTGTGAGCTACGCTCAACACTATTCAAAGCATTTGCGATCATCCAGCAGCCTTGCTTGGAAGCCTGAACTAGGCCAATAAAAGCAGTTATTAAAATGGCATTTACACATAGATTCTGATGAGGGGACCGTGCAGTTGGTTTCTCCCTCCTCTTCCCGACATTGGGCAGGATTTGAGCTAGATCATCAGTTAGCCTACGCTGGCACCTCTCCATCGCAACTAATAAGAGTTATGCCACTTATCTCCATCCAGGGGATGGACTTTTTCAGTGGTTAATTACCTGAAGGTTAATCCTACAGTATTTTTGCTGATATCAAACTTTGCAGGAAGTATAAAATCTAAACATCTCTGTTTTCAGCTCCTTTCTTTGATTAGCGTGTTCTCTCAGATAAGTTACTTAATTTCTTATACCGTGTTCTTGTCCTGTAAAAATCAATTCTAAGGGACCACGTTTCCTTAACTAAAAAAATCTCAATAGCTAAGAGTGCAAAAATTGCTACCACACAATATTCCTTATTCTAGTACGTAGGGTATGCAACAAGCAGCTATGGCTCAAGCAGAGTAACTATTTTAAGAATGGCACACAACGTGCTAAAGAACTCCTTTAAAACCATCCAGTGTCAAACTCCAAGCTCCTAAAGCACAAAAACCAATCTGACTTTCAGGTATTTTTCCTTTCATTTGTAGCTGGCTGCTGTTCATCATCCCGGCAACCGGAGCGTGAGCACAGCGCGCTCGCCCCAACCTTTCAGAGAAATACCGATGCATTCAAACCGGAGCTCAGACGCCCGCGTTTATAGCCACGAGGCAGACAGCAGCGCTATCACCGCTCCGCCGTAGGTGGTTCTCCCACACCTCTATTGAACCACCCCTTGGGGGGGGGGGGGGGGGCGTTACCTGCAATAATTTTAAGAGCAACACCGACTTGTTCACGCAGCCATCGCGACGTCAAGTTGCCCTGCACTATTAATATTCCTAAGAGGTTTCATTAAGAGAGAAATGGATATTCCTACTGAAGCACTTGCCTTCCCCTGTGGGACGCCGTTTGATGTGCTCTGTAATCCAGCAGCCTCTTTCGCTGTGATGGGCCCGTCAGGAAGGTCTGAAGTCTGCCTTTCCTCCTGGGTATCAATTTGCGTTTTACTCCTTTCCTTCCCCTTCTCCAGTTTGAAGATCCTGTCAAAGAAGGTTACTTGTTTTGTCTTTGAGGCGGCCGCATCCTCTCCCTCAGGTGTCACCGATGCGGTGAGATCGACGCCACAAAGCGATGCTGCCGGCGGGGCACAGGTCAGGTTTTTATGTGCGCCTTCCTCCCGCGCAGCTGCCGCGGGAACCTCCACGCTGTCACTTGGTGCTTTGTTCGCGCCGGGCGCCTCCGAGCTGACATCAAGTTTCGCCGATCCAAGTGATGAATCCGTAGCTGGATCTTCAGTACGCCCTGGTACAGACCATGAAAACGCAAAGACAGAGCGGGATTTAGCAGATGGCAGAGCTCTGCTGGCAGCGCTCCCGAGACTCTGCCCGCCCGCGTCGGGAACGGGGCTCTGCTCCATTGTCTTCGGGGAAGAAACGGCCACATTATCCCGTGCAACACTTGCCTTTGCATCCACTACAAACAGAAGCATAAAACAGTAATTATCCAGCACAGCAAAGAAGTTATACTGGTTGTACAATTAATCACGGTGACCTCGCTCTTTAATAAACTAGTTCTGAAACATGGAGCCTCAGGGAGGACCACACAGACTGCGGCTTGTTTAGAGACCCTGTTGTCTTCCCGCGCTAAATACGAGCTGCCGCTCATCTATCAGACCTGCCCGTCTGATTTTCTTTCCTGTCATTCCTCATTGAGGCTGGTGCAAGTCTTACATTCTCCGCAGCCCCCGCTCAGCTGCCCAAGTCAGAGAGCGGCCCAGGGTTTTGACTACTTGGCCCAGTGGACATGCTGAGGATATTTTACTTTCCAGTTAAAATTAAAGAGGTGATACATAAAAAAAAAATCAGTAAGGCTCGAGACAAAGTTATATATTAATATATTACACTTTCCTCTGTCAAAGCTAAATGGGAAAAAAGAATGGAAACTGCGAGGAGCGGCTTCGTTTCCCGGCTTGCCAAACCACCCCCCCAGGGCTTTGCAGTCATAACTTATTTCGTTCCTTTTTCCAGCGCTGCTCCTTGCCTCGCTGCCTGCTCTCTGTAGTGCAGTTTCTACTTGCACTTCTCTATTGTCTGTAGGGTAGGTTAGTTTAAGCCTGATTTGAATACTTATAAATCACGTCTGAGCCAGGTTTCTTATCCTTATATTTCTCTTTACCCACAAACAATATGGCTCTTAATCATGTTCCCCCCTGCCAAAATTCTCACAAGTAATTCCCCTTATGTACACACATGGCCATCACACGAGATGTGAAATAAATCTTTCCCCTTAAAAGTGCATTTTATGATTTTATATTACAGCGACGCTTCGATAAAAGAGCTGAGGTGAAAATCCCTAATACTGTATATGCAGGAGAAGGGCCCTGCTTTAGAGAAGACAAAAGAAACAAGAAACAAAAGACTAAAAAAAAGTCTTTCTTGTATCTGTTTTGTGGATGGGAGACTGACTCACAGATGATGTGAAACCCCAGTGAACAAGAGGAGGCTTGTTGAGAGGTAAACCTTGCGGCTCCCCCTCAGCTTGAGCTTCTCTTCCCTGCTTCGACTACAATATATATCTGATCTCCCTGTCAATCATTGCCACAGATTTCAAGGATGAATTTAGATCTACTTAATTATAACTATGAGAAACTGACAGTCTCAAAATGACTTGCTAAATTAGAATTTTAAAATTGTCAGTTTCAGTGTAAAATTGAAATTATTTCAAATTATAATTGTAATAGTCTAGTCAATATTATGCCCTTCACGTTTTACTTTAACAGAAATAAAACCGCAGATACCAACAAAACCCGACTGAAACGCCTGTCTTCCACGGTGCAGACCTTCACCGTTCAGTTTAATCTTTTAAATCCCTTTTGAAAATAAGAAAGCAGCACATTTTTAGATCACAGCTTTCAGAACCACCCCATAGCCTTTCACAGCAAAGCTACCCCAACTTTCCACCCCCAAGGCTTTTGCGTGACACCACTCAAGCACCAGCAGGCACCGCGTAACGCGTGTCTGTCCCCCTCGGATGCTGTCGCCCTGCGGCAGCGCTCAGGGACCCCGGTCACGCCCCTGGGCAAACGCAGGAGGAGAACAGAGCCCCAGCACCCAGCCGCGACACCCCCTTCCCCACAGCCTCAACCCCGTGACCCAGAGACCCCGC
Organism: Phalacrocorax carbo; assembly: GCF_963921805.1. Taxonomy (NCBI): domain Eukaryota; kingdom Metazoa; phylum Chordata; class Aves; order Suliformes; family Phalacrocoracidae; genus Phalacrocorax; species Phalacrocorax carbo. The sequence continues at coordinate 2,508,130 of NC_087526.1, forward strand.
TGGACCCTGGTTCCACGGTCCAGGCTTGGTGCTGGCTGGCAGGAGGTGGGAGCCCCCATAAACCCAAGAGCTGAGACGAGCCGGGGCGTGCAGCGCGCTGGGGAATCTCAAGTGCCTTCACCGAAATACTCGCTGGCAGCGGAGGCAACCGCTGCCAAAGTAAGGGCTGCGGTGGCAGGATTCACAACTGCGGCCAGTTTTACCGGCCGCCGGGGAGCTGGCTCCTAACTTCTCTACTTCTAGCATTTTTAACCTGATATTTTCTTTCTCATTGTGTTTCGGGCATAGGCAAGCATGCAGAGGGGCCAGAGCGCCTCGGTACAACCTGGTCTGTCCAGGTAAATAGATATTTATTTCTTTATGTGCACTCTAATGGAGAAAATGTCTTTCCCTGGATTCTCTCTGTTACTAGTCATGTAAGAAAATAACTCACATAGGCAAGAACCCTTTGCCAGTAATGTTCTTCTGCAGTATTTCACGAGCACCTATTCTAACATACTGACATGCAAAGAAAAGGTACGCATAACTTGCTACTCAACCACCTATTCAGTCAGGGCCACTAAGTATCAGTTATAGTTTCCTAAGCCTCCTGCAGTGCTGTGTGAAAAAACTGAAGCATTAAATTCTAATTTTAGTTGGAAACTTGGGAAGGAAGCAAAAAGCAAACCCTTCCCCAGCTAGAGAAAGGAGGAACAACATCCACTGGAAAATAATTGTAATAGATGCTGAACTTCTGCTTTATGTAACAGATAAAAATGAAACACAGGAAAACTCTCTTTAGTACAAAAATAGGAATATAAGCTCATCATTAAGAAAACCAACCAAACAAAAAGTAGCTCATGAACCTATCAAGCTCCTTTTATCTCTGATTATCATGGAAGGAATGAAAGACCTGGAAAATATCACCGGCCTGAGCTCTGTAGCGTGTCTTCTGTGTCAAAACATGCAAACTGTTTGAGGGAAAATCTGCTCAGACACCAGGCAAAGCAGATCCCACCACCAGAGAGGAGACGCTAATGTGGTGGGCTGAGCAGAAGTTTGACTCATGCCATATTCTCAGCAAACTGCAGGACAAACGCTTTGAAATGGCAGTTTTGGGGATGAAAAGCGCATGATATTTTCGTTTTTAAAGACACACACAAATGCCATTCCTTCCAAAATTACTGCACAATCCAGAGGCAGAATTAGGAATAGAAGCAAAACCTCCCAAATTGTAGGCCAGGTCTGCAAGTAGATCAAAGCTGCTCACTCTGGATGAAATTAACTGCTCTGAAATGAAAAATCAATACACAATTTACAGCACTGCTGTAAGATTGCATTTCATACTGCTACACAGGCAGTTTCCTTCCAAGTATTTAACAAAAAGACAGACACACTGCAGAAGATTCATCCTTCCTTTCCCTTCACTTCATCAGGGTACGTTAAAAAGGCAATACTAGAGCTGCACAAAGTCCTTCTTCTGTAAGAGCGCACTCAAAATAAGGATACTTTTTCCAAAATTTGCTAGATTAGACCAACATTTTTTCCTTGACTTATAAGAAAAACTGTACAGACAAGAGGAATGGTTGGTGCAAGGTTATGCCAGTACCATTTCCCCACTGAGAAGTAATTGCTGACAGACTTTCTCCCCCTTCCTTTCATATCCTTGACTTTTTAATCACTTCCATAGGCTGAGGCTGAAGAACAGCACTATGTTTGCTGGCACAGACTGGGACCGAGTCCGCAGAATTAGCACTGAGTTTTAAAAAGCAAGCGCTTAGGTTTTAGTAGGCAGATCCAGAAGATAACGTATTATAACGGACAAAGCCTTAAGGCGAGCACAGGCGTTAAGCTGATGATGCCAGCTGCAAATCTGACCGTACAGGTACGGAATGATTTCTTTCCCTTACGGGACCTAACGTACCCGGACGCCGTGGGCGGGCAGAACTGGGGAAGCATCGGTGTAGGGTGCCTGCAGCCAGGCACCTCTTTCACATGTGTTTGGGACCAAGACGCAGCCCTCGACCAGAGGGAAGAGCAGATGCCGGCAGGAATCCTGACAATGTGACTGACATGAAAGGAAGTTCAGAGCCGCCAGTCTGACATAAATGAAAAGGCTGCCTGAGCTTTTGTCAGCTGATTTGCTTTTGCTAATCAGTGGGAATATAACCAGACTTCAGCCTGGTGCACGTAACAGATGGCAGCCAAACTCCCTCAAGTGGGACCAGAAGCAATTCTGTCCAGCCTTTCCAGATTGCCTTCCCCCCTCCTCCGCTATAACCCAGTTCTCTCTGAAGCTTAGTTTGCTCTTTTTATTCCTGGCAGCAGCCTCGGCCACGTACTAGGTAGGCATCTATTTTTGATGCTCAGTTTGCCCGAGTTAAATCCTTCAGTCGCTGTCTCAAAACATGCTCCTTTTCCTCAGCCTTTGATTGCGAGGCTGGTTTCAGCACTTACGGCTGATACTCACACCCTCACGGTTAATGCTTACACGTAGGGAACACGTAAAATAAAGGTCCTGTGGTGTCGTACATGGGCAGCTTCTCACCTCCTGCCATTTATCCCGGCTCTTTCACAGGGCAAGTAATCTTTAGCTGTTGAACAAGGAGCAACTGGAACTGGCAGGGTCTTCAGCATAGACATCTCCTGTAGGCCACTAGCACGTGAACAGGGCATAAAATAAATGCTAGGAGAAAGCGTTTTCTGGTGCTGTTGCTTTTGACAATGGGGAAAAAACCAAACAGGTTTTTTTGAGACTGAACAGAGCAAGCCATCAGCAACAAATACGGTTGGAGTATCTCTGGCTATTTTGACTACAAGCCGGTTACAAACAGGTATTTTGCTCAGCAATGTGATTATAGCACCACAGCATTATCTTGTTCCCTGGAGTTCAGGTAATCATGGAGACAACAGATTTTTAAAAGCCATGAAGGAACCACTAAGAGCTACGAGGCAACATTTGGCACTAAGAAGTCCATCAGTGTAGGCCAGCACAATGGATTATAATAGCCCTGAATGAATTACTGCAGCAAATACTAGGCTTAAAAATCTAAATACCTAGCAATGAAGAGTGAATTTTCTAATTCACATTTCTGATAGAATTTTATAGATATCGCGCAGGTCAATTTTTCCTTCCATTATTTCGAACTGAGTTGGTATCAATGTTGCAGTTTTCAGATCTCCGCGTATATATCGTGCTTGCGTGGGAAACCCCCAAAAACTGCTGTGACAGGACTAAATGTGCTTCCAGAGCATTAGAGAATTCCAAAGACAATTTTACCCTTTCTTAAAAGAAAAAACATATTAATTCTTTTGCAATCTTGCTCAACCATTCTATGCAAATAAAGTTGACATTTATGCTCTAAGAATTATTTTGTTTCACTAAGTTAAGTAGCATTGTTATTTACCTAATAGATTTACTGAAATTCATGGACATTGGGGAAGAGAAGCTAGCAGCAAGAATAGTATAGATCATTCTTAAAAAAAACCAACCAAAACTAACACACATTGTGTTCCACACACCTTACAGGCGCACGGAGTTATTGCCGTACACTCATTTCTGTAGCTACTGGCTAGTGGCAGAATTTGCTGAATCGGATTTATCCTCTGGAACAGGCGAGTTCCATCTCAACTGAACTTTTCTTCCTTGCATAATCTTTATTAATGATACTAATAATGAGCGTGTCATTGTTTTAATCAGCATGTAATTGCCAGCCAAATACAAAGATTTTCCCCATTTTGTCCTCCTGATAAGTTTCTGCTAGTAGTTCTGATAGTAGTTCTGATAAGTAGTGCAAATCTCAGCGACATACGGCTTTCAGTTCTGGCCGCCTTCTCTTTACCTGTTGTCCACCAGGTACTTACAGTACTTAAAGTTCAAGGAGGCCAACAGAAAACATTAGGAAGAGTCAGGATCAAGTTTGCTGTCCTTTTGCTTGCGAAGCAACGCGTCACGAAGTAGCAGTAAGGGCACAACTACTAGTCAAATGGCATTTCAGGAGGAGAAGGTGGATGCTGTGCAATGTCTGCAGCCCTGGTGATCAATAGAAGCGGGAAAGGCAAGTCATGGAAAGAATCCCTAAGTCCACACATCTGTCAGCCTGTTTGAGCAGAAGCAGCAAATGCAGGGATCCAGCCAGCAATCTGCTCACCCAGATGTGAAGCAGATGGTGACGGGGCTCTTCCAAATAACATTACTTCCTCTGGTCATATTAAGTTAACTCTCTGGATTCTTTTTTCATTATATTAGCAGATATAGATTTCATAGAGTCATTTATCAACTATACCGTTTAATGCACAGCACATGGTCAGATCACTGGCAATCACAGAAATGCAAACTAACAAGACCAAGACCACAAACATACCTCTAACACTATTAATAAAATCCTCTTGCTCCACTTGCTTTCTTTGCAGCTCTTTTGTCTTCCCCAGAAGTGCTCGCTTTCTGACCATAAAATAGATTACAGTACTATTTCTTCCTTTATTTCATTTTAGAAATACTATCAACTACATTTTCTACAGGAATAACTTCTATCTCCAAACAGCCCTTGCACTTTTATTTCACCAAGACCTTGGTTACATTACACAAGCCGGCGAGATTCCAGTGGTATCTAAATAGTTAATGATTTTAACTGGTTTTTAAACAATAAAGTTAAAATGCGAGTAATATCAACACAGGACAGTAATTTTTCAACTTGCTGCTTAAACTGATTTAGTAATTACATTAATTAGGTGATCCATTTAAGTAAAACAAGGCCATATGCTTCATTTTATATATTGTGAGTGAAACATACACTTATTTTTTAGGTCTTCAGACAGTGTAAGTCATCTGGCTTTTATTTACTTCCCAGAACTCTGCTGGTTTACACCAGCAGAAACACACAGCTACAGGCTTTTATTTTCTAGGAGGCAACCATTTAAACTGACTTCTTACAGCTAGATGGCATTAGGGATTTCGCCACGGAACAGGGGTTCCCAACTGTAATCGGTACCACCTGCATGTTGCCATACCGGTCTCTGATTATTTTTGTCTCAGCTTAGATTTTTCAACTGGATGTAACAGGCTGAGAGGTTTCCCTTAACAATGAATTACAAAATATTTTCATTCCTTAAGGAGACTGGGGAGAACTGCTGGCTTTTATTGTATCCTGAAAACAGAAGGAAATCCAACGCAAGGAAAACATTGGTGAAATTAAGGTGGCTGCATCTGCAGAGACGTGAACTGAAGTAATGCTGCTCCAAGCAAGCACTGCCTGAACGCTGCTCAAAAAGGGTCCAAAGCCAACAAGAGGTGGAAGGAGAAATTAATGAGGTGCTGAAAGGTGAAGGGAGAGACATGTTTGTGGATGAGGGCAATTGCCCATGAATATGTGGAGATAACTTTTCAAAACTACTTGGAGCCAAATGTTTAATGCTCAGGCCGTGTAGTTCACACCACATTTCCGAGATGTCAGCGCTGGAAGTGGGGCTCAGCTGCCGACAGGCACCTTTCCATGGGGAGCCCAGGGTCCAGCCTGCCGCCGGTGATGGCTCAAACACCCCCCAGACTGGTCTGAAACGGGGTGCCCTTGTGAGCAGTGACTTACCCATACCCCCGGCAACTACTCGACTTCTACACTAACACCCACGGTTTAGACATAATAGGGGCATACTGATTTTATTTCGTTTGTGTCCAGAGAAACAAGTTGGGGTGTGTGTGTCCCCAGCTCTTGTTGACTTGGCGGTAGTTGAATAATATCCAATACGGTCTATAACAGCAACAGGAGAGAGTTAATCAGGGTTATAACATCAGTCCTGCGACACAGTTTTAATAAAATCTTGTAAATAGGCCTGACCTCTTAGTAATAACATTGCCAGCCACGCTGCATTCCCAGCTGTCACTTATCGAGCTCTATAAATTACTGTGCTATGCCTTAAATTCCCTAGAATTCAAACACAGGTAGTTGACACAGATGTTGTTTACAAAGATGTCAGTGCAGATCAGAGGTGCTCTGCTCCCGTCAAGGTCTGCTACAGCTGAAATGAGAGCAAGGCAGGTTTCTACATACGAAAGGCACCGCTAAGGCCCAGCTTCAGATCAGGAGTGGCATTTCACTGCAAAACCTCAGGTCCAGAGGCAGTTACGTTATAACATCACTGCAGGTCTAATGCTTGGCCGCCTTACAGTACTTTTCCCAATCATTTTTTTCTAAATGACAAACAGGACAGGAAAAAAATATCCCTGTACATATTTCATTGTTAACAAATAATTGTTTGGTATCTTTGAAGTCAAAGCAATGCAACTACTCAAGAACACAGGACCAGAAATCACAGAACAAGATGGAAGCGTTTCAACGAACAAAGAGGCACTCACATTTCTAGCATATCACTTGCTGAAATTGCTGTGAAAGGATCAGAAATAGGGTTTCACACACACAAAAAAAAGAATGCAGAGGTGGTTTCTAAGACTTTACAGTCTTGTAGATGAGATCATGTAGCTGGGGCCTGGATTTTATTTTATTTTTTAATTTTATTTTGGTTTTTGTAACTAGTTTGCAAGGAGTTTTGCAAAATTTTCCTTTATTTAATATTAAACTATTTGAAACACCCCAGAAGACTGAGTACAAGCAGAATGTTTCAAAATGATGTCTTTTATTGCAGCCACTAAGAGAAATCCCCCCCAAACAGTTTCCTACTCCCTTCTTTTTCCCTGTGTCACTTTAATACATTACTCTGGTCTTTAAATAGTTTACACCAATACACTCCTTTTGGGCCTGCCTGATTCCCCCACCCTTTCCTACACTTGCTAGTGTAGGAACCTGGGGCGCTCGGTGAGCACCCTCAGAGTCACAGAGCTAAAATGCCAGCTCAGCAGGGTGAACTCCTCCTTTACCAGCCTCGGGTATCCCTTGAGACGCCTTCCTCGAGCTCCTTACGAAACTTAAATCGAGTGAGATGCATTGACCTCATTGGTGTTACCTGGAGCAATACAACAGTCATTTTTATGGCCCGTTACTGCCTTACCTCCTCCATCCATCCCAAGATACTCCACTTCTGCAGAGCTTGCTGCAAAGCAGCTGTTCTAGCCTGCCTATCTTTAGGCATCATTGTTAGGTAATTTGGGGATAGACCTTTAAGCCTCGGGCACTTGGTTGATTCCTTTTATAAACAGAAAATTATAGTGGCTCTCCGTAACAGCCCAGTCTCTGCCCAGTCCCAGAGCGGTGCCCAATGGGACCAGAGAACAGGTTTGGCAAAACAAAGCCGCCTGGTCAACAGCACGGACGTGTGTCTTGCGAAGGTTACTCCACAGTGGTTGGGGAATATTTTGAAGCTCAACAAATTTGGTTTCTAGCCTGCATGTACTTTTTCCAATGTATTCAGTCCCCTTGCGGCATTGTTTTTGTTGGTTGTTTGTTTATTTGTTTGGTTGGGGTTTTTTAATCGTCTCCTACATCCCCTCCAGACTATGGGTTTCCACACCAGTGGATATTTCAGTCTGGCATCCGAGCACGACGACATCACCTGGTGACTCCCTGCTAGCAGCAGGGGTGCCATGGCATTACTTAAAGCCAGCTTGCTCTCCCTTCCAACACGCGAACTGCTCTCGTACTCCAGCCTGCAAAACAGCATTTCACTGTGCCCCCCACAAACACAAAACCTCGGTAACGGCCACCGACCCTTGCACTGGTGCCGTTGCCACGTTCTGCCCCTTTCAGGAGCCCCGGTTTGTGCTCCTTGCAGCAACGATCCCTCCAAGGCTCTTAGAGGCACCATTTCCACCAGAGCCCAGCGCGGGGGGAGCTTGTCACGGGACACCCTGAGGTTTGCACAGCAACCTGAAGGGGACCAGTGCCAAACCACTCCTGCCCTATCATACTTCACACTAACCAAAATCTTTGCTCTATAAAACCACTTTTTGTGGACCAGATGCAGAACCAGATCCTCAGAACAACTAAACAGCTTCCAGAGGCCTTTGGAGACGTTTGCCTATTTTACTCTTTGTTATCTTTAAACTTTCAAGCTTCTGAAAAAACCACATGTACTGATTCACAGGTAATTTGAGGCCATGCACCAATATTTGTTGTTGCTCCAGTATAAACCTCTCTCCACCTGTCTGGTGAAAAAGAAGTGCAAATATGCCACCCTTTCCCAGTACATACCTTCACCATTCATTGCAGGAGCATGAGGCTGAACGAATGCAACAGATCCATTTTTAATATTGTCAGGAGAGTCAGACAGAGCCTGAAATAGCAAATAATACAGTTCTTAGCACTGAGTAAATCATGCAATTTGAAAATTGCAATACTGCAGTAAGCAGGGAAGGTGGGAGCAGACAGCTCTTGCGTACCTGATAGCTCTTTACCATGCATGTATTGTCTTCTTCAGCTTCCTCTGGGATGCTCATTGTATTCCCCATAATTCCTGCAAGGAGGAAGGAAAAAGAAACCTTTCTTTGTCATTAATATGCATTTACTGCCTAATTCAAATTAAGAGCCAGCCAATGGTGACAGACTTTGGCAGGCTGTTTAAGTTCCTAATAAGCCCCACCTGCCTCCCCAAAGGCACCTGCCCCCGTCACCGGGCTGCACCCACCGCTCTCACTCGAAGCCAGTTATGCACAGGGGCTCACAGCTGCTCACTGAAAACGGTACAAACTGGTCCTGTTGGCTGAGGAAGACTGGGTGCAATCACACCTGCATCATTCATTAGGACTCAGTCTATAGTAACGTGGAGTTAGCAGCAGAATAAATTGGAAAAGACTAAAATCCATGAATCAGTGGCTTGGTGGGGGTTTATATTTTTGTTTGGTTTTCATTTAAAAAAGAGAAGAGAGAAAAGAGGCAGCATGGAAAGACATTGTGCACATCAACTCTGAAAATCAGGCCCTGTAGGTCCTGCAGTTACGCATAACAAATCCCTGGGGAGAACTTTCGCCTGTGGCTGTGGAGGTATTTCGCCTGCTCCAGACGGCTTCAGCAGTCGCCTGCAGCTCACAGCAGTAACTGCACTCCCTCTCCTTGGCCAGTCCGAGCGCTGCCAAGACTGTAGCTGCAGCAAGTCAGAGACAAGAGGAACCAGCCACCGCAGCGTTCATCTGGGGTCTGGGATGTGATTTTCGAGCATCTTGCGTTGCCACAGGTGCAGCACTACTGACACCCAAGCTAGTCAGTTTAACATGGCTTTCTTATGGTCATACCTGCTGGAGTCACAGCTCTGACTGCAATCCAGGCATAATCTTAGCTGGTTAATTACTGTTAGTCCATTAGATAGTTCAACACTTAGTGAAACACTTCTGATTTCTTTAAACTTTGTTTCAGGAGCAATGTGTTTGATTCGATTTTAGCCTCTTTCCTATCTACAAGTACATATAAACCTGCTGGGGTTTTTTGTTTTGTTTGTTTGTTTTCTTTTTCCCCTCAATTTAAAATACATTTATGTACCCTCTGAGCTCACTAAGCTTTAGGACTGCAAATTCTTGGGGGCCAAACACACTCCCTGGAGCATGGTTGAAGGGCAAACCAGTTTGAAGTTGAGAGGACGGTTCCTATTGACTTTGGCTCAGGATATATATGTATATACACTGTTAAAGCTACACAAACAATAAGGAGAAACTATTCTGAGCCACACCTTGAAGGAGGAAGGTCTCCCAAGAGAGGAAGGCAGAGGGCTGGAGCCGGCTCCAGCCTCAGTGCTCATCCTGTTGGAAATCCTTCACAGCCACCATGGGCACCAAGTGCTCCTCTGCTTTGTTATTGCTCTGGTTCATGCCCGTATGAACCAGTGAAGCTGCAGAGGTATGGACAAGAGGAACTTCTTCGGTGTTTTAATTAAATAACCCTTGGATATTGGAGAAAAGAAGGAAAAGAGTATTTTTGCTAAATCACGTTCACCAGAATTCAGATGGGAGCACTGGGGGCAGCTCTCCTTTCAGCCCACGGACCCAAGCCTCTGCTTCCAGTTACTGCCTGCAGAGCTTGAGCCGGTGTTTTCCTAACCCCAATCTACAAACCTTTGCTTTACAGGGATGGTCCAGATCTGGCTTCTATTTTATGTTGCATCCTAGCTGGCATGAAATCCAAGCTGGGTCTCTCTCCAGAGATGGCTGTTGTTCTCTGCTAAGTGCCCAGTGCCGCGCTGGACGCCGAACGGCCCCCACTGATGCTGAAACATGAACTGTGGTCGTGCACTGCTGAGAGTCGCTGCATAAAGTGTAGCTGTAGGACTGAGCCCTGCTTTCAGAGTGCAGAGTTATTTTACAGCGATTTTATCTTCTCAGCTGATATTTCCACTATAAATCAGAACTTCTGATTTATGGTGGAAAACAGCCAACGTTTCCCCGTGGATGTACAATGGCCTCTTGTCCTTGCTATGTGATTCTGTTTCCTAGCAACTTTAAGCATTATCCTATCGGAAGAGAAGAAAACAAGATTCAAATCCTACTGCTTAGTCTCGATGGTAAATTTAGTATCTGGCTGAATCTGGAGGATTTACTTTTGTTTTCCATTCACAAGGCCGCCTGGTTTATGCCAGGAGACAACTTAAGCAGAGGACGGAATATTTGCAGGTTATGTACTTCCTTTTTCACATGTGCTGTAAAATCAGCACATATCTGTGGGGAGCGAGAGAAGCAAATTCCTTTTTTTTTTCTCTCTTTTGACAATGATTTGCAGCTTGATTCTCAATTGCTTCAGTTTCCTGTTGATGCAGCTCTACTCACATCAGGTAAGTTATCTTTAACTGATACAGAGCAGAGATGACAGGCTCTGAGCTCTGGCATATTTTGCTCTAGGACAGGTTACCCATTCTCTACAATCAAGTTTATAATTCTCACTGAAATAAAACACACACAGTGGTCACGTGGAATTTTAAAGATTTTCACTCACCGGAACCCTCTCTCTCATAGAAAGCTGGACAAGACTTGGAGGCTTTTTTTTTGCTAAATATGGGATCAACCTGCTACACAACCCTCTCAGGAATACGAACCCAAAACAGCAAATGCAGTTCTCCACCATGCACGTATACAACATGTCTTCAGACTTTTCCACTCCTTGCAATAGTAGTCGATTACTGTATTGCACTGCTTTTTGCGTTGTGCGAGCCGTATTACAGCTACACGTTTGTCATGCTCTGGGGCAAAGGGGCTACTGAAGAAAGGGGACAAGGCTGTGGCCGTTCCTCTGGGTGCAGGGCGCAGTCAGTGGCACAGCCTCACAGCCCTGGCCCAGATCCTTTAGTAAAATTAGGAGGATATATATGTATGTATGCTTCGGTCCTATTTTACAGAAAAAGTGAAAGGTCACTGCCACCTATAGACAAAAGTGAGTATCAGCAGAAGTGATATATACTCATACAAAATGGTATCAAATTTGCAGAGTTTCAAGTTTCCAAGCAAGTAATGTCACAGCTATTCGCTTCTGCCATCGCATCTAGAAATTGCTGCTGCAGAGGCTATTGCATCTGATGGCACCCATATGCGGCTCTAGATTTACATAAATGAGCAACTCCAGCCTGGTCTTTAACACTAAAAGGTTATGTTTTTCCCAAAGTGCTCAGGGCTCTAGTTCATATGAACAAATCAATTTTTTCCTTCATTTGAAACACCTTCTCGTGAAGATAAAATTATTAAACATGGAGCCAAGGAGGTTTTCAGAAATATAAGGAACTCCCACAAGGCTCTCATTTGGTGTCTTTTTTCACCAGTGCATTTACAAAGACCACCATTTTAGACGCGGGCTGCCAAAAGCTAAGCCCCAAGCCCCATTTTGGCAGCCAGCTAAAGCCCTCACACAAGCAAAGGGATTTTCAAAGGATGCTGAGGGCTCCCGTGTGCAGTGACTCGCCTGAGAGCCTTGGGGGGCAGCCAGGGTCTGGCCACACGCTTGTTCCTGGTGGGCAGAATCAGACATTGCCAACGGCTGAGGACCTCTGTCCAGCTGCGAACCCTTCACTGTCTCTTGGGATGCTGACTTAGACTCTCCATTGGGTGTTTTTGGTACATCTCGGTTATTAACCATGGCTATTTCTTAGTGGTACAACCACCAGGCAGGACTTATTTGTGCCCTTTGTTCTACACCTGAAAAGCACAAAGCTGGGCTCTGTGGTAAGCTGTGAGCATGGAGCAAACCTCCACCAGAGGTGGGAGGTGTGGTCGGCACGGTGTCTGTTTTCTCAGGGAAGGTTTCACAACATTCACAGGGACAAGGCAATTTTCATAGAATAGAACCATAGAATCATTAAGGCTGGAAAAGACCCCTAGGATCATCAAGTCCAACCATCAACCCAACACCCCCAGGCCTCCTAAACCGTGCCCTGAAGTGTCGTGTCTCCTTGTTTTTTGAACCCCCCCAGGGACGGTGACGCCCCCACCTCTCTGGGCAGCCTGTGCCAGTGCCTGACCACTCTGGCAGGGAAGAAGTTCTTCCTAATATCCAACCTAAACCTCCCCGACGCAGCTTGGGGCCGTTTCCTCTTGTCCTATCGCTAGTAACTTGGGAGCAGAGACCAAATTTGGGAGAAGAGACCAAGGGGATTTTTGGGGATTGAGAGGGAAAAACAGATGATGCCGATGTAAGAACACTTTTTTTCAAAATTAGAAGAAACCCCTTAGAAGTTGAGAGGAACCTGAGTGAGCTCATCCTCATCCTTAAGCTTCCTTTCTGGATACAGATTTTTCGGTTAAGTTTCAAGGATATTATCCTTGAGGGGGTGGGAGTGGGGGGAGGTGGGAGGAGGACAGACCCATGGACTCATTCAGACCAGCTGGAATGCAGCCCAACTGGTTTAAAAAGGAACATGAATTACCAGCCTCCAGATCAGACAGAGCTCTGAAACTTGCCCAAATTATGCTTCACTGCTTCTATTGTAATTCAGAAAGCAATCCAAAAGAAAATTTTATTTTTCAGGTTTTTTTCAACATTATATGAACTGTAGTGTGTCCCAAGCATCAGCTCAAGGCTTGGTAAAATTCTCCTTTTTCTCTTACTCTCAAAAATCATTATTTTGGTCCTGGCGGAGTGGTAAAAGCTTTGAAAACTATGCGAGAAAATCACAACAAAATCCATGATCTGCTGTGTGCCCTGGCTAAAGCCAGAGAAGCCTGACCTTCCTGAAGTATTGACCAACCTCGAATATTACGATCACCTGTGTCACAGTGTCTATTAATACAAAAACTACACAATTAATTCCTCACTAAAACTTGCCATATGTTGTACTTAAATGTCAGAAGAAAACCCAATCACCTTTACTTAGCTCTGTTTGCATATCCTTTCGTTACAGATACTCCACTCCGCAGGTGTCGGGGAAAGACTTAAACAAACTCGCGTGTATTCCAGAGGCAGAGGAAGGTCCTAGCACGCAATAATTAATGCAAAAAGCAGCCGGCCTTGTGGCCGCAGGGCAAGGACTGGATCTGCTTTAGTAGGTCCCTGTCCCTTATCCTGCCTCTTGGAAAAGAGGTGAACGTGGGGACGTGTCGGTCAGCATCCAGCTAGAAAGGCAGGAGGTCCTGCTCTGGTTGATGTGGAGCCGAAGAAGGACTCCGAATAGGATAGGGTTTTAGAAAGTCTCCTTACCTTCCTTCAGTGCAGCTCTCGATTGCTCTCCTGCGGAAAAAGATAGCTCAGACACGTGTTGGGTATGATGAAACCACTGGACGAACGCGCCTGAGCATTGTCCGTGGCTCCGGAGGAGAAATGGACACACAACAGACAGTAATGAAGGGACAGGAGAAGGAAGGATTGAGATGACTCACCTAGAGCAAACAAGAAACACCCAAGAACAATTTGAATAGCAACCTGGCAGCTGGCCGTGCATCCAGGACATGCAGAATTACAGTCCTTAAGCCTCTAGGAGCAGATTTTAACGCGTTTCTTTCAGCCACCCGCATTGTAACCAAATGGGAAAAGCAAAACAGTTCAAACATTCACACCCTGGGCTTTCAGGGAGGGAACGGTTCAACAGTGCCACAAAGGTGAACAACGCCAACCTGGCTGGTGGAAACGCTCTGTCAGAGAGCTGATCTTGTTATTCTTGTGTCCTTTTGCAGAAAATGCCAGTGCACCAAAAGGGAAAATTTATACGAAGCGCTTTAAAGCCCAAACAAAAAAAGCTCCCAAGATCATTCAGCACCAGAGCCCATGCAGGACTAAACTCAAGCATCGGATGAAAAACCAGCAGAAAAAGAGCAAAAGCAAAACCCAGGAGAAGCCAAACCGACAGCAGCAGCACAAGTTACCTGGGGGAGGGCGGCGGGGGCACGCAGCCCCCCTGGGAGCGGAGCTGGTCAGGGCGAGGTGCTGCTGGCCCAGCCCCGCAGCGCTGCCCCTGCCCCAGCCTCTGCCTCCCGCAATCAGCCCAGGGAGCGCTCACAAACACCGGGTGCAGACACACAGAGGGCTGGTGTGGTCCACCTTCCCAGCCCTTCTCGAAATATCTTCTGTTCCTGAGCCACCCAAACCTGATCAAATGCAAGCTCGACTTTACGGCTCTGGGGCAGCCCAACGCTTGCTGGAAACTGCAAAGTTGTGCTGAACACCTAAAAAACCCTTCCAAAGATGGATTTTTCCCACAACGGCAGAAAAAAACCAAAGTACATTTAATAATATGACTGTGTGCTGTAGTCAAAGTGGATCTTAATATCCTCCCATAATCTGCAAAATGACTAAGGGTTTATATTTTAAACCTATTTCCATAATTTACTGCTCCCTTACGTGAGTTACTAAGCCCACGCTCAGTCTGGGGGTGTCTGGAGCAGGGAAAGGCTTTCCGAGTTCTGAGTTTCTGGTCTGTGTTTTCACACCACCTCAGCCAATAAAAGGTTTCGGGAACTGGGGTTCCCACAGACTGTCGTAATACCGATAAAAAATTCCTTGTTTTGTAGTTTGGGAAAGCGATAGCAAAGAGTTGCGATATCATAAACCAGTGTGGGGACCGGCTGCAGCTCCCGCTGCAAGGCTGCGCCCCAGCACAGCCCGTGGCAGCAGCAATGCTGTTAACAGTCATGGTGAGAAGGTACTAAAAGCACAATGACAACTTCTCTTTAATTATTCATTAAATATCCCGAGGCCAGGGGTTCCCAGAAGTTCTCTTTAGGCTTCCTTTCATCCAAGCCTGGTGTCCATCGATCACTTGACTGTCAGCTTCAAGCGATCAAATATATTAATCAGCTTGTCTCCAGCAGTGTGTTGCCTGCACAGAATGCGCCTCAAGATTCAAATAAACTGGAAAGCCATTGCAGTCCCTGCGATCTGTTCCCTATATACTTGCTCCTATCATCCTGACGGCACTCTCATGTCTGTGTCGCTTCGTGGTTTTGAATATAAATCTGTTATTAGCCATCGTAAAGAAACGGATCTGTAACAAGGGTGATGTGCTGGCTGTGAATGGTGACAGATGCTTCAGAGGACGATGAAGGAACTATAGGCGTGAAAACAGAGCTTCTGATTACGTCCACCAGCTCAGCCGTGCATGGGAGGATGAGTGGATATTCTGATTCCCTCAGGTTTTCAAGCGTGAGGTCGAGCAGTTTTATCGTTTTTTCCTTATTTTATCACCTTAGATATTGCAAATCTTTGCCTACAAGCACAGATGATACCCCACAAGTTCAGTCTCATAATCCTGTCCAGAGAAAGAATCTGGTGTTTGGGGATGGTCTCTGGATGGCACATGTGGTGGCGGCAACACAACTTACCTGCGGGCTAAGGTGCAAAATACCAACCTGGCTGCGAAGCCAGTCGCCCGTTCAGTGCCTCTGGACTAGTTTTCATTCACTGATTTTTTTTGTTGTTGTTGTTCTTTTTTGGTCTTTCTCCTTGGGTTTAATTACTATAATGAAATAATTTTTGAAATGCAAGATGTAAATGTTTCGGTCCAGCAATACTTCATTTCTTTAAGAAAATGACATTCTCTTATGTCATAAGATTCAGTATGTTTGCTTTCCATGGAGCTATTTGCTCCTAAAAACACATAAAATTCAGTCTTAAAAACTTAATGTGGATCGTGAAAAAAAAATAATATGGATTACCGTATACTTCACCTTATGGCATGTGCTGTGACTATATGAATAAAAATACTCCTTTTCCTTGTAAAAGTCCATTTTTAGAATTAAGCCCAAGCAGACGGTAGTATTGCTGAAGGATGTTTGTACGCTTTCCTTTATTTCCCACAGAATTGTGTTTGCCATTATTCATCCAGGCATTTTTCCCCTTCATGACATGGACTGGGCAGGAATAGTTTAGATACTTTTAAAAGGAAAGGTCAGTGCCTACCTTTGGACATTCAACGTAAGCGTTTAGGTGAGGGGACACATCTCCTTTGGATGCTGCACAGGCTGTGCTGTGAATCTGCGTCACCGCGGAGAAATGAGGAGGTGGCTGTGGCACCCATCAGAAGTGCCTTTCCCTCTCAAGGCCGATCCCTGAATTCTGGCAACGGAGCTGGGTGCCTGCAGCCAGGCAATGTGGACGCTCTCGGTGTCCCCCTGTGTCTTTCCGCAGTATAAAGGCTGTTTGTGTTGAGATCAAAGCCGTTTCTCCCTCCCCTCCTCCTCGTAGCTCATCCTCCTCTGACCTGGTTTGGCAGCGCTTACAGCGACAGAAATAACTGCAGCAAATATCAGAGGAAATATCTTTCTGCTGTGACTCCTCCAACATCAGTGCAATTAGACTGAGAGCTCATTTGATGTGCAGCCACTGAGATGCTCTTCTTGGTTACACTGGCGTAACCTTATTAAATTAGAGAGATCAGAGGGAGGTTTATACCGATTTAATTTTTCCCAGTTATGGGATCCTAATGGACAATTATCCATCCATTCTTTGAGGCATATTTCAGCTCCGGTTTTATTATTCTTTTACAGCCATTTCGAAGGCATCCCATGTATTCATGAGGGACAGGCCAGCGGTGCACACGGTGAGTTTTGGTTTGCCTCGTGCTCAGGAATTATTTAGCTGGATGGCAGCGGAGGGAGGACGATGGCCACGGAGGAGAATCCTCTCCGGAGCAGAGCAAACTGGGTGTTTCTTTCATGATTTTTCAGTGAGGAAAATGCAATTTTTTTCTATCCAAAATCTATAATGAATCCGTCACCAAATAAATCTTTCCCCCCTGCAGGAAATGCTCAGCGTGTGCATCTGACAGCTGCATGAAACTTCCTGTTAACTAATGGCACAGAGCTCCCAACAATTATATATGATTAGCCAGCTTCTTTTATGACTGTCCAGAATGAAAGCCAACACCATTTCAAATATTGGTAATTGAAGAGGGGATTAATATTGGTCTATATTTGCATCTCCTTTTGCTATATGTGGTCCTGACAGGGGCTGACGTGTTAATTTAAGGTGAGGACTTCCATCTGGCTGTTACAGACAAGGTTTATTTAGCAGAGCAGGAGGGATGAGCAGCAATACACCCTTAGCAACACTAGGGAGAGCTGAGAGGAGGAAAGTGCAGGAGAACAGCTGGGGAAGAAAAAATGAAGCATAACTCCAGTCAAATTGTGACAGGTTCAGACAAAATACAAATGAAGCTTTGACTCAGCCTTTCCCATTTCAGTCCCAAGAGGATGGATGAAGGGAGTCATGGACTTCCTCCTTCTTTCCGATGAGGGAGGACCAGCCCAACATTTGCATTGCTTAATTTACCCCAGATCCCGAGTGGGAAGAGCCGTGTGAGCCACCTAAACCCCAGGGCCAGCCCAGGACTCACCTGCCCTCGGCACCCGGGCAGGTTCGGACCGACTGACCGAGGGGTGACACACCAACCGCCGAGGTCCGCGGGGTTTGCCCTGCACTGACGGCTGAGTAACAGCCGCAAGCAGGGATGAGTTGTGAAATAAAGGAGGCTTTGTTTACAGTGAAAAATTCCAAGTTCGTTGAGTTCAATTTCAATCCTGTCCAAGATGACCGTGGAAAGGGTAAATGGGGTATGTTTCTGCCTTCTTTGGTCAGAGAAGCAGGCTGAGCTACAAGGAATCCAGCGGGGCTGCAAGTCTAAACTAGGTGATTTGGTTCCAGGCGGTGCTGGAAGGAAGCAGACACCAAAGTAACTGGAGCTGGTGGCACAGAGTCGTTTCTCACAGAAACTCAATAAATCTGTCAGGAGCTACGTAACCATCTTCCTTTCCACCATTCTGTGGTTTCAGCTTAATCTGAACATCCAAACCACATTTAATATCATCTGACTATCCCAGTGGGAATTTTCCGCAGTGAAAACGTTGGTGAAATACCATGTTTCAGGGAAGGCTGTCCTGGCAATGAGAGTTTTTTCACCCTAACACAATCATTTCAGAAGAAAGGGAGAGTCTCCGTCCTGTCCAGCGCTTCAGTGCAGATGGCACATGGCGAACACAGCGACTCCTAGTCTTCAGGGGTAACCTTGCCTCCCTAAGAAGCTTTGGGTGAGCCCTCTGAGGTTCAGATTTGTCAGATCAGTGTAAGTTACTTCGGTAACCCACTGTAGAGCAGGTTTCCAGACACCCAGAGTCAGTGCAGTGTTTGATGTTGCTACAGACCTGCGGCTTCGCCCACCGATGTAGCCCAGAATAAGATGCTGGCGCTCCTAAACACCTGGAGTGAAAGCTATAATCCTCGGGACAGGCACGAGGTCGAACGATGGGGCAGAGGTAGAGTCAGACGCATCACACCAGCAACGCAAACACCCCCATCTTCCAGAGAGCAGGTGCTGTTTTGAACTGGAATAGAAAAGCACATCTGAACTCATGTGCCTCCAAAACTGAAATGCCTGACTCAGAGTTACACGGAAAACTGTTTCTGCTTAAGTTCTGCTTCAGTTTTAAGCTTTATTGGATCTGGCTCCTTTACAGTTAGCGATTCCTAGTGATTACCGAAGAATTATGTTTTCAGCAAGTAGGTTTTCCCCACTGTCTCTTATGGAGTCCATATTAATTGTTGCATCTGTCTTGTATTTAGCCAATGCGGTCTGAATGGGTAATGAAAAGGAGAGAATAATTGCTTCAGCGCGGGGAGCTCCAGGGAAGCAGAATCATCAGTAATTATTACCATGCTCCCCGTACCTCTCAGCAGGGACCGCGAGCGAGGCTGCAGCCTGAGTTACTGCGGTTTCGCTCTGAAATAACTCCACCAAACCCCGTGGAATCCCTCCAGATCCCCACTAACGCGAAAGCAGGATCTGGCTCACGCGCTTCAGCTGAAACACCGTGCCGAATGAGAAGCCTTCGCTCGTGCTGCTGACCGGGAAGAGCCTGAACATGGTTTTTCAACCTATGTACTGCAACTTCTAGTTTCTCCAGACGCTGACTGCGGTTCGCAGTGTTCATGTGGGAAGGGAACTGGTGATCTGTTATTGTTTCTCTTTCCCCCGTCACAAAAAACCAACAGGTTCCTGCTGTCACTATTTTTTTTAAAGAGGGAGAATTACAAAATATATACCAGCTATTTCTTCATGTGGGAGCTTCTAGAACAGATAAAACATTACTGTGTCAGGATCGAAACAGAGAGTTATTGTATACATAGTGCCTTAGTGGGTGGGACAGGCATTTGAACAACAGTTATCTTCCTGTATGAGCATTTTATGTTTCCCTCAAATATGCACTGATGATAACAATACTATGTTAAATATTTCACTCCATTAATACAGCTTCTGCAAAGGCTGGGCCACGACTTTCGCCAGCTGTCCCAGCTTTGAAGCCTGCGGGCTGCACTTTCCCCCTGGCAGTCTATCACCCTTCCCCTTCCCAAGCCTGAAATATAAAATGTGAGGAGCTTGGCTTACTAAGAAGAAAAAACAGGGTGAAAAGGCTTGTTGTAGACCATGTATTTCGTTCTTCGCTTTAGCGAGAAGCTAGCCCAGTCACAATCAGCACGAACCCGCGGCAGCATCAGCAGTACGAGAAGTAATTGCCTTTCAGAGGGTGCTTGAGCCGCGGGGATCGTGTCTACGACGCTCTTCTCTCCTGAGGAGGAGGCAGGCGTGAGGCGAAGGCTGCGCCAGCACACGGCGGGCGGGCTGAGCTGGCGATACGGGCTGGCCTTCGCGCGGAGGGCGAGTCCCCACGGTCGGGTTTTGGCTTGGCAAACGCCCGGTGCCGACTGCCGCGAAGGCGAAGCGGTGTGGGCAGTCCTGCCTTTCTGTCGTGCTCTTGATTTCAAACCTGTATTTCACCACCAGCTGCCCGCATGGCTTTGGGCTGGGGAAAATGTACAAATTTTTTCTTTTCTCTTTTCTTTTCTTTTCTTTTTCTTTTCTTTTCTTTTCTTTTCTTTTCTTTTCTTTTCTTTTCTTTTCTTTTCTTTTCTTTTCTTTTCTTTTCTTTTCTTTTCTTTTCTTTTCTTTTCTTTTCTTTTCTTTTCTTTTCTTTTCTTTTCTTTTCTTTTCTTTTCTTTTCTTTTCTTTTCTTTTCTTTTCTTTTCTTTTCTTTTCTTTTCTTTTCTTTTCTTTTCTTTTCTTTTCTTTTCTTTTCTTTTCTTTTCTTTTCTTTTCTTTTCTTTTCTTTTCTTTTCTTTTTTTCTTTTCTTTTCCTTTCCTTTCCCTTCCCTTCCCTTCCCTTCCCTTCCCTTCCCTTCCCTTCCCTTCCCTTCCCTTCCCTTCCCTTCCCTTCCCTTCCCTTCCCTTTCCCTTCCCTTCCCCTCCCTTTCCCTTCCCTTCCCTTTCCTTTCCTTTCCTTTTCCTTCCCTTTTCCTTCTTTCCTTTTCCTTTGACTTCTTCCAAGAAAACAATATTGACTGGCCCCTTTGGCACCTTGTTTGGATGCTTCTTGCTCACAGGGCGTGATCTGGGAAAACCCTGCGTAGAGACTCCAGCTGCGAATCCCCGCCGCTGCCGCCGCGCGCAGTTAATACTCCTCTTCAGCGCAGGAGAGCTCCCTTAGGTCACTGCAGGGTTAGGGCAGCTGGAGCTAATATTTCTTCCTGGAAAAATACGATTTGTTAAACTTCTGTCAAGTGAAAACATAAGCATGGGCAGCCCTAACTTTAGTACACTGAAGGGATAAAAGCTTGAAATTATTAAGGAAACACTGATTTCGGTGAATGGCTGTGAAGTATGAGAATACTGTATAATTTCATGGCTACCACTGGAGATGAGCTGCCAGTGAGATAGCTGATATGACCTCTGCCAGCTCCTGCGCTGCCCCTTCCCCTTTCTGAAACCACCACCTCAGCGCTTCAGCTAATCTCCATGACTCTGCCGTATTACTCAGCGAGTTCTTGATTGCTACAAGCTAAAGCTTTCTTTCAGGATAACTCCCAGCTTTAAACAGAGCGGGACCACCCTTCGCCATGGAAGTCAATGACATTGCGCCAGCAGAGAGTGAACGTGGCACCGGTGAGCTGGGAGAAACAAAGCAGGAGTCTCAAGCAGCACGGGAGGGCTTCTTGTAAATCCTCCTGGTTCATGAAACCAGTTATTTCACGTAAAAAAAAATATGGCACATGTCTTGGAATTTTGTAGTTTTATTGATTCAGTGGTGCTTGTGTTTGAATGCGTTTTAAAACATTTTGATAGATTTGGGGTTTTGTTTTAAATGAATTGTCAACGTGAAAGAAATTGTCAGGTTGTAAAGAAGCAGCAAAGAGGCTATCAAATATTCAAAATTCACACTGCGATTCAAGAGGTCTACAAACTAACTGTAACTCACTACCAGTAATATCAATAACACTCAAATCCAGTAACATTTTATATTTTTTGTAGGGGATAATATTACCAGATAGTAACTTCTTGACTAAATTTAATATTTCAAACTGTAAAATCTCAATAGCAAAAGTGAGAGCTATTTGAAGATTTCTAGGTCTGATGCAGCTTGGAGTAATTACTTCTGGATTCAAAACTCTATATCCGTTTTTCTGCTTTAAATGAAGAAGATTCACCTAATTTAGGAGGAGCTCTGCAGGAGTGACAGGTTACTGACACACTGTGCCCTTCAATCACCGGGGTATGCCCTGACCTGTCCTCCATGACCGAGGCTCAGGATTTCTATGTTCTATGTAAGCTTCAACTTCGTGTTTCATTTTGCCCACTCGTGAAATGGAAGGGCAACTTTACTTCCCACCACGTGCTCAGCATCCCATTGTAGAGGATTGGGAAGAGCTAAAATATTACTGCAAAGGGACTCCCAAGCATTCAGAGAGATGTCAAAACTCAAGTCCTTGTTCTTGGGCTTCAAGAAAAAGACATTCAGGCTCTTGAAGAAATGCAAAAGTGTTTAGTCCTTCCCCATTTCAAAGATGCATCCCCAAACACTGTTGATCACTTGCTCTCCAATACCTAGTGAAATTGTGTTCCTTCACAAACTAACCTGAAAATCCCTAGGATGCAGTTTCTTAAGGTGAGAACTTAATGCCAAGTCTTTTCTTCCCTGTCCTTCAGGACTGGTTGTAAGAACATTCTCCTGTGGCCCCACTGCAGTCCTCATAACACCCAAAATTCAGTTCACAGACAAGCTTTGGATGGCAGAGGTGATGTTCTGGCAGCCAGTTAAAAACCCTAGCAGGACGAACAGTGGGGATGCCCTGGTGCCCTCTCTGCTAGGCATCAGAGGATTTGTTTGACTTCATATGTTGCGTTAATTTGTCAACGTATTCTAGAGTGTACTAGCAACGGAGCCAGAGGTGCAGAAATCACTGCGACAGAGGGGTTTTAATGCCAAACAGGTGACTTTGTGCTATTTAGAAGACACACTTTTTGCAGTCGGGTTCTTTGGAACTAGCTCATTGTACAGATGGATGACCAACACAACATTCCTTTTGATTTCATGGACTTGTAAAGTCATAAACTTTGAGCTTCCCTCCCATTGTATGTCTCTAGCCAATATTGTCCAGATTCCTAATGCTTTGGTATAGTATTACAAAGTCATGCATGTCCCTAAAAATCAACATTGCGGAAATACAATTAAACGATCCAGGTAATAGCTGAATGAGTAACACCCACAAAAGTAAGCAAATTATAGATCAGATAAACAAAGCCCAGAAGCAAATGTGGGTTGAGCGAAAGCACCTCTCTGTCTTGATAGTACAGAGTGATTGCGCTTTGCCTTTGGGAACAGTGCCAAAGGGAATGCCTTCTGGGTGGAAAAGCATGTCTCCTGGCTAGCTCCAGTGCTGGCTTGTGTTGAGACTACGCAGTGAATACCTCCGCTAGTTTAACCCTCCAGTGGGGAGGTGAAGTGCCAGCAGCACGGATCTAGGCACAGCTGATCGTATGAATGGTGAGTTAGCCCTCCCCTGGCAAGAAACACTAACCAATACCTGGAATAGCCGGAATGTCTTGGCCAGCGACACCACAAACAACGAAGGAGTCCGTGTGAGCGCAGGGCAGGCCATCCTCCTGCCTTCCCCTGAACCCCGATGTGTATCCGGCTGCGCCTCGTTAAGCCTAAGTAAAGCCATAACTGCATGGAAGCAACTATACTTAAAAAAAAACAACACACAACAACATTCCTCTCTCACTTCTTGCCCACAAAGTTGCACAGCTTTTACTCATGTAACTCCCAGGAGGGGCTGTTTGCAGAGCTGGGGGCTGGTCTGCGCCCAGCCCTGCCGCCGGCTGTGACCGGACCGGGTGGCGGCGCGCGGTGCCCCCGCGCAGAGCGGAGGCCCCCAGCCCGCCTCGATGCGCGCGTTTCTTTCACACGAAGGGAACGGGGAGCCTGTGCCCGGCTGCGGCTCTGGGAGCCGTCCTGCACAGCACGCTCTCGCAGGACAGCCACAACCCTTCCCAAAGATTCCTGCCATTTTCCTCGTTTTCCAGTTGAAAATAGGCAGTCCGGCTTTAAAATATTCCATTACGAGGATTTCCTTACATATCTTAAAACTGACATATGGAGTACACATATTTTACTCATCTACCAATTTTTTTTCTCCCAATCTGCCCTTTGTAGGAGTATCTTAAGGGCAAGAGATGTGTAAGAGATTGTTTTGTTGACACCTTTCTCTTATTGCTTCTAATAAAGACTCAGGAATATGTCTTCTCCCTCCATGATTTATTTTAATTTAATCATCCTCTGATAACCGTGAACCACCCAACCTTTCCTCTGATACTTAAACATGAGGAGTTCTTCTAATATTCCTTTTTCTGCCAAGCTCCAGTTTGTTTCAAGTGTTATTCTGGGGCCTTTCTTTAATTTGCCAATTTTGAAATGATGCAAATAGATTAAACGCAGAAATGTCACCTGCGTTGCAAAAGGGACTACAAGAAGCTTACCTTGTTATTATGAATGAGCTTGGTATATATTTAAAAGCCTTTTATGGATTTACGCTGCAAGTCAAACAATGAATTTGTTATTCTTTGCTACTTGTGCCTTTTCACATTGATCGTGTCCTCTTTTTCTTCTTCCCCATAGGTCTCTACTTCGAAGCATGGGGGTTTTTTGTCAGAGTTAGGTCTATTTTGTTTTTCTTTTCTAGTGTGATCTAGTGTGATCCTCTAAACTGCTTCTTCATAGGTTCCCTCCAGCAAAGCAATAAATGGTGGCTGCTCTCCACACCATTTTTTTCTTGAAAATTCAATAAAATGAAAGCTCACGAAAGTGAACGAGGTGAGCCATTGCCAGGTGAGTCAGGGCTAGTGAGAAATCACATGAATTAAACAAAACCGCCACTGAAGCCAGGCTTTCTATAGCTCCATTGTGACGAAGAGGAAGAAAGCTCTTCGTGCACCAAGGCTCTCTAATTTTTGCCTTCTGGGTATTTACAAGCCAGCCAGCCCTCTGAAAGAGAGCCAAGATTTCACCTTGGATTTCTGCTGAGAAATAGACAACAAGAAATGAATTCTTCACTAACTAGTCCCTCTTCCACTACAGAGGCTGAAGTATCTTCCCATTAGTAAGCTTCTCCAGCTGTGAGTAAGCATATTTACCTGTGGGAGCTGGTAACCCTTGGCATCTCTTTCCACAATTATAAGAGGTCTGTTGCCTTCTTTGCACTTCTTACTTCTCTCTGCTCAATTATTCTAGTGCCTTTAGCCCCACGTTAAGATTGAACAGGGTAGGAAACAAACGCCGGGGAATGCAAGTCCAGAACCGCAGTTTGAAGGAACTACAGCATTAAAAACTGTAACTTCTCCTAACAGCATTTTTTAAAAAGAGAGACTTTTTTGTTGTTGTTACAAAGAATGAGAGCACAGATCAGGCTGTTGCTGCTGCTGGCATAATTCATTCACATATAGAAGGTACCCTACCCTATAGATTTTATTTGGAAGCTATCAGCAGATTATAGAATTACCCACGCTACTTTTGTAGTGGTGTGGGTTGTTGTGGTTTTTAAATTCTGAGACGATGGCAACGATAACGCATGAGACAAAGCAAAGAAAAACATAAAACCCCACAACTTCCATACTGCAACAATTCTGAGATGTAAAAACAGGGATGAATTCACCCTGCTGGAAACATTTTCCCCGCTCTGACAGCAAAAGCAGGGAGATGGGGCCCAGAGTCCAGGGCTGTTGCAGCCTGACGGCAGATGGCAGCCTTAAATCACACTGAACAAGGCGCCTCGCGCCGTGTGCAGCGTTTCAGTCCAAAAGAGGCAGCAATGAAGCAGCCCCTGGGATCTGCAAGGCAACATCCACTTGAGAGGGTTTAGAGTCTGCTTTGGAGCTGAACCTCGCTGCTGCGTGGCCGCCCCAACCTGCCCGCGTAGGTAAAACCACAGCTGGGTGCCGACGCTTTGGGTCGCAGAGGCTCAGTTCTGCATCTGAGCACCATTGCGAATGGTCAGAAATATTCCCAGCAAAACAAAATGCCTTCAGATAGCAAAGTCTTCCATCTGGGGTGTTCGACTAAAACACGGGACCCCTTTTTTCTTTTTCTGCATTGTTTTGTCATGCATTCGCCAGGTGATCTGGGCAGCGTCTCTTAGCTATTAATAATGGGCATTGCAGTTCAATGAGTGAAAAAAATTACTCAGGGATGACTCAAAATGAAAATATTTCTCAAACAAGTGAAAAAGAAATCCTCAAACGAGCTAGGTCATTTGGAAAATTTTATTTGATCAGGAAGTATGCATTACATAACCCACTCTAATTCATTAAAAACCCCCACATGTCAAGAATTTACAAAATGAAAACAAAACTTCTGAATTTATTGGAATACTTTCCCCTACTTTTTTTCCTTGCCAAAATTCTTCACAGGATTTAAGCAGTTTCATCAACATCTAAGAACAATTTCCCTCCCGCTTTTTTTGCCACTGTAAGAACTACCTGCTGAAAATACTTCGCCTTAATCCCTGTGAAACACAGGGCGATTTTGGCTAGATGCTCCCGCTCGGTGCGGTTTTGCCTGTGTCACCTTACCTGAATCACTTTGTATTCATCTATTTACAAATTGGCCGAGCCCACACGGTGCAGCGCAAGATCTAAACATTTGAGGAGGAGGAGCCAGAGGAAAGGCCATTATTAGCACTGCTGCGATGACAGATGCGTAACTCTCGCGCCTGTCCATACTTACAGAAAGAATGCCCTAAATCAATGGGAGCCTGTTGTCTGGCAACGCTGTTATCAAGGGTCGCTACTGCAAATTCTGCGAATGGATTTGGGAAAATATGTGCCTCCCTAGTTAGACGTGAACGATGTAGGCAGCTGGAAGGAGGGCGGACCCTCTGAACTGCAGCTGAGGATTCCCAGAGGCCAAACTCTCACTTGAGTCGCATGGCGGCATTTCTCCGTTACTCCCAAAGCTGGCGAGAGCTGCCGGCAGAGGATTGGCAGGAAGGAGCCGCTCGGAGGAGAACATTCAACAGCGTAAGAGAGATTTGTGAAGGGCGATGTTAGGGAAGCAATACCTGGGAAAAGAATGGAAAATTGGCAACCAGCATTTCTCCTTGAAGTTGTCTGCTGCAGCGGTGACTCATTGGGGAGTGCCTGGAACGCTGTTCTGGTTTGCATTTCACTTTCCCCATCAATCTGATTAATAAGGTTGGCTGCACACGGCTTGGGGTAAGCCATCGCAAGTAGCATTTCTTTCCGACTTCGGGTTTTTTGGATTTAATTATTAGAGCGACACTTCAGATATACATAGCTGCGTCATCATTTGGCTCCTTTATACCCCTGCTAAGCTGTAGAGTTTATCAGTTTGGTATACGCTGCTCCTCCTGCCACACCTGTCTCCTTCATGTCTTTGCACGTTGCACTTCTAGGCTTGGCATCTCCTTTTTTCAAATGCTGTTGGTTTGGCGTGCACAGTGACGATCACAAATGGCAAAGGTTGAACCACAGCACGCATGAAACTCGGATTTCAGAAGCCTTCAGAGGACATTGGCTGCCATATGAAAAAAAAAATCCAATAATAACAATGGTTACTGCTGATGTGTTTCTGAAATAGCATTAAATAGAATATTTTAGGATTTAAGACAATCTCTTACTAGAGAGTAAGAGACCCCTAATAAGGAACGGTGTGTTTGGTACCTAGCTAAAACCATCGCCCTCCTGCCTTGCTTTGAAGGTCTTAGATCACCCCTGAAGACAGCAGGATCACTGGCTGACCAAAGGTCTCACCTGGAAGAGTAATTCCAATGGTTCAATAGTCTGATTGTTCAATAATTTAGATGGCATCTTGGTAACTATACTAAAAAATAGAATCACAGAAACACAGAATGGTTTGGGTTGGAAGGGACCTTAAAGATCATCTAGTTCCAGCCCCCTGACATGGGCAGAGACACCTTCCTCTAGACCAGGTTGCTCACAGCCCCATCCAACCTGGCCTTGAACATGTCCAGGGATGGGGCATCCACAGCATCTCTGGGCAGCCTGTGCCAGCGACCCACCACCCTCAGAGTGAAGAATTTCTTCCTTGTACCTAATCCAAACCTACCCTCTGGCAGTTTAAAGCCATCACCCCTTGTCCTGTCACCACATGCCCTTGTAGAAAGTCCCTCTCCAGCCTTCTTGCAGCCCCCTTCAGGTCCTGGAAGGTCTCCCCGCAGCCTTCTCTCCTCCAGGCTGCACAACCCCGACTCTCTCAGCCTGTCCTCACAGCAGAGGGGCTCCAGCCCTCAGATCGTCTTCGTGGCCCTTCCCTGGACTCGCTCCAACAGGTCCCTGTCCTTCTTATGTTGAGGGCCCCAGAGCTGAACATTCCTGGTAACAAGCCATTTTCTTTCATATTATTTCCACCAAATGAGAGTATCGTGTCTACCAAAAAGTTCCATTGTTCCAGCAAGCTTCTATTTTATCCATTATTTGGTATTTTCTTCCAATCTAGGTTCAAGTTCCCAGAGGACATTGCTGTGATTACAATCTCAGCACGTGGACTTCTGGCCTTCTCAACTCATCCTGCAGGTATGACTTTGGGAGTTTGCCTTTCCAAACCTGCTTAGTCTGGTTCATAGCTGTCCACTGTGTTTATCTTTGCATAACTATTTTGCAGTCTGTTTATGAATTCTGGATTAGAAAGAACTCAATGCCTCAAGTGAAGTCCTGTTAAAACCACCAAATGTTTTCCAAGCAGTATGATTTGCATAATTTCCCCAACAAAAACCACCTTTCAGCCATATGCTGTCCTTGACATGAAGCTAAAGGCCATCTGAAATGTCAGACCTGGGATTATTTGAAACGCAGATTTGGACTATCTGGGAATTTTGCAGAGGTCACCT
This sequence comes from Phalacrocorax carbo, assembly GCF_963921805.1. Classification (NCBI taxonomy): domain Eukaryota; kingdom Metazoa; phylum Chordata; class Aves; order Suliformes; family Phalacrocoracidae; genus Phalacrocorax; species Phalacrocorax carbo. Next base: position 2,536,647 of record NC_087526.1, read on the forward strand.
TGCCATGGGATCTTGACTCATTTGGCAACTTGTGTAGGGTAGTCTGAAACTGAGTTTGCCTAATCTGTCCTCCAACCCGAACGTCAGCAAGGGGCTGTGGTTCAGGACATACTTCAGACAACTATTTCTGACATCTGTGTCCTGCAACTTCCATTGCCAGAAAACAAGCCATCCCTTGCCTTGCCTTTTCCTCACTAGTAGCAGGCGTCATGAGGTTATCAACCTCATTTTTAAGTTTCTAAACATTTTTGTTAGTCGAAATGGGGTACTCTTATGCAGTCTCATGCCTTATAACCTTTCACGGGTACTTCCAGCCACTTCGTCCCTCCAGCAAGGGAATTTTCTATCGGTTCTCTTTTGCCTTGAACCAGGGATAAACCGTCTGATTAATTGCACATGTACGCACATGTTTGTACAATTCAAGCCACAAGTGACATCTCTACTATTTAATCGCCAACCCCTGGAAAAAAACTCGTCTTTTTAAGCACTCTGATTTTTCTTCACGCTTATACAGCACACGGTTTCCCTTGTGTTATTAAAACACACACACTGTGGTGACTGTGGTGACTGACTGGAGAGTTTGGCTGCAAAAGAGCTGTTCTTGTCATGACATCCTCATGGCCAGGTCTGTTTTTAGCATCTGTAGTAAAAACATAAGTCACAGCTGTGAAAATAATATGTCGGTATCATCAGGCCAAGGTACACATACGTCCTTCACAAAACCTGTGTGTTCCCCAAAGCATGTTATCATTTCAATCGCCTTTTAAATAAAGAAATACAACCAAAACCCAGGAGAAGCGAAGGTTTTTCTTTGACACTTGGCTAGTTAAGAGTAACTTAAACATTTCTTCAACTGACTATCAAATTACTCTTGTTAGCATAGACTGGACAAGGCATGAATGCACTAGCTCTTACGTTCAACTCCTTGAGCAGCCAAATTATTTCCTAGTCTAGCTTTATTCTTTTGTTCTCGTTTTGAACGAGAAGGCCGATTTAGGCATGAGAAACTTTCCAAAGATGCATCGACCTCCCCGGCTCGTCCAGCCACAGCCCCACCGTGTGTACGCCATGACATGACTCAGGTTGTCTTTCAAGCCGCAGGACTGACTATGTTTGGTCTGAACTAGTCTCATTCTAAAGTTAGCTTTTTCAGATCAAGTTTTTGCGTTGTTAAATTTGTTCCCTGGGGTCATAGAGTCCATGCTGACATTTTCAGGTGGGGTTAATGATTTAATGTGACTCATATGTTAGTGCAAACTCACTCAGGTCTCACAACAAATCCAACTGATGACTCAGGAAACGTTTTTATTATTGTATTTAAATGATGTGTGCTTACAGTGCTCAAGATTTCTAAAAGAAAGAGAAATAATATATATTTAGCAGGGGTTTTTTTGTCCCTACTATCTCTTTTCAACTCTTGAAGTGATTAGATAGCCCTTATCGGAAACAGACCACATCTCCCAGAAAACGCCAGGTTATGGCCTCCCTGCTGCTGATAGTGGGCTGGGTTTAAAGAGGACATAGTGGTTAATGTTTTTGCAGTTAGCATGTGACTTCAGCCAGAGGGGACACACAAGTAAGGAGAGAAAGGGGATCTGTATATCATGTGGCACCGTCAGGGTTGCCGAGTGCAAAAGACAATCATTTCAGGCCTCACCTAAGCACGTTCAACCCAACAGAAAGGAACCCACCAATTTTAGTAAGCTCTGGAAACCACCGTTAATATGCGCGAAGAGTAATCACAAGAACACTGTAGGAACACTGTTGTGTTTTGCAGGTGCTGGTGTGCACAGCCTCGGCACTCAGACGTGCTCAAAGACAAGAACGGCCCCGGGCTTAGACGTACGAGCGCATCCCAGGTCCGTGCCAGCGTGAGACCTTTGCACAGCCTTTTGCACCCTGCTCCTGACTTTCCTGGGTTATGGAACAAAAAGGAGCCACAGGCTGCTCCAGGTAAATGTAGTCACCACCTGCCCTGCAGTTTAGATGCAGCCAACAAGAACTCCTAGTTCCACTGGAGAAACATTTATTCAGTAGAATACCTTCAAGTCTATTTCCTTCTTCAGTTCTGAAAATGAGCTCTAATAGCTTTTTCTGGACATAACCAAAAGGCTTTTGAATGCTGTAACTACGCACTGAGAGCTTTCTTAGCACTTTTTTTTTAACACCTACAACAAAGTAAGATCTTGGTGATGAAGCATTGAATTGAATTAATTTTGGAAATGGTGCTGAGCAGGGATTACAGTAGGTGTGACTGCCATATGTCACCATGCCTGTTGATTTGCCAGAGGCAGAAATAGTATAAATAGCAGCTAAGTTTTGGTCAAAAGTAAAGAATGAGCTTGAAATGTTGAGTCATAATAGATACCACAGAGGAAAAGTATAAGCACAGATCTGAGACCTGGGGGTGGCTCATAAAATGGGATTTCTTTCGCATGTTTGGTAATCGCTTAAATACTGTGTTATATAAATGTAAGTCTTTCTTACACTTGTGAAAGACAGAGGCTACTTTTTTTCTAGAAAGTTTTGGTTAGGAATTTTAAGAGCATCTTTATTGTATTTGTGGATCCTGAAATTTCATATTAAAGCAATTCGGAAGAGTGATCTTGATATTTACCTAACTCTGGACCTTTGAGAGTTATAAATAACTGGTAGGAAGTACCACACATACTAGCTTGTATAATATTTAAAGGAGGTCAGTGTGCAATGAACTCTTCAGGTAACGGAGTGCAGTAGGCAATTATTGCCTGACACTTCAGTTTTCTATTTGGATAATTTGACCTTTTAATTGAGCACTTAACCTGAAAGTTTACACAGTTTGGGGCCACTTTCAGGGAAAAACTCCTCTATTACATATATTCTTCTCTAAATTTCCAATTAGAGAAAAAAAGAAATTGAAAAATATAAGAGTTTACATTTAGCTGACAACTGGTGTTAAAGCTTACAGGAAAAATACCGGGGTGTTTTTCACCCGAAGCAGTAGTGCCCATATTTTCCGGCAGGGCAGAGTGGGTCACATACTCATGTCAGTGCTGGGATAGGCTGCACTCTTTGGCCTTTCCCTTATCGCGTAAGGGATTCGTGCTGTATATTTGTTCTGCACGCACATGGTAAGACCCAGCGTGAGCTAGGTTTGCTGTGCATACACAACATGACTGTATTTCGTGTTTTCCCAAAACTCGACGCTTTCCTGGAAGCACTGGATTCACCATGTGTGCGCAGTTAATTCACTCAGCAAATTCTTAAGGGCACGCCAGGAAAAGGCTTGAGGAGGCAGCAGCCAGGTGCGGGCTGCTGCCGCCCATACGATTGTGCCTGCCTGCAACCTGCTCCCTGTGCATTCCCAAACTGCCTCCTAGCACAGGCCTTTCCAAGACCGGGCTGAGTATGCTTTTAATTGTCTTGATAGTCTAGATACTGCCTGCAAGTCGTAGGCTGAGTTGCGTTCCTAAAGAATGAGACTCGTTATAAAAGAGGATTCTGCTGAAAACATTGTTTAGAAAAGCCACGTCTTGCTAAAAAAAAAAAAAAAAAAAAAGTAATTCTTAGTGTACTTTTCTGCAGCAGCTAGTTAATTTTACAGCTCTTATGGGCTGCCTGGCTGGTAAAATGGGTTGTAACACTGCCAAGGAACTAGCACAGAGTTTCTGAGGCCTCAAATTCCAATGTTTTTTTTCCAGCCTTAATAATGTCTACTAAAAGATAAAGGATGAGAAGCAAACTGTTCTCCTTTAGAACAACAATTGCTGAAAGCAAGGGCAGTGCTCTTACTCATAAGCAAGCTTGATAATGCCAGCAAACTCACTCATCCATTCTCTGAGACGAATATATTCCAGTTCGGATCATGCAGTTCATTGCTGGTAAGAAAGGGGACAAACTTTTGCAGTAAGTTCCTATGAGCTGATCATCCTTTCCTACTAGCCTTTTTTTAACAGTTTGCCCAAGAAAATTAAAGAAAACCCCAACTAGACTTTTCCACACCACTAGCTACCCAATGCTTTTGTTGGCTGCAATGAACCTCGACTTGGAAGACACTGTGCAACATGTAGGTGGACTGGGCGGTGGGGACAATAACTGAAAATGCAAAACCAAACTCAGGGTTTAGGATGTGGGATTTTGGATGCTTCTGCTTTGGGTGAGACGGAGAGAGAGGGAAAGAGAAAGAAGTTTGACACAGAACAGGTCCTTGCAGAAAATTCTCAGTAAAATTGGAGGGAAATCAGGAAGAAATGGTTGTGGGAGATAATTTTTGTGACAGTTCTCAAAACATTGGCACGGCAAAGAAAAACCGGTGGCTATAAAGGCTTTCATGTCTTTGTTGCCAGTTAGACTCTGAATGTTTTCAGTATCTTCTGTGCAATAAGAAAGCGGTCTTGACTGAAGCCTCACTGGACAAGGTGTCCGCAACTGTCCTTAGTGGCAGCTCCAGCTGAAAAAACAAGCAATTAACATGCAAAATTAGTGATAGTCTCTCAACTGAAACAAGACCATTCAGGTAAAGGCTAATGGAGCTTTAACGATGTCTAGCTAGAAAATGGAAATGGTCATTTCCAGCAGAGCCGGGCATATCCCTTTTACCATCAAAAACAGGGAAGTGATGTTGCGTGTCTGGGATATTGAATGTTGTCGTAAGATGGAGGTATACAATCAATGGAGACATTAATTTTAAATCAAAGTAAATGTAAAGAATCTTGTGGAGCAAACACAGTAACCTGAGCCTCCTCCTGCTGGGACTAGTGACAATGACCACATGCATTTCCTCGTACTTGGTAGGTTTTCTTTAATAATAAACCATCAACTAAGCCCTAAGTGGGAAACAGAAAATGGCTAAAAAACACTTTTCAAAGAACAGCACGTAGCTCCATTCCTTTTTTCACACACCGCTAATAAATAACTTGCACTGACTTTCCTGCTGAGAGCCGGGGTCCTCCGGGCTGGCTCAGAACAGGCAGGGGCTGTCCATCACTCCTCTGGGTGAGGGCTATGTTGGCTCCTGCTTAATTCATCAGAGCCGGCGGAGCTCGTATGCGCTAGCAAAGGAAAGTCACAATGTACATGTATTTATTATGCTGTCAGCCAACTTGTTCTGGCTCCAGCCTAGCCCCGAGACACAGCCACTCCAAACCTTGTGCTCCCACTATTCTGGCTGTAAGAGCCTTCTCATCTTTACCCAAGGGATGGTGTCTGGGGGAAATCTTGCTCTGAGAGTGCCTGTGAGAAGGAACCTTTAACTTGTAAGAGTAGGGAAGAGCAACCAGTTATTCTGTATGTATTTATTATTTGTGTCTTAGTCCTGTCCAGTTTGGAAAATTTAAAAAAAAAAGATACTTTATTTCTTAAGTGAACACAAATCTGGATTAATCCTTGTAACGTTACAGGAAAACTGGGGGAGTAGATAGACCAAAAATAGGGGAAATCCGCATGGGCCCAGAAAAATGTTAACATTTTTTACAAATAAACATAATGTGTCGTCGGATGATCAAGGTTGCTGGATTAGTTCAAATAGTATTCTTGGAAAAGAGTAGCAAACAATCCCTTTCTGTTTCTCAGTTAATCTTGCAAGTAAAAATGCCAGTAGACCTGAGAGTGTCGCATACGGCTCTGAAATAAACGCAGCTCTCCTGGCCTGGTTTTCCTCCTGTCTTTCCTCCCTTCTTCCGAGGCCAGGTGGCTACAACGTGCCAGATACCTACACGCTGACACTGACTCCCACTTGCTGCACCGTAACCCACGGTGGCATTTTGGGTTTATGCACGACCCACGTTATCTCTGTGCAACGCGGCATCTTAAAATTATCTGGATCCTTTACTTCCCCTTAAATCATGACTCCTCCCTGCTTTCCAGACTCAGAGCAGCTCCTACCAAGCGAATACGAGAGAGGCTGGGAGAAATGTGGAGCTGAGACTTGTGAGCCTGGATCCGCCACTCGTCCCTGCCTCGTGGTCCCCGGGAGACATCCTCCCGCCAGCCCCGCGCCGCTCCTCTCCCACAGCAGCAGGCGGGTTGAGGCACGAAGCCTGTGGCAGTTTGGGCGCAGTTCTGTATCCAGGCTGTGGCTGCCCGGCCACCAGCCAGGGGGAAGTTTGGCACCCCGGGACCGGCCAGGCCGGGCTGCGCGCCCGCACGCGGCGCGGGGCTGAGTCACCGCGGTGCCGCCGGCAGCCCTGCACGCACCCGCTCCTTCTCGCTCGGGCGTTCTGGCAGAGCCCTCTATTGTTTTTTAAGTGGGTATCAAGTCATAAAGTTCACAGAAGCAGATTGCAAAGAAGTGGGAATGTATTATCACGCACCGTGAGACTGGTTACTTATTAAACCCTTTTTCTATTAATAGCAAAACACCATCAAGAGGTTAGGAGTGCAAGTTCAGCCAGTGTGTTTTCCAACTGAAGGATGCCAAAAATAGGCACATGAAAGTCCAACCCTGATAAAACTTTAATTTTTTTAGGAAAAAACACATACTATACTAACTCTGTGAGCCCTGGAGGCACTGAACCCTGATACGCACTTGCTAGCTCCTCAGAAGGTATAGACTACACGTTGTCTTAAAAAAAGCAGGTAAGCATCATCTACTTTATTTGTAGTCTCTCTTTTGGTAGAATTTCCAAATTAATATATAGCAAAGGGTTTGTCTGCTTCTCAGCTGGTGAGTTGAAATGAAGTTCAAGGGTGTTTTAATGTACTTTATTAACTGCAGTCAAAATGAATACAAAGCAACAGTTAAGTCAATTCTAAACAACAAAAAAAAAGTATTAGATTTCAGTTTCGATGTTATGAAGCTGCCAGTATTAATCCTGTGACTGCAGTAATCCCTAGTTTGGCATGTGCTGATGTAGCTGAGAACCTACCCATTCCAGAAGATATTCCACTTAAGACTCAAACCTACATTTCTTGGACACTTCCCAACTTACGAGAAAGTTGACAAATATTTTCAGCATTCAAGAAAGACAGGACTGAGCACTGCAGTATATAAAGACCAACCAAAACGTTGTTCTCCATGTCTGAAGAACTGTTCACCATCAGCACACGGGAAACAACATCAGATAAGTGAAAGAGAAATTGCCATAAAACTCTCAAGCCAATTAGCAAAGCATAACTAAGCAGCAAATTGTTGACATGAGGGAAATTCTTCCTCCAGCTGGAGCTCAAAGCAGTTGCAGGGAACGTTTTAGAGCTGGCATTGCCAGACGTATCTTCCTTCAGGTTTTCTTTCACAGTTGACTGTGAGATTGACTCACTCAGTGGAAGAGTTTTGAAATAAGCCTCTTGGGACGAAATAATTCAGCAGATGACACTAAGTAGTGTCACAGGTTATTTTAGGAAAACATTGAGTGCAAGTCAAACCAGTTTAGTGAAGAAGACCTAACAGATGTGGGGTTTTTTTGCTGGAGATGAAATGTACACCGCCCCAGGTCCTTTGACCTAGCCTTATCACATGGGAACTGCAAAGCAGCCACCACATGTATCACTAGCAACATCATGATAAGCTCAACATTAAAAATACAATAAAAACACAGTATAAAAACACAGAAGTCTCATGACTTCCACATGCAGCTGAGATGCACAGGTCATTGTCTGGCTTTCCAGTCGGCAGCCCTTATCTCCTGTAAATAAGAATCTGTGATAGTTAGACTTTCACCCAATAATTAGTGCCAACACAGCACCTTCTGTGCTTATTCAGTTGTGGGTCATCCAAATGTATTTCAGCTCAATGGCAATACTTACACATGGAGTCATGCCTCTGTTCTCTCAAAATTCAGTCAACCACCAGACCCAAATCTAATGAGAAACAGGTTACATTAGCGATAGTTCTCATACAAGTGATTCATTGTTATCTGAACTTTCAGGGATTAACAGTGAAGTAATTAAATCTCCTGTTTCTGGGATGTGCTGAATAACACAAATAGTTGGCATAGGAGCTGCCCCCAGATCCCTCCACAGTCCTGACTAATGTTTCTCCGTGCCCTTCCTCAGGAAGAAACAGTGACAAAAATAAAAAGCAAAAAGGGCCTAGAAGAAAGGAGTCATGCTGGCTATACCCTGTCTCCCCCCAGCAGTTGCAAGACATTGCAGAGATTATGAATCATCACTTTGTCTAGACACATTCTGTAAATTTTTCCTCTCCTTGAAAAAGATCAGAAGAGATGCTATGTGGCACATTCCCCCCGCCCCCCCCCCTCCCCCCCCTTTCTTTTTTCTGCATCTCAGCTACTGGATGTCATTCATCAGTGGCAACAGGTTGATATTCTTTTGCAGTCACTCTCTACACAGGCTTGCTGGGACAATAACTGTGCTAAAACAAGCCTCCTGGCCATAATTTGATAGTCCAGTCATGGACAGGGGCAGAAGGTGTTATCTTCATTGCCCTGTCTGGTTTTGTTCAGCGTGTCTCAAGGAAGATATGGTACAGGCTGAGGAAAGAGCCCAGGGAATGCTAGAAAGTGGGTAGTTAGGTGAAACACACATGTGGGGATTACCCAGGAGCGAAGGAGAAAGGCGTCTGACAGGCTGAGATAAGCACCAAGGGTGAGAATTGATGGATCCTCCACTTCTATGCAATTGCACGAGCTAAATCTGGACAGATAAAGCAGGAAATGAGAGGACAGTACTCTGAGGGGAATCAAAGGAGATAGAGCCTGCCTGCTTTTAAGTAAGTGCAGAATTAACTTTGAGTGAGATGCTGTTACCTGGCTTTTTAAAGTATCTACATGCTCTAAGTCACTAATATAATATTTATTACTTCTACGCAAGCTAAGAATGTTACAGAGTTGTACACAGACTGTCAGAAATGTTCTGGAGGACAGGTTTCCCCCCAGAATGGCACTGCCTAATTAAAGGATGGTCCTCTGTGCCAGGTCTCCTATAAGCAAGACTCTAGCTCTGGGTTAGCAACTGAAAATAAACCAGTTGATTCTGAGTGCACGTGCTGAGACTAGACCATGTAGGAAAGGGAGCAATGGTTGTGTATTTCTGAAGACTTAACTGTTATCCGCACACACACAAAAAAAGGTGCAACCTTTGACAGAAGCCCAGTGTGAAGTTTTCTGATGAATACCCTTACTCAGGTCGGTGACTGGTTTTTCCCTGCTAACACAAACAGCGTTTGTGTGAAGCCTTGCAGATGTCTGGCAAGCACGGTTAATAAACTTTTCTGCATCTGATCACAGACCGTGTTTCAGTAGGGTCCCTGTATGAACAGGGGAAGGTTTCATGGGGCAGGTTGTCCATCAAGTCAATCAGAAGTTTGTTGCAGAAGGAATTAAGGATACCAAGAACATATCTGTGGAGGTGTATAACGTACCAGGTCTTTCACACACAAAACATCAATAGTTTAATCAGCATATGCAAAATTTTAGATGGCTATCATTGGTGCTGCAATCATAAATCAAGGAGTACAGGAGTGTTTACCATATAGCTTCCAGAGATTTAAAAGTCTTTGGGGGAAAAGGTGTGGTTTAAAAGCAGGCTCAAGAGTTTATTGGATACTTTCTACTCAGAGTGACTTTGCCCGAGGTTTTTACACAGTTTAATGTTGCTGAGTTGTGCCCGATGATGCTGTGCCTGGAGCTGTTTGAAAATGGATCTGCTTTCTTAAAATCAAAACATGCCATGAGATTAAGGCAGCTTTCGTTAAACGCTCTTTCAAAATGAAAATGAAGACCTGTTGACATAATAATGTTGAAAGCTACCAGTTAGGAGCTTGGCTGAAAGAAAAATCTTTGTCCTGGCATAATTTCTTCTAACAGCTCTGCTATTTCTTAAAAACAATTCCAAGGAATTTTCTAAAAGATGCCTTTTCTCCAGGTATATTCACCCCGAAGTATTTTCTCTCTCCCAAACTCGATTTTGCAAGACATTTCTTCATTTACCTTTCATTTCATTTTCTAAACACAAAAGAATTGGAAGTCTCAAGATTGTAAAAGAAAAGCAAACCTTGTTCCCATCCTCTTTCAGCTGCAACACAAAGCACCAGCCCTGTGCGAGGGGTAAAGCCAAGGAGCTGTCGGCTTCCACTCACATTGCACCAAAGTACGGCATCCCTCCAGAAAGAAGAATAACAAGTGGAGGAGTCTGAGCACGGCCAGCGTTAGGCATGTGGCTTCACAGGGCTGCACAGCCACCTCCTTGTGAAATTCTGAGCATCCCGTGAGACCGTTAGGGAAGCCAGCAGATGTTCGTGCTTTGAATAGTGCATTTCGTTGTGACCGTACGAGCACGGTTCTCGGCGGTTTAACTGTCCCTGCGTGTTTGTGCCGTGCAGGTCCTGCACCCGTCTCCCTTCCCAGGGCATCCCGCCCCCCGCCGTGCCACCGCTGGGCGACGGCGAGCCGCGGGAGCCCGGAGTCCGGCCGAGGCTGCCCCGCTGTGCCCCAACACGAGGGCTCAGGCTGCGGCTCAGGCAGCCAAACACAATATCCATTTCCTTTCATAACCCCCATCATTCTTGTGCCTGATCTCTGTCTGTTGAGGCAGGCGTGTTAGTGATTGCTGTACGATATGTCTGAACACCCTCTACTGTGACTTCCCTTACGAGCATGTTATTTCCATTACGCAGAATTCACACCTTTGTTTGTTTGCCCAGGAGCTCTGATTTTCCCCAGAACTGCCAGTTGGTCTTGCTATTTTTTTTTCCCCTGGATCCCACTGACTTCTATATATAGCACAATACTCTTCACGTCCTCAAAAATCTACTGCCTTTTCCAGTGAAGCAACTGCGTGCCAATCACAGCCCAAGAGTGGCTCGGAGGAAACAGTGGCTTCCCGAGGGGCTATGGAATATGCACAAAAATGTGTGCTCTGTTTTTCTAAGGGCACCTGCCAGAACCCTGTTGTTGGATCAAAGCACACATCAAATATTTGGCATCAGCCATATCCCTCCCCGAACACTTCCACCTGCAAGTAGTATAATATGCTATTTTTAAATATTTATTCCATTCATTTGTGTCTACGCATAAATAAAACTCTCCCCCCCCCGCAGTGAACGCTGAATATCTGCACGCTGTTGGCTCACAGCTAACTCTTTGATTCCTCAAGCAATGAGCTGATCTAGTTTCTCTTTCAATTCTGCCTTTGGGCAAGAAAAACTTTGCAAGAGTTATGAATCAACTCTATTTGAAGCTACCCCGCTTCCTGGAAAATGTCCTCAAGCACATCTTCCTGGGCATCAGTTGCCAGACTTCCCTCTGAGTGTGCCCCTTTGCTGGAAATTTGTTTTGCCACGGTTCAGCAACAAGGACATCTTTTGCAATTAGTTTTTCTTTTCTGATTTGCTCAAAACAGAAGGAACGTTCCTGAGAGGTCCTTGTGTATCCAAAGTGAAACTTTGGCATTTGGGGGGGGGGGGGGGGGGGGGTACCTCCTCCTGGATTTAGATGCCTTAATTTCACCTAAATATGTAAGGACCTGAGGATCTGCATCTCAAACTAAGTGGTTCAGCACCCGTATTTCTCTCCCTAGGTCGGTCTGTGCAGCTACAGGTACAATTACAAGGTTCCTTTGGCTGATAAAGCCATGCTGCAGCTCAGACAGTGGTCTTGCCCTTTCCAGCTCCGAGGTGTCATCCCCCAGAGACGTGCTCATGCCACTTTCCCACTGTTGACTCCAGCAATTTTGTAACCAAGAGGTGAGTCACAGGAGCTCTCTGATCCTGCTCAAACCAACCCTGCAAAAAAGGTTTTTGTCTGGATCAAAGTCTCATGGCTGAGAGAGATCAGGATACATCGTCATGAGAGGGGTGGAGGACAACAGCCCATAATTAGTCTGTGAACCAACAAAGTTCCCTTGGGGTGCAATCTCCACAGGGTTTTTATTGCAGGTTAGCTAACCACACCTAAAAAAATTCACACAACCACCCTATTTGTGTTGGTGTGAAAGGCTTCTTTGCATTTTCAGAGGAGGCTGCAGAGTTTAACTCTCATTGACAGCTAGTTAACATCACTGAAGCCCCAGATATCTAAATCAAGGGTGTAAACATCATTTATAAAGAGGCCTCAAAAAAATAAATAACCCTAAAATTAAGAGCCTGCATTCTTCTTGTAGTTCTACCACACTTTGTCTCCCTGAAAGGTCTTTTTCAATCTGCATGTAAATAGGTATTTAATAGGTGGGTTGAGCAGAAGCTGCTTCTGCATCTAATAACCCGATAAAGCAATATTTCATTTCACTGGAAATGTTTCCCTCAGTCTGCACTTTTTATCAGTCCTTTCAAGAGGAGTTAGACGTGGACTTTGAAATATCAAATTTTCTTAGGAAAAGCAAATGCCTCATACCTTATGGAGCCAAATTCCCATCATATGTCTTGAGAAACATGTCTTTCAATTTCCTTCTTTTCTGGGAGTTGGTGAGAAAAAATAATGTAGTTATTTTTGGTCTAATTAACATTTCTTTCTTTTGTTCAAGCTTTGGAATGGATATTGAATGTTTATTGAACATGAGTATGGTTTTGAACTGAGCTGTTTCCCGTTAATAGCAAAGTGTACTTGGATCCTTGCTATTTAGACTGGTAATGACTTTTCACTAAATAAATAATTCATGGTCAGAAATGATACTTTTCATCTTAGAAACCCAATGTTTATTCTAAGGCTTCTCTTCAGGGAGGTATACTTTTGACCTGTACCAAAATGTGACTTTTTAATAGCTTCTTCGATGACAACTGTCATGGTTTTAGCTGGGATAAAGTTAATTTTCCTTCACTGCAGCTGGCATAGTGCTGTGTTTTGGGCTTGGTATGAAAATAATGTTGATAACATGTGATGTTTTAGTTGTTGCTGGGTAGTGCTTAGACTAGTCAAGGACTTTTCCAGCTTCCCGTGCTCAGCCGGTGCACGAGGAGCTGGGAGGGGAGGGGGCAAAGCCAAGACAGCCGATCCAGACCAGCTTAGTTACTGGCTGGGGCTAAACCACAACAACAACCCAGCAATATTTTGCATTATCTAACAGATTTCTATTCCTCCAATGATTTGTCCATGTTCTTCAAAGCTAAAAGTCAGACACTGTCATACACCTCTCTTACTAAAAACAGGTTTAAACAAATTAAGTTTGCTGCTGACACAAAGCTGGGAGGAGCTGTTGACACTCCGGGGGGCAGAGAGGCCCTGCAGAGGGATCTAGACAAATGAGAGCTGGGCCGTCACCAACCCTACGGAGTTGAACAAGGGCAAGTGCCGGGTGTTGCCCCTGGGGCGCGGCAGCCCTGCACAGACAGACGGGGGCACGAGGGGCTGGGGAGCAGCTCTGCGGGGACCCGGGGGCTCTGGTCCATGGCAAGTTGAACCCGAGCCCCCAGCGTGCCCTGGCAGCCCAGAGGCCAGCCGTGCCCCGGGGGGCACCGAGCCCTGCATCGCAGCCGGGCGAGGGGGGGATTGTCCCGCTCTGCCCCGCGCTGGGGCGGCCTCACCCCGAGTGCTGCGGGCAGCGTTGGGCACCGCAGGACATGGAGGGTATAAAGGTACTGGAGAGTGTCCAGAGGAGGCCATGGAGTTGGTGAGGGGTTTAGAGGGGAAACCGTACGAGGGGCGGCTGGAGTCCCTGGGTTTGTTCAGCTGGAGCAGAGGAGGCCGAGGGCAGCCTCATGGCCTCTGCAGCTCCCTCCCGAGGGCAGGAGGAGGGGCCGGGCTGGTCTCTGCTCTCTGGTGCCCAACGCCAGGCCCCGAGGGACTGGCAGGGAGATGTGCCAGGGGCGGGTGAGGCTGGGCATTAGGGAAAGGCTCTTCCCCCAGAGGGTGGTGGGGCCCTGGCACAGGCTCCCCAGGGAGGCATCGCGGCACCAGCCTGGCGATATTCCAGAAGCCCTTGGACACGGCCCTCAGAGACCTGGTGTGAATTTGGGGTGTCCTGTGGTGGGACAGGAGCTGGGCTCGATGGCCCTCGTGGGTCCCTCCCAGCTTAGGGCGTTCTGTGATTCTATGAGACACCCACAAATTCCTTTACTTATCACCTCACAAAAAATCTTTTCCTCATTTACTGACAAATAATTTGCATTAAAATGTAAAAGTGAAATTTTTTAGCAGAAACTCCATTGCATAAAGAATTTTATTTGGTCACTAGCCTTGCTTGGAAAATATCCTGAGCTTTTACTATGTATTTTTAGAGATTTTATCGATGCTTCATTATAGGCTTTTGAATTTTTTATACCCACAGACACACACACATTTCATTCATTGTGATTTTTTGAAAAGCGTAATCAGTGACACACTCTTATGAGAAAATACATGTCTGTTTCATCCTGTAAAAATATTTAAACAGAGCATTGGTTTCAAATTCATTTTAAAGCAAAAAAACTTCTATTTTTTCAAAGCTAGAAATTACAGTTAACACCCATAATTAATACGCTGTTTCATATAGTAAAGGTATATCGCTGCAGATCAGCTAATATTAGCAATTCAAATATGTGAAGTATTTTATTAAAAAAAAAACTAGCTGTTAATTTTGTCTTCTTTGAAGTTATTTAAAGATTTCACAATTCTGCAAGTTGCACAGTTTCCTTCCATTAGGTAGAAAATACAAGATGCTCCGGGGTTTATTCTTTAATGATTAAAAACACCTTTCTGTGTCATTCCAACCTCTTGTACACTTATTCAAATGCAGAAGCTACAGTGAAGGCTTCCAATAAGAATCTAATAATATGTCCAGGGTGTCCAAATACCTGAGAAATTTATATCAGTGTGTTCAGTGGCGGTGGACACGATACCTCCTGTTTTGCTCTCTTTTTCAGTGGAGTGTGCTTTGAAGCTTTTCTCTTGCATTGAAATGAGATACTGAATGTGCGTGTCACAAGGAGCAATGGATATTTAAAGTTTTTCTTTCTATTACTCTGACTTTCAAACATAGCCAGAGGGAAGACAGGATTGTTCTGGAGTACCAAAACCTGGCATCTCCTGAACTGAGCAAAAGATGTGTGTGAACCAAGCTATCTTCATGTCTTCCTGCCCAGAACCTTGCTCCCAAAGCCTTCCTTCTTTTACTTGTGCTCTGCAGGTCCCATCCAGAATGACTACAATTTGGAACCCAGCTGCAGCCTTCTCTTGTGCTTTACGTTAGGCCAGTCCGTTGAATCCTATCAACCTGCACCCGCAAATTAATGGGTGCGTCGACAAAGTGCAGTTGAGTATTTGCAGCCTGTGGCTGAATGATCCTGCAAAGCCACCAAAGCAGCTCCCAGTTTTAGGACTGAGGATAGCCTTTGCTCATGGATTGAGCTGGCTCTTGGCTGACTCCTGATCAGATATGTGGGTACCTTTGCCCTGAACCGAGTGGGACTAAGCTTGGTTCGCCTCATCTTGATTGACCTCATCTGCAAAACTATTTGTGATTTCCATTTGTATGACTGAGATAACAAGGGGATTTTTGTGGGAACTTGAAAGTCTAGATAAGTGCGGCCCATACTGCCTGAAGCGTGGTTTTTCAAAGACTTCCTTCCATTATTTCCATTAAATTTAGAGAACTTTTTTCCTTTCTTCACCTTGAGCCATCTCCGTGCTGCTGGAAGTCCATCCGAGATTGAGGTACCCTTTAGTTCAAGGTAAGCAAAACCTGCACCGTTCCCCTGCTTCTCTCCTATTTCCTGTTTTTATGTGGAACACAGTTCAATAGCAGGATGAATCAGATGTGATTTGTTTGATTTGCTATCAAGTTTCTGGGCACCTAAGTTGATAGCGGAGGGTAAAGTATCATAAACGCGCATACCAATTTGGGAAGACCAAGGGGTAACTCTCGTACTCAGAGTTCCCCTTTATTGCCTTGTGCTCCCTGCCAGCTGCTGCCTCCGCTGCCTTCCCTCCTCCTCTGACATGCGGTGCCTGGAGTTCATTCAACACGCTTAACAATTAGAGGCAAAGAGTTTGAACTTGTCGAGAGGAACATGCCCAAGAAAGCAAAGTATAATTTACCCTGATTATAAAATGCATTCCATTCCACACTTGTTTTGACATTGTCCCTTGGAGAAAAATATTTTGTCTCATAAAGATGTCTCATTGTTGCTTCCCTTGTCAGGAGGAGGATTGCTCCATAAGCATTCAGCTCCATCCAAACCCCACAATGTAAAGATATCTAAAACTCCTTCTGGATCTGAATACCGTAGCTTGAGTGTAACTTTTCATGTTGTTCCAAAGCCACAGGCTACTGATGGTACAGCTGAGACAAAAACCAGGGACAAGAGTTGAAAGTCAATGCAGTTCTTCCTCTGCCAGCAAGGAAGGCCATAGGAATATAGAAGATAGGGCCCAGATAGGTATAGTATGAGGTGTTAATGCTCTTCTGGGTAAACAGGCAAGAAATAAGTGAACAGTAGTATTCATACAGAGGGTTGAGCTGTCTTGAAAGAATTACACTGGAGCCTTGAGCCAGATCCCGAGTGTGGTCTCCATCCGTACCAGTTACACTTCCCTGCCCACAACACTGTACTGATTCTGTAGTGGCTGATACCAGTTTCATGTTAGTTTACATTTCTGAGTGTCAAGATATATATACCTTGGTGTGCAAAAGTGATTTAAGCGGTGGGATTTCAGCCCTGAGCTACAGTGTAAGGGAGCGGAGAGTCGGCAGCATCGCCGGAAGGGTCAGGACATGTGCTGTTTCTGTGACAAAACAGTTCAGCATCTGTGTTTTTCACTCTCTTGAAAGCTGATACTCAGAAATACCCAAGAATAAATGTAAGTGAATAAGCATAACACTCGGTTTTGTAATGTAATATTCATACTTTTTCCCAAGCCATGCCTGCAAGAACACATAAAAAAAATTTGAATGCAGCCACCCACACTCCGGTATATCAATCCACAAGTTATCAGAACAACACACACATCCAGAGAGAGATATTAATGGGACTGCTTGTACTTTCCACCTCAATAGGCCCTTTGTTTCGATTATCGGAAGTAAAAAGGCAGCTTTTTCTTCTAAAGCTACAGCCCTTACGTGAATTTGGGATTATGTGTGCCACAAATGATGTGCTGGAAATCATTAAGCTTTCTTCTTTGATGACAATGCATAAAGAACCCGCCACAAACACATGCAGCCCCACTGGGGTCAAGCTGATGTTTCACGTATTTAAAATTAAGCACATGCCAAGTTGTTCTCTTAAAATTTGTTCTGAAATGAACTTTAGCTATTAACATTTTGCAGAATACATTTTTTTAGAGCTTGGGTTACTTTGCCCCATCAGTTAAAGTCAGCACTGACACCGACATGAATTCGACCTCTAGTTGTTTGTGAGAACAAAGAACCTTCTCGTTGTGGAAGGAGACAAACCAGAACATGTTACCTGCCGTCTAATCACAGCACTGAAAGGTGTAAGCAGAGACTGACTCAGAGCATACTGTCTAATAGCCAGTTTATAACGAACAGAACATACATGAAAAATGCCAGATTGTCAGTCCTGAAAACTGGCATTCTTCATTCATAAAAAAGAGCGCACATTAGTTGGCTCCAACTTCATCTATATAATTCCCACTGACGTGCCTAAAACCTGAACAGAATTAACTTCCTTTTGGATATGTAAACCTTGTTCACTTCCTTGTTGAGAAAGTTAATGTGGAGGCCAATTAATTCCATTCATTTTACGACCCAACTCTCTTCCTCTGAGGAGTAACCGTAGGAAACGGTAAGAGGGAAGTAGTGTTGTCGTTGTCTTTTTAATCAGTAATTCTAAATGAGCAAATCATTTCAAAGAGGCAAAGAACTGAACTGAATTTGTCCAGCTGACCACAGGTGAAAGGTTTCATAGGCATTTATTAATCTCAGAAGCATCGTGCTGTTTCTCCTACTTCTGAAATATGAGAAAAAGAAAGCCGCACGGGTTTCTTAACGTGCAAGTCTGGCTTGGTCATTCATTATCTGCGCAGTTTGATAATTACCTATTCCCTAGGTAAATTGCTTTGGACATTTACTCTGAGGTATCAGATTAATGAAGTTCTTTGAAAACTTCAGGAACTTGAAAATCTACAAAGCTTCCGGAACAAAATTTTCCAGGTCAGCGATTATTGTACTTTCAGAAATCCAGAAGACAGCACACATTTGTACCTCAGCTTGCACAGAGTTGGCTCCAAGTGTTACTCAAAGCAACGCTTGCATAGATCTTTGAGTCCACTAAATTTAAATAGCAAAAATAATTGGCAGTCCAGTAAGCACGAACCTGTGATTTACTATACAGAAGCAATAAAGGATTTCGAAATAGCTGATAACTAGGCTGTCAAGGTCAGTTCAGCTAGATACCACCTCTTCTCTTTGGTTGTCTTTAAAAGTTAAATAGTTGGAACATTTGTGAGCAATGTGATATCCCAGGAATTGAACAGCAGTCCTGACTTTCTGTTAGCACTTAATCATAGAATCATTAAGGCTGGAAAAGACCTCCAGGATTATCAAGATCAACTGTTTTCTCAACGCTACCATGTCCCCAAGCGCCACGTCTACACGTCTTTTGAACCCCCCCAGGGACGGTGACTCCCCCACCTCTCTGGGCAGCCTGTGCCAGGGCCTGACTGCTCTGGCAGGGAAGACATTTTTCCTAATATCCAGTCTAGTACTTGTTTCATATCGGCACAACTCTGTTGGCTCTCCTGGAGTAATATTAATTTATAATACTGTAAGAAGAGACTTAGCGTATATTATTGTTGTAGCACCTTGGGCAGATCTCCCCACACAGCCTTGCACCTTAGCACGAGCTACCAAAGCTCCCCGGGGATCAGGCGAGCACCTACGGTCTCCCAGCCCACCTTCCCGGGGCTCTGGGACCCGCTGCTCCCGGCTGCCAGGTGCGTTTCAGCAGCACGAACTACAGCTACTCTGAAGTACACGTTGCAATATGTTTTTTCAGAAAAGCGTTATTCTCACACAGCCCTGTACCGGGTTTTTCTTACACCATCATTCACTGAGCTGGAGGCAGCCTTCCCTTGGCAAAGGCAGCACGGTTTTGGTAACTGTCAGCTTTGCTCTTTGCATTACCATCAGGCTGTCAGTCACAGTGCCGGGTGGACGGCTTTTTTATATATATCCCACTTCTTTTGATCCTGCAAAGGTTCAAACTGTTTTCATCTTTCCTCAAAACTTTATATTGATTTTATCTTGTCATAATGCAGAGACCCCATCCCTGGAGACCTCAGTGCCGTGCATGCTGGGGAGGAGCATGTTCAGGCTGTGCTGTGGATGCAGACAGCTTGCATCCACCGAGGGATTATACAGAGGGAAAGGGACTGTAGGCATGGATTTAACATTCCCAAATACCAGGGCTAGCTTGGATTGAAGGAGCAGCAAGAAGATTAACAGCACAAAAGGAGTTTGGTATCAAAGCTCTGTGCTGCAGGGCTTACCTCCCCCGTACTTGCCGACCCGGGATCCACCTCCCCGGGATGGTCCTGCGCCCACTATACCCTCCCGCCGGGAGCTGGGCTTTGCAAACAGTTTCCCAGCTAAGGGGTTGTTACAGCACACAATCAAGCAACTTGAGGCTGTTGTGAAGCAGAATTTTTTCCGTGTTGAGTTAAAGTAACTTGATTTTGTAGAACTTCAATTTCAAGCCCACTGAGGATGTTAAGCAGAGGGATGAAAATCCCACAGCAATTTTTTTGCAAGAAGTTACTACGAAAGACAAGGTTTCTGTAATGCTACAAAGACTTTATAGCAAACTATGGAAGACTATTTATAGAAAAAAAAATATAAATCTTTATTTTATTACAAAATTGACTATTACCAAATGGACTAGAAAGGTGCAGATCATGCACAAATTGCCTTACACATTGTAGTACGGCTACATTTACATGTCTGAGTACAACAGCAGAGGAAACCAAACATAAAACCGCAGGAGACAGACCAACAAATGCTAAGAACTTGTATCATTTCAGAATGTAAAAAAATAAAAATAACCATTCACGGTTATATATATAAACCTGTACTTGAAACTGCATCATGGGAAAAACACAGTAGTGACCGTAATAGCTAACATACAGTATTACATGCAGGGCAGTGGCGGCTTTAACCTTTAGATAGAGGTGCTGAAATCTCTGCAGGAAATAGACCTCTTCGAAACGTTTAGGATCCTTATTTCCTGTGTTCTTTGAAATATACGTTTTACATTACTCATCTGATGAAGTAACTATCCTGTTAGGATAATCATCATTTAATAGTGGCAGAACCCATAGGATTCCAGTGATTCCATTTACGGAAAAGGCCTTTCATGCAATAAAAGGCCACCAAGGTTTTACAATAAAGGTGTGAAAAAAATGGCTCGTGTGGGAGTTGGAGGCATGAGACACTCTATGGGTATGAGCAGAGTAAGTGGCAGGCACAGTATTGCAACCCTCCGAAGCAAAGTACTGTGCAGGCACGAGGAATAAACCCTGTAATATTCCCTTGTCCTTATTTCCCTTTTATTAAGGAAGTGAATACCATTAGGAAAAGCATCCTTAATCCATCATCCTGAATTTTAAGCCCCATTGTTAGCGTAGTTACAGCCTGCTACCTTACTTCTCAGTTTAATTCATGACATCATTGGTAATTTGATAAGGACTAAGCGACTTTCTCCCTTAAACTGACTTCTTGAAACTCTTCAACTCTGACCTAACAGGATCAGCTCAGCCATGACTAGCGTTCCCCCAGGTGTCCTATATGATACCCACAAACTGGAAACCAGCTCTTTCCAAACTAGCCTGTTGAATGGCTTGGGGCCATCAGCATTTCACTGTGCACGAAGAAGAACTATACCTAACGCTCCACAGCTCATTGTCGGGCTCCATCCTGTACAGTCCCTCAGCTGCACTAAATCAGTATATTTGCATAGGTTTACGAGCGTGCATGGTATTTTTCTTTCCTTTTGACATTGCTAAGTACAGCTGAACTAACCACATTTTCCAATAAAACAGTATGGGAGCCTTTGTTGATACTCTTTCTGGCTCAGCAACTGTTCAAGGGATGGGTGTTGCAGTTTCTCCACTGGTTACCATAGGCTTTGGCTTTCCCAGTCAACGTATACTATTTCAGAGAAGGCAGCAGCAGGGTTGTCATTTATTTTCTGCAAGCTGTATTAAAGAGAAAAAGAACCTATTGAGTGATGGATTGTTTAAAAGCAAACAGCAATGAACAAACTTCAGTTAAAGGACTTAATGGAATTAATGCCCTTACTCAAATTACATGGGGTGATTCCTTCCTGTGGTGTTGGCCAGCAAAAAAAATATCTCCCATAGTATTTAAATGTCACTTGATTTCTAATTTGAGGACTTAATTCTAGATCAAAGACCCAGTTTTCCAATTTAGATTTTTATAGAAATAAGCTTTTATGTTAGCTTATTTGTGTAAGCTTGTGAGCAGAGAAAAATCTTATATTCAATGTTTTTGAACCAAAAAAATGTATAAGTTGCAACATTGCGTGACTATTTACAAATAGATTTTTTTTTATCCTTCTGCCTAAAATCAAGTTTTCTGATGTAAACATTGTAGAGCCCTGGTGTACTGTTCCCTCACTAGGGCATTTTCTTTTCAATCTGCGCGCTGATGCTCAAAATCAAATGCTACTTTAGAGGAAATATCTTCTAGAAATGCAGTGGAGAAGGTATGCCATAACAAAATAATGGCTGTTATTTTCCCCAACAGTATATACATTTTGATTTCCCTGTTCCTGATCTGCATCATGCACAGAAGACACGGTCCCTTGGAGTTTAAAACCAGACAGCTAACTTCAGAGCCACGAGCCGTACAAAATTTGTCTTCTTAGTACATGGAATATTTTCTGGTAAAAGTAATGAAATGTGATGGCATTTAATAAATCTCCCATTGTGAGAATAAAGCTTAGAAAAACATCTGTTCTCTTACACTCACAGTTCTATGAAACTCCTAAATGAGGTTCAAGGAGCAGCCCGATGTACTCGGGAGACCCTTATGCACATACCTTATCGCCTGTGAAATGCAATGGGGAGCTCCCGGCTGGGAATCAGTATTCCCGAGTGCAGCGTTTCCACTGGTTTGTTGTCAGTTGCTACAATCTGGTATTTGCGAATGAGCTGAAACACAAAGATTTCAGTTAGCGTTTCAGGCTTCTAGAACCTCTGAGTAGGTTCAGTGTGGACAAGCAGGCATTGTGCACAGAACGCCATTTGAGAGTATTTACCCAGCAAAGGGCCAAGTGAAGCTGTAGCTCTGCTACGCGGCGCCCGATGCACATCCTCTTCCCAATGCCAAAGGGAACATGAGAAAAAGGATTTATTGAGTTCTTCTGGAACCAGCGCTCCGGTTTAAACTGAGTCCAGCCATTAAAGTATTCTTCATTGCAACCCAGGGCATGGCTATTTATCATTAGTACGGTCTATAAACAAAGCAAAGGAGAGCGTCTCGTTACAAATTGGCTTAGAGCTACCGAGTAAATCAGCCTGTTAATGGAAAAAAAACAATGCAACAGTAAAGGCGAGGCAGCTTCCTCAGAAGACGTTGTGTAATTCTTTGAAGATCGATTCAAACACAGTTTCCTCAGAAAATCATTGGAAAGTTTGAAAAAAGTTTTTGAAATGGCACACCAAAATATCATTGTCCAAGTCCAACAGCAGCGCAGGCAGGTACGGTTTTCAGTTTAGGGGAATTCTTGGTGTGAATTTCTCATTCCTTACCCTGGGACTCATCCTTTGGCAAAGTCATTTTGAGACTGAAATATGACCAACTTCAGTGGTTTACAGGTCAGTTTTTCAACGACAAAATATTCTAATACGCGAAATTAATTGACTTACTCCTTTGGGCAGTACATAATCTCCCAGAACCATTTCTGTGTCGATGGTGCGAGTGGTAAATGGCACCGAGGGTGTTAATCTGCAGTGGAGGAAACAAAATGGGTTACATTTCCAGCATTTTTTCTTCCCGTTTCCATTATAGTTCACCCTAAACAACAAGGTGAACAAAAATTATATATACTAGAAAATCCTTTCTCAGTAGTTCTTTGAGAATTTTACCTCATGGATTCTTTCAGACATGCCTTTAGGTAAGGCATATTCTTCAAGTTCTCGGCACTTGGACTCTCATTAGCAGCCAAAACGTTCTGTATTTCCTGGAAAAGCTTCTGCTGAACATGCGGATTGCGTGAAATGTTATACAAAGCCCACAGTAAACTATTGGCCGTCTGAAATAAACCAAAAAGAAAAGTAAGACCTCCATTTGTGGCGGCAGGAACAAGAAGTTGCCAAAAGTTCAAAGCAACATTTACGGCTGGTCACTGCCTTATGGTATTTTGTAAACCTAAGGGATTATGAGCCATCCCAGTTGTTCTCTAGAAGTCACGAACAGTAGAAAGAATCTAGTGATTCCAGGTAAAAATTCACTTGCATTTAGGCCACCGAAGCAACTACAGGCTTAGCTCACTCTCACACGTCACGGAAGAAAGCAGGGGGTTGGAAGGAAGCTCTAGCAAGCCCTTGGGAAGTCGGGCTTACCGTTTCTACCCCGGCGATCTGGAGCTCCGCGATGGCGGCGTACAGCTCCTTCTTGGAAAGTTGTCCTCCAGAGTAGATGTCGCACAGGAAATCCTCCTGGGGGTTTGCAGAGTGTTTATCCAGTCGACAGTCAATTGAGTGCTTGGCTGAGGAGGGAGGAGCAGGAGGTAATTAATGGAAAATCACTAAAAATACTATAAAAATAAAAGCGAAAACACACCTTACAGGCAGGATTTTGGAAGAGGATAGCAAGCTGTGCTCTTTTTTCAAGGAATTAGCATAATACTGAATAAATAATGGTATATTCAAATTTTGAACAAAGAACTTGGTCACAAAACCCACGTCTGAACAGAAAGAGCCCCTGCAAACTATTAGGAATTCTGCTTTCTTGAGTTAGGAAAGGAAATCAGCCATGTGTTGAGTAAAATATTCAGCAAGCAGAAATACAAGTCTGTAAAATTTATTAGGTTGAATTTTCAAAGGGATCAAGGTGTTAAAAAAAAATCAAAAAGACTTAGCACTCAGACTCCCCAAGGGGAAATTTAATCCTTTAATTTACATGGGGAAGGCAAAAATAGATGCCAAATTTCTACACGCCTTTTTTTTTAAAAAATATAGAGAACTAGATTTTGCCCACCCTTTCTCATGGATAAGGTGTTCTCATTAATACCTTTCTCCTAGTAAGGAGCTATTCACGTCAGGTGAAGGTGTCAAACTGTTTCTTCTGAACAAAACTCGTTTAAAGTGTCTTTCCTAAAACCCATAAAGTAAGAAGCAGTACAAAAAGTGCACGTGTGGCTGGCATGACCAGAAGTCCTGAAGTATCAAGTACTCAGATACCCAAGAGAAATATATATCGTGTAGCGTTACAATCATCCAAGTGCCAAAACCTTTCTTAATCTTTAGCTATAACTGTCAGCCTCTAGCAAAATATTGAAAAATATAAACTTCATGTCCAGAATTAGAGAAATCTTTGTAACCTCGAAGGCCAATTCATCTTAAATAGGCAGAAAATGTTGTCAAAAAGCCGAACTGTACCTTATGATTTAAATTGCGTCCATTTTTAAATCTTACAGCTATATTCCAGGTAGTTCAGAAAACCTATATTTCTTCTTTTTTTTTTTTTTAGCAAACAGGCTTTTGTTGCATGTAAAATCCTAGTTTCTCAAGAAAACAACTCCCTTTGAGGTCCGTTGGAGGGAGGCCCTTTTCTTACTCATATGCCTCGCCTTTAAAGAGGTTATACACTTTCTGGCTATTTACTTTTATGACAGATTAAAGTGGACTCATGACATTGCTGGCTCCCAAATTCCTGGGGCTTCCCTGGGGATTGGGTAGTGCCCCACAACCAGAGCTAGGCGTTAGTCGTAAGAAAACAGCGCTCCTATGCCTGGAATAGGTCTGTGGTTAGCTGCAGCAAAGGTGTCTCAACCTGTGCTGAAGGTAGCAATTAACAGCAGCGTAGGGCAGTAGCAAGTGTGAAGAAAATTAATTCCACCAAATAGGAAACAGAGCAGAAGGAAAAGGAGAGGAATGATGTTAAAAAAAAATAACCTGTTTTAAATATATCATCCCATGCTTTAGTATGAGCTTGCCAGACTTTTGTGTTCAGACCCTTGTGAAGTTCCACGGGGGTCACCATCATCATTCCAAAAGTAGCCATCATCTGTGGTGGAGAAAGAGGTCTTGAAATCTTTCTTTAATCTACCTACTTGCAATTTGTAAATAAAATTGAGACTCTAAAGTAGGAGGCGATTTTCAGGAAGTCAGGATTCTGGCAGAGTTTCCCTACTGGACAGAAAGGATGGGTCTCAACCTACTAAAGACCGTATCCAGCTAAAACTTAGGGAGAGCCAGTGGAGGACAGGAGCTTCTCTAGCAGGTGATTCATCCTATCTATTTTAGGCACCTGTTTTAGAATGGGACAAGCCACCCTTTGGCAGTGCCTCTCTCTCCCTTGACAACAGATGGAGCTAAACAACTGGGCTAGGCTAGATGCCTATCTTTTAGATGGCTAAAATTAGGCAGATTTCTATCACCGGCGTCCAAGTTGCAGCAAGATGCACAGCAGGTGTGTTTCAGGAATGACTAACCTCCATATCCAGCGTATTTGCATAATCCCACACAACTCCAAGAGTCCTACCCAACTAAGAGCAGTGTTGCACAACAGGTGTCTCAGAGGGAGAGGGAAGTTAACCAACCAACCCCAGAACTCTATTTCCAGGATTACCCTGCTGTCCATACAGCATTTTTCCCCTACAGATTTAGGCATTTCATAAATGGGACAGTCTGACGGCCAGTGCTAGCATTGCACATAGAAGCGTCGCTCTGCATGAGCAAGGCTGCCAATACACATGTGGCACAGAAGCCCGAGCTTCTTTTTTCAGATGACCCATTTAAACTGGTACCTTCTCACTAGCAGTAGGGGTAGAAAATCACTGCAGCCCCAGTGAAGACCCTTCCATACCGTTTTTACAGCCTTGATGAAGTTCAAACTTTCTTCTTCTACATCCTGCTGTAGGAGACCAAACCTCTTTCCATACAGCACCAGGCAGATACCTGTTGTTGAGCAATATTATCATTAAATTATATAAACAGAAGGGAGTCTGGTGTCTGCCATTTATTGTCAAGGAACGGCTTGGACTATCCTTCTGGAAGATGGTCTCTGTTCTGTGATACCCACCTGAGAGGACAGCACTTCAGACCACCTTCTGCACGCTCGCCTCAGGCCCAAGCAGCCGTGTATCTAGCTAAGGTGCTCTTACAGTAGCCCTTTCTTCACAAATAAGAATCACCGCTGATCCCTTCACGAGCAGCAGATCATTCTGCCAAGCAGGGCTGGCAGTTTTGGCAAGTAAGCTATTTGGCAAAGCTACTGATGAGATCTGAGCCACAGGAAAACATGACCTGACGAGGCCATCTATTCCAGCGTGTCCTAGCCCTTTCCGCAGCCAGAAACCACTCACAAACACTGGCAGCATCCCACACTCCACCAGCTTCCACCTCTTTCCACTTGCTCTTGTTTTTTTCCCTCCCCCAGTGTGTCACTTCCTTTATCTCTTTCCAAAAGCAGCCATCGCCACTGAGAGTGGAAAAAAAAAAAACCAACACCAAAACATTTAAAACATTTTCAGGCAGCCAGTACACAGGCTGCTGAGATGAGCCGGCCAAGAGCAGACAGGTCTGGCGGAGGTCGCTCAGTTACGCGCTGTACCCAACCATCCCTCCTCGTCGGGAGCCACTGATGCGGTTTCTTCTGCCCCAAGTCATTCCCGGCAGATGGTGCCTTGCTGTACACTGAAAGCTTTCTAATGATAGAGGCTCCTGTCTTGGTAACTTATTCCAGTGGTTCTCAATCCCAACGCAAATGTTTTAAATGGTATTTTCCCACCCTTGTCTACAATGATTGATCATTCACTGTTATTGGATCATATAATTGATCTGCTGCTGGTAATTAACAAATATCAGATAGGCAAAAATGGTCATGTTCTAACCGATCCCACTCCTGATAAATGCACTGGATTCCCCCAGGTTTTGGATTTCTAAGTCACTACTAATGTTTGATTTTTTGTTTTTACAAGCCGCATAGATAACCTGACAGAACTGAAGAGAGAACAGATGCTGATGAATTCTGAACGTGTACTGATGGTCCCTGGCCTTTCTGCAACCCACTTTCCATGACGTTGTGGCTGACAGTTTGGAAATAATCAGCCTACACTGTCATCACTGGTCGTACTTCAGCTGAAATGCCACGGCAGGTACAACACATGTACATTCTCAGGCAAAAAAACAACTTACTTTCAAAGGACCACTTGTTGAATTCTGAATAGACATCTTCTATTTGTCCGTTGTGGTTACAAATATCATCTATTCTGTGCATGAAGTCCCCCAGGACCTAAGTGGTGGAGAGAAGAGAGGGAAAAGAAGGGAATAAAATGACATCAAGTAATAAAAAGCCTGTGTAATTTAACATTTCAGTTGTCTTAAATGGGTAACAATCTCACATAAGAGAGGAACACTTATATTTCCTGCTCAATTTCCCCCCGTGTTAATATGTTTGGGTTTTACATGACTCTCGTGCTATTCCTGCTTGTGCTTCGGTGAGCTGAGCTTTCCTCCGCAGGGATGAGACACTTCAGCCTGATGCTGGGATAACGCTGGAGTTTCACAATAAAGGGGATTAAGCTGTTTATCACCGATGCTCCTCAAACTCAGTGAGGAGCACAGCAGTTAAAGAGGGAAGCGTTCCCTGAGACGAGGAACGTAAGAATGAAGTGGTAAAGGCAAAAAACTACCGAATGCAAGAAAAGTAAGCAAAAACCCTCTTTGCAGGAGCCCGTATCATTGTGGAATCATCTTACTGTTCTGTGGAGAGGGACATCTCCCCAGTAAGATGATTGCACAGTGCCTACAGGTTTCTGTGCGGTCGCACTTCTGGCCAGACCCTGATAACCAGTCGGCGCTCGCTAGTCCCTGAATGATTTCAGATTTCATGGTTATACCGCCCTGCAGGTGAGCCCGCCCGCCCCGTCTGCTGGGGGCAGGGGGGAGAGAAGGGATTTCTCGAAGCGCAGCACCTCATTGATTGTGGCGTCCAGTTTCGCAACTTCCCTGGGTTTCATTAATTTCTTTTGAAAGGCGCTTCTTACCCTCTGCCAGTCCTTCCCTTCCCTGGATTGAATTAAAAACAGCGAGGATTGAATAAAAACGAGCGATTGAATTTTGAAGAGAGAAAAAGGCTTCGGGGAGGGGGCATCGCCCGGGGTCGATGGCGCCGGGGGGGGCGGGGGGCAAAAGCGGGGCGCCTCGGAACCGACCCCCGGGAGCAGCCCGCCCTCCCTGCACCCCCCGGGGCCGCCACTTACAGGATCAGCAGCCCGTAGCCCTCGTCGCGATAGTCCCGATAGGCTTTCCAGGGTTTGATCTCCAGGCGCTGGGGGCAGGCGCTCTCCCGGCGGTACAGGGCTTCCAGGAGGCAGGGGGCTGCGATGTGCACCGAGTCGAAAGCCCCCAGCTTCATGCGGAAAATCTTGCCAAACCTCCTGTGGTACTCGGCCTGGGGGCGCAGAAAGCCCCCCCCCCCAAGGTGAGTGCGAGGCGCTGCCCAGCCTCCCCCCGCCGCAGCATCCCCCGCCGCCCCTCCGCCCGCCTCACCAGCGTCTCATGCTGCCTCTTGAGCCCCCCCTTCCAGAGGACGTCGGGCAGGCTGCCCATCAGCGGCCAGCTCGGGGGGCCGGGCAGGGCGGCCAGGGGGTGCCCCCGGCCCCGCGGGGCGCTGAGGGGCCGGGGGGCGCTGAGGGGCCGGGGGGCGCTGAGGGGCCGGCGCCCGGCGGGGCTCATGGCGGCGCGGCCGCAGGTGAGGGCGGGGTGCCGGAGGAAGATGCTGCAGCCTCCCATAGCCGCCGTGACAGCCGCCCATCCGCATATATCTATATATATACAGCCGGGAGGCTCGCTGGACTTTCATCGGGGGCCAATGGGAGCCCTGGGTGGGGTGAGGTGGGGCCGGCTGGCCCGGCCCGGCCCGGCCCGGCCCGGGGAGGCTGCGGGGCAAGCGGTTCATGAAAGGGTTCAGACGAGGCGGGAGGGCACCGCGCCAGCGCCCTCCGCTCCGGAGCTTCCACGGCGGCCGCGGGTCCCCCTCTGACCCGGAGCATCCCGGGGGCTCCCGGTCCCTCCCTGACCCGGAGCATCCCGGTGGTCCCGGGTCCCCCCCGACCCGGAGCTCCCCGGGTCTCCTCGGTGGTCCCGGTCCCCCCCTGACCCGGAGCATCCCGGGGGCTCCCGGTGGTCCCGGGGGCTCCCGGTGGTCCCGGGTCCCGCCCTGACCCGGAGCATCCCGGGGGCTCCCGGTGGTCCCGGGTCCCGCCCTGACCCGGAGCTCCCCGGGACTCCCCGGTAGTCCCGGTCCTCCCCTGCCCCGGAGCTACCCGGGAGCATCTCGGTGGTCCCGGTCTCCCCTGCTCAGAGCATCCCTGTGGTCTCTGTCCCCCCCCTGCCTCGGAGCTTCCCTGGGGGCTCCCGGTGGTCTCGGTCTTCCCTGCCCCGGAGCTCCCCCGTGGTCCCGGGTCCCCCCTGCTCTGGAGAATCTCGGTGGTCCTGGGTCCCCCCTGCCGCGGAGCTTCCCTGGGGGCTCCCAGTGGTCCTGGTCCCCCCCTACCCTGGAGCTCCCTGAGCAGCACCCACTCCTTGGCAAAGGTGCCTGGCATTCGTGTGAACTGTCTCATAAAGCAATTAATCTCTTTTTTTTTTCTTTTCTTTTTTTTTTTTTTTAAATTCAGCTTCTTAAGGGGGGTGAGGCAGCCAGGGCACATCTGCATGAAGTGTGTGAGTAGGGGGGTTTGTGGTGTTCATACTGCGATGCACAGGTGGCCAAATAGCTCAGTCTTCCTTCAGTATTTGCACTTTGAAATGACGGAATAACAAATCCAGGGAGCTGAGGAATAACAAGTTTTGGTGGGTGGACTGCTCTTACCCTATCTCGCTGACTAACCACCTATGTATGAAAAGGGCATGTGAGTGCACCATCTGAGAAGGCAAAATTCCCTTCGCTGTTAGTGTTGGCAGCCATTAAAATCTGACAAAAATCAGTTATTGCCATGAGCCTTTTAATCGGAAGCTGAGCAGTAACCCTCAGAGAGCCAAAGGTTTTCGTGCTAAGCGAAGGCAGGAGAGGTGCTAGCCCAGATAAAGCAGCTCGGGTCACCTGGGCGCTTAGCACTCTGTCCTCTCCTTGCAAGAGAAGTCAGAAAGGCTGGGGATCTTGCTGTGAGACAAAAAGCTACCTGTAAACAGGAGGATTTCCAGGAAAGACAGGTAACTACAGTGAGGACTTGATTTTCTCCCACCCCACGCCACCTTTTTTCATCTTCCCCAAGTTGCGTTTTGTGACTCAGCTCTTAATCCCCTTTATTTAAGTGTCTGACGGTAGATGCAGAGCGTGCAGATAGATGGGTGTGTTAGACAAGGGCAGAAGCTGGGGAATAATCAGAAGATGGGTTTGACACAGAACCTGAAACCCAGAAAGGCACACGTCTCAAAGTCAAATCAATAACAATAAAGGGACCAAGGTCGCAGTGGTCATTACGGAGAAAAAGGTACAAAAGCGTGACATCTCAGCGCAGGCTCTTTCTGTGATTTTTTATACGTCCTTCCCAACCCTGCCCCTCTATTTCAGTGGTTTTCTTCTATGGGATCACACCACGAGGGCCACAAGATCAGAGCGCTTTCTAGGTGGGCTTTAAAATTAAAGCTGGCTCAAAGGTTTGCAAATTTATTTTTTTTTTTTTTTAGGGAAACACCACAACAAGTTGATATTCTTGTGATTTGTGTTCTTTGAACCAGTCCTACTGAAAACACATCTTGCTGTCCTTGTAGACCGAGAGCAGCTCGGGCTTCATTCAGTGATAAGTTCTTCTGAGAAACCAGACAAGAAGAGACAACTCGCATGCCCTGTGGACACCTGTCTATTTAAGGAATTAAAATGAACTCATTTGAAGGGTCACAGCTTGGTGCCTGTGAAACGATCTCTTTAGAAGAGTCTGGAATAGGCAAGTCAAGGCTAAACTGGGCACAGGTCAATTTTTCCATGTTCGGCGCTGCTATGGGGAAGAAACCACCCTGTTAATACGAAATCTCCTCTATTAAGCTGTTTTTAAATTACAGAATGGAAAAGGTTTTATTTAACTTCTGTGGTCGTGATGTAACTCTCTGGCAGGGAAGCTAGTGTATTTGTAGCTCAGCTGGGGCTGGAGCTGAGAGAGCTAATGATTGCCTCAATTTCTGGTAAAAAGCAGTTCTAAGGGCATTTTCAGCCTTCACTTCTTCCTCCCCTCCCTTTTAAGAGATCTCAAAAACAAGCCTTTAATTTTCAGCAAGATCTTTTCTTGTGACCTTTAGAACATATCGAGGGTTACCTTACGAGTAAAACGACGCTAGTTACAGGGTTCCTGAACTGGATTTTGGGGGCATATCCTCCCAGGAGTACCGCTCCACTGCGGCACCTGTAACAGTGAAGATGTCACCGCTGTCCCACAGCTTTTCTCTATGTCCCAATATTTTCTAATAATTTTAACAGCTAATGACAACAGAGTCATTCCCTTCTACCCTATGGCAAGGAGTATTTTCAGGTCAAAGACCAGAAAATATCTGAAGATCAAAACTAAATAGGTTACAATATGTATTTTTCTATGCTTCTCTTTTGCTATAGAAAAAAAAGTGTATTGATTTCTGCAGTCTCAGGTGTCAGGAGAGAACGTTCCTTGAAAAATGATCTGCCGGTGTGATGCGTCTGTAGAAGATCTGACAGGGACTGTCGTAGAGGCACAGAAAGGCTGTATCACAGCATATATTTTTCCTCACCGAAATATTTAATCAGCACCTGAAGTCCAAGTTTTGGAGCTGCTTCCTAAGCAGAAGTAATTGCTAGTCCTGCCTCCTGGGAAACAACAGTAACATATTCTTTAAACAAAGCTTGGAAATCCCATCCTCACTGGGATTTAAGAGACTGAGGTGTGCTTGGAAACCTCACTGAAACACGACAGCTGAACTGCTGAGATACTGTAAACCATACCAAAAGCATTGAGCTCATGAAAGGGAACTGAGTGCTTTTCATATAGCATGTTCCAAATACATGAAATATTACCAAAATAACCCCTCAGTGGGAAAGAGCTTGAGGTTGGCAGTGGATTCTTAATACCTGTAATTGCAGGAGCTTTGTTTTGTGACATATTACGCAATTCCTCTCTCCTGACCTCTACTCTGTCTCCTCGTTGGAAAAAACTTTTTGCTATTTTGGCCCTAAAATGCTTGTGAAGTCTCCTGCGTTTTCTAAAATACTGCAGTGTAGGAGGATGGGTCGACTGCCCAGGGAGAATCTCAGTCGCAGGCAAGGTATTTCACAATGCTGGGGAAGACAAAATGCAACTTGTAAACTCTAGTGTCAAAACACAAGGTTGTTATTCCAGGTTTTTGCTCATGTTTGTTTATACACTTTCAATTCTATGTCTCTTTCCAGCTGAGGATATGAGAGTTTTGTAAATATTGATGGATTCAGCCTCAGCTTAGGAAATGGGAAAGTACAGTAATTCCCGTGCTACAGAAGAGAAACTGAAATGCGTTTGAAAAGTGAGATCTCAAAGTCATTACACAGACACTCACTGTAAAATGAAAGCAAAAGAAATCTTTATAATATTTCTACTCAAACACTAGCTTTTTAACACTAAACCCTTCCGATCTCACTGCACACTGGACGGTTACACTCCTACAAGATGCCAGTAGCAGTGTGGAAACAAAGGTCTGACGAGCAAACTAAGACCAAGGTAATCCTTAGAGAGGGATCTAGTAAAACAGAATGGTAGATGAACAGCTCAAACTCCACCAGCCAAGGAATCTTCTAGCTGGCCATGACCTGTTTCAGATATCTACCTCTGCAATAAACATTGCGACATGCAACT
Organism: Phalacrocorax carbo; assembly: GCF_963921805.1. NCBI lineage: Eukaryota > Metazoa > Chordata > Aves > Suliformes > Phalacrocoracidae > Phalacrocorax > Phalacrocorax carbo. The sequence goes on from NC_087526.1 coordinate 2,569,492, forward strand.
ACTGAAGGAGTCTCTAATTAAGTAAGTACACGGTTCAAGAAAATTAAGAGATTTCTTTTCTTAAATTAAGCATAGTTAATGTTTACTTAAAAAAAAAGTTGAGCCATCTTTTCTGTGAATAAAAATTTATTATCTGCTTCTCATGGAAAAAGCAGTGCGCCACACATGCTGCAATCTCTAGAGAGGTTAGGCTTACCGGGGATAAGCCAGGGAGAAAGTGGTAGGCACAGACCAAGAACCTGAGGTCCATGACAAGATGTTCTGACAGTCAGCTTGGAAATACTCAGGACGTGACTGGCTCTTCCCTTTCTCCCGATAACCAGAGCCGCTTTCTGGGCTTCTGCAGTTTCTTGTCTCTTTTAGCAACCTTGTCCTCCCAGAGCAGGGAAGGGAGTCATTGTAGCAAAGGATTTAGGATGCTGTGAGAACGAGTTACTGTCCCAGGCTGAATTTTCCTCTTTGAACAGAACTGACAGAAGTCCAGAAGCTTTCTTCACCTTCCACACAGCGCTGTGGAAGGCACATTTGGTTGAAAACCAGCAGCACTTAGGAATCTGTCAGAATATTTCATTTTTGAAAGCGTATGGTTGACGTTCAGGAGGTAGGAATCTCACTTGTGGAGACTGTGCCGTGGCAGGCGATGCTGGAAGTCCTGGGTTCTCCTTACTAGTCTTCAGCTCTTTCAGGGGGACACTGAATGTGAACTGAATCCCTCAGGATGGCTCAGAAGTACCTACTGACATCATGATTTTGTGATTGCACAACAATTGCGGGGGGATACCATCATACTAAGCAGGACAGCCTTGTTTGTCCCAGATGTCCGCAACCCATCTTTTTCCCGGTGATGCCCACCCTGGCCTTCTCTGTTCTGCAATTACTGACAGGCTTAATGTACAATCTAACTGTATTTTAAGGATGCAATTTGGTTATTTACTTGCAAAAGAGTTATGTACGTTTATGACTGTAAAAATCTAAGTGTCAATTTATTGCTGATGTTATCAGCGTAACACGATGTTATGCAAAGAAAGTCTTAGAGGACACAAAAAGTATAATGCAAATAGTATTTCCCTCGCCACTTGAACAGGGTGACCTAGCCTCTTTTATGATGCCTAATGATCCATGACACGTAAGCATTGTGCCTTTAGATCTAGTCTTTACTGAAGCATTTTAGCTTAGCAGTATCAACAAAGGTTTATCATTATATAGATTCCATAAATTACCATTAAACTCCTTTATTTTTGTGGTGGGTGTCAGGGACTTCAGGTGATGTATCTGCAAATCAGGCCAGCTTGCATCCACTTCAGCTTAGGCCTGCAGACGGTCCGTGTATATACGCAACGTCTAGATATCTATATCTTTATTAACTGATCCTAAAGGTACAGCGGGCAGAAGGGTCCTGGGAATTATTAGGAGGGACTGTGAAAGATTCCACCTAAAGTCTAAAGAAGCATTTGGGTGGTCGAGTTATGCCCGAGATTCAGGCCAAAGGAGTCGGTTAAAATTTGCCGTATCCCATGGAGACACGGAGCGTTAGGTCTCTACAGAGTTCGAAACATAGAACCGCAGGCATCCCATATCAAAAAGGCATCTAAATTATGTAGGTGCCTTTATTTATGTTTCCAGCTGTAAAAACCCCTAACAACTTGCATCTCTGCCACCATGAAAGTATGCAGCTATCCGCGTCCTGAGACAGTAACTCTTGGTGATTTTTCCCCATTGGGAAATTAATCTTGATTTTAGCTCTGCTTACAGAAACAGTGTACTTAAGAGCGATCGTGTATATTAATTTTTATGCACAATTATACTTTCAACCTTCTGCTGAGACATTTTACGTGTGCAGTTGCCTTGTTCCCCGGCAGTTAACACGCAGAGTAGCACTTGTGTTACGGTACTGAAAAATTATGAAAATGTTTTCAGTTTTAGTGGTATTAATAACTCTACAATGTAAGTAAGTGGCAAAAAACTGTTTGCCAAAAGCAAGGAGAGCTTTCAGAAGCAGGAAGAGTTGAGTATCCCTTTAACTCAACACTTGAAATTTAAAATAAAGATCTACTTTTATGAATCTGAAGATTTTAGTTGTTGTGTGACTGTCTTAATTGCCTGGAGAAATAGCTGTTATATGACTTCTTGAGAGAATTTGCTAAAGCTGGTTATACAAACACTTGAACCAGACTCAAACTCATTAAATTTACTGGATTTGTTGATTAAGCCTGTAATGTTGGTACAGATTACTTCTGGTCTGATGGATGTGCTTCTGCTGAGGTAAAACTGACCTCATACCAACTCCTTTGAAAGCAAACAGATACTTGCTACTTGCAAAATTTTGAAGGCTCTATTTCTGTGAGACGCTACCAGCCAGTTTGTCAATGAGAAGACAAAAACGATACTGCTTTTGTACATTTTTCTTACGTTTATCATAGAATAATAAATATTTATCTTATTGTTCCTGCCCTGACATGTTGTAATAAAATCTCATACAGCATAATTATGCAAATATAGTCTTTCATGTTATTTTTGTATTATACTGTGTTATATTTCTAGAATTAGAGCTTCACAGATATTAATATCTGGTCTCTAAATTCCCCTGAAATACCAGGCTAATAGGTGATGCTCTCATGGGGTTAGCATCTTGAACTCTTGCCAATACACGAGAGAGATGGTTTCGGAGGTTAAGTTAGTGACTAAGTAAGCGGTGTCTCCCCGCTGAGCCGGTGCAGAGCTCAGAGCCCCAACCAGCTGTTTGTAGCTTCTCCGCCGTTTGCAGCGAATGCCTTCTGAACAATGCACACCACCCCGGCCATTTGCAGGTGTTCAGAGTGGAGGAGTGCTGGTTATTATTATTATCATCATCTTGCCCATGAGAACAGTTTGGTAATAACATCTGGTCTGTAAATTTCCCAGAAACGGCAAATAGAAGGGAGATTTTAAATATTTTTTAGTAATTATTAGGGAGCACTGCTGTGTTTCATCCCAGGGAGGGGGTGTGTGAAACAGTCCTTGCCCATGGCCTTTACAATATTTTCTGATGAAAGTTCTAACAGATATGTAAAAGGTACTATTAATCCAGCAGCAGTTCTTTAAAACCACAAAGAAATGAGTTTGAACTTTAACTAGCAAATCGCTGTGAACTCCGTGCATTTTGCTTCTGTTGTCCTCATTAGAGCCATAAGAGAATATGAAAACTCCATCTCCCGTTACCATTAGTCAGCCAAAAGGCACTTGGGCTATGCTTTGCTGAACTCAATACCCTCTGGGCCACATCCTGGTTACTCCTATTCATTGCTTTCGGAGGGATTAGAGCAGATTGCATCAGTAGTTCATCAGATAAAGCCTTTGCCTGAAATCTGCTGTTTATTTCAGTTCAAATGCCTGGCCACAGACCTCTCTAGGGAAGAGTTTAGTTTCCTCAGATGTATGACTACTGAATGCAACTATTGCCCTTGGGAAAATATTTAATATATCTATTTGGTAAAGTATCAAATGAGCACATCTGGTACCTCCCCGAGGAAAACTCTTCTCCCAAACCCCGTTGAGATTCTGCCAACACTCCCCCCACCAAAAAAAAAAGAAAAAGAACATAAAAACTTGTGCAGGTTACAAAATGCTGAGTAACACTACAGAGAGGGCCTGTTAACGGCAGACCTGCTGTGAGTTTACAACCAGCCTCCGGACTCAGTGGCAAATACATTTATAATGCTTCAAGATGAAAGAATGCAGCAGGGTGACGGTTAAGGAGGGAACAGGACTCTAGTCCTCCTTATGTGTATTTTTTCAAAAAATAACATACAGGCTTTTGTAACTGGCCCTGGCAGTGCTGCTCTTAGACAGGAAATGATTTCTCCCTGTACAGGTGTAACTGCAGACCTGATTTCAGGGAGTTTGTGAGCGGTTCTTATTGCAGATCAACGACAAAAGTAAAAAAAGAGCAAGAGCGGCGATGCCGCAGTTCTAGGCCCTGTAGAGACACTTCCAGTCGCGAAATGGTCCCGGTAAACTGAGACTTGTTCCACCGCTAGAAACATTTCTGGACCAGGATGGATTGTGGAGTAACAGAAACATGTAGCTGATGTTTTGGACCCTGGTATATTCCCTGCTGATACTGAGATGCCACGTAGTGGTGAGGAAGGGCAGGGTTGCAGGGATAGCTCTTACCTTTTATTTTAAATAAAACCAGCAACAACTGTTCTGCTGGGACAGAAGCATGGGATTATAAGGCACTACGTTTACAGAATACCCTGTCCATAAAGGTGGAGTCAGGTCTCCTACTTTGCTTAACCATGGAGGGATTTCCCAGCAAAGGGGAATCTCCAGCTTCCATTTCAGGCACAAAAAGCCAGCAGAAACTCCCCTTGGCTTCATGGGTCCAGCTGATGCTGCAGAACTATCTGCAAAGCACTACAGTGAGGGAAAAGAGTTCACCTCACGGAGGGTGAAGTTTATGGGGATGGCTTGCAGAAAGGGGCTAACGCGATTTAATAACCCTAATGCTGGATATATATGAACATAGACAAGGGCTTGAACGAAGGGCAACGAAGCCGGTAAAGGGTCTGGAGAGCAGGTCTTACAAGGAGAGGTTGAGGGAGCTGGGGGGGTTTAGCCTGGAGAAGAGGGGGCTGAGGGGAGCCCTTCTCGCTCTCTGCAGCTGCCTGAGAGGGGCTGGAGTGAGGGGGGGCTGGTCTCTGCTCCCAAGTTACTAGTGATGGCCTCGAGCTGCATCAGGGAGGTTTAGATTGGAGATTAGCGAAAATGCCTTCCCTGCCAGAGGGGTCAGGCCCTGGCACAGGCTGCCCAGAGAGGTGGGGGAGTCACCGTCCCTGGGGGGTTCAAACACCGTGTAGACGTGGCCCCTGGGGACATGGTTTAGGAGGCCTGGGGGTGTTGCGTTGGCAGTTGGATTTGATGATCCTAGAGGTCTTTTCCAACCTTAGTGATTCTATGATTCTATGATTGAATGATGAAACGGTGATGTTGCTTTTGACTAACAGGAGGAATTTTCTTTCTTTGAAAGAACACGGTTAGAAATCTGAGAAAATCTGCCTTCCCTTTCCCAGACCACAAAAGAATGAAAAACTAAGGAGGATTTGTCCTATAAATACTTAAGACTTGTATCATTAAGAGCTGGCATGTCTTTCTGGAGAAGAACACCACCATTAGAAGGGGATTTTTCTTCTTCAACGCCCATTCCCCCTGCAATGCGGGTACGAGAAGGCCAGACACAGGCTTTCTGACACAAGGACCTTTATACCACAACAAATCACGCTGTCTAGTATTGGCAATACCATGCTACTGCTAGCTCTGCATCTGCACGCTACAGAAGCTGTACCCCTTTAGTACAGTGGCGCAATTAAAACAGAACAACTTTGTGCGGCTTTTGCTAATAGCAATCCACTTCAGAAAGGCTAAATCTAGATAAACCAACCACTTGGTCTCCATTAAGTTTTCTCCATTTCTAATGTATCTTGTATTAACAAACACTGTTGATGTGTGGGTGTTTCAAGACGCTCAAAGACTGACAAAGAGCTCTGTGTAACTTCAGGGAAAGGGTAAAGAGTTTGGTAATTCAAAACAACTCACTTAGGCAGCAAAGAGCACGGGAAGACTCCTTCTGAGCTGTATTGCAAAAGGCTACAGCAAGTAACATGAAAATGTGAAAAAGAACCACAGAGGAGACGTAAGATGAAGGGCGTGGGGGTTATACACACCATGGAAGGGATCCCACCAAGTGCAAGGTGAAGCTAACCACACTCACAACAACAAGGACCAGTACAAGAAAGAGCAAGTCCTTTTATGCAACTGAAAGAGAAATGAGGTCACCAAGTTCAATGAGTTTATCTTACTCCACCACTAGATGTTTGCACTCGTGCACTGTTTTCACTTTTATTTACATAAGAAAGGTCTACAGTAAGTTACTCTTGGCAACATGCTCACACCACAAATCTTGCCTAAGCATGTGGGAGAAAAAGAGATATTTTCAAAGCCTTCAAGTCATTAAATTCTTACGAAATCCACTCCTTTTCTCTTGAAGGAAATTACATTGGCTCAGACCTAACATGTATCATTCAGTTTATCCACCCGCGGAAATAACCATGCTTTAGACTACATCCTTTCATAGTAGGATCTTTAAGACGAGAGAAGACAGCTGACTTAGGGAAGAGTAGGAGAACAGCCAGAGAGAGGAGTTTGTTCTCTGAGAGAGACTTAGGATTATGTTCTTACGTAAGTTAGTAACAACATAATTCTCCAGGGAGAACTTTTGTGATGAATATTTTCCCTCTGTGGGAAACAAGTCAAAATTATGCACCAAAATAAAATGTAACAGTCATCTTGAGGGCCACTCAAAATATTTTCTTCCCTATTTTGTTTTTTTCTACTCGTTTGTAACAGGATTTTTGAAATGAGCAGTCATTCTGAACTGAAAACAAACAGAACTTTTTCATACAGTAAATATCCATTACAGAATCCTTTGATAGTTCTAAAATTTTTTCCCTCAACTGATTTTTAAGTTAGAATCCCACCCCAATCTTTCCCACAAGTAGTTGTGACTTTCTTACATTTATTCAGCAAAAGAGCAGTTACTGAAGGAGAGCTCCCAAAGCAGCTCTACCATGAAGTGAAGCTGAATGCCGTTGGTGTAAGCTCTGTCTCTATAAGTAATAAGGAAGGACCCCAAACTTTTCATTCTCACAGGCAGTAGGGCCACTGTTCCCATCTATGATGGGCAAAGCCAAGGCTGAGAGAGAACGATGTGAGTGTATGTGCTAAGACTCAAACGGAGCATGCCATATTTCAGCTCTTCCTAGTAAGGCCTAATTGCAGGAAATTAACCGGAAACTTTTAAAAGATATACCCATTCTTCTGCTGGGTGTTGTCTTCTATTGTTCTCCACGGATCTCCTTTGGGATGGACTTTTATGAGCTATCGTGGAACAAGGACTCTCCTGCAGCTGCAGGACTGGATTCTCCCTCAGCAACGAGTGGTTCTACCAAAATCAAACGCTAGCACTCCGTCCCATTGATCGTTCCTATATTTTTCATTAAAACTGTGTTGGATAACATAACACACGGAGTTATTTATGGTTGAGGCATTAGGAGGGGGGTGGGAGATGTGAATACCCATCAGACAGTAGGGAAGCGTACAGCAGCATCCCATACCACGCTCAAGCGTCTGAAGAACAAGACCATTGCGTGCAGTCAGGGTATTAGGCTTTTTAAAGCATAGCTTGAGAAAGAAAGGTTCTAAATTTTGCCTTCAGGAAACAGTTTTGATCTTTGGACTCCAAACTGGTGTGGGCGATTCTCGGCAGCTCTGAGAAAAGGTTCAGCAGTTTTGGCTGCCTGGGACCAAAATGTGCTGACCCGAGACAGCTCCTCGGTCACAGCACTGTCTGGTTGTCTTTCTGGAGATCCAGACTCTCCCCAGACACTGCTCAGTGAGCTGCAGACTCTAAGCCAGCTTTCCAAATTCCTTTCCAAAGCCTGACACTTTAGAAGCACGCCGTCCAGGGCCCTGGGCTCTCTGTACCTGGGTACTTTGGTCTCATGCTAACGACTTTCAACTGCAGCTCCCAGGAGGGCACAGCAGAAAGGTGAATCACAGCAAAACACCTGAAGATATTTACAAACACCTTTCCGAATCTTACACCGCAGACTCATTGCCGTCCCCTCCTGACACTGCCACAACAGCTCAGAAACCTTTGGAGCTGAGGTGTATCCAAATTTCCGAAGGCTCGTGGGTACCGCAGGGGCTGACCGTTCTCCGGGAAGGTCTTGGCAGACCCACGGAGGAGCCGGTCGCAGTCTCGAGGAGCCTCGGCCTGCCTCGATGCCTCCAGAAACCCTGCCCGATTTGAGCCTTGGCGTTGACAAACGCCCATCCACGGAGGGCCCCGGCCTTGGGACGCGGGGCCTCGCACCCACCGCCCACCTCTCCCCCGCAGCTGCCGAGGGCTACAATAACCCGGGTCCTTTCTTCTTCTGTTTGTTTTGTAGCTGCAAGAAGCTAAATAAACTTAAGCATGCGGAGGCAATTATACAGCTATCCGCGTTTCTGTTTAGAAACTGTCAATCAGGCTTTTCAGAAAAAAAATATTTATTTTTGCTTAAAAAAAAAAATAAAAATTAAAAAGACCCTCCGCAACGAGCTGACCTCGAAGGCCCCTTCCACAGCCGCTTCCAGAAAGGCGGCTGGTTCTGCTGGCGGGGGCTCGGGGGGGGGCTCGGGGGAGCCCCTCCCGCCCTCGGGGAGGCTGCCCGGGGGCGTGCGGCCGGGGCACCGGGAGGGCGGCGGGCACCGGAGGAGCCCCGAAGCCCCGTCTCGTGGCGCCACCTGCCCGCCGCGCCGGCCGCCCGCGGCCACAGCCCGCCTTTCCGCTCGGCGGAGGGGCGGAACCACGGCTCTTCCCCTTTAAGCAGGACGTACCAAGCGCCGCGGGGGTGGGTTGGGGTTCAGCGTGTGTCCCGGGGCGCCTCCGGGCCAGCCCGCCAGGCCGCGGCGAGAGGCAGAGGCGGGAGAAGCCCCGAGCCGCGCAGGGCCGCCGCCGCCGGGCGCTCCCCGTCGTTTGCCCGCGCCGGCAGCTCCTCCTCTGCGGGGAGGGGAATCGTCCCGTCCTTCCAGCATGGCCGCCACCATGAAGAAAGCGGTGAGTGCGTGAGGGGCTTGGTTTCCCCGTCCCTGGGCTCTCCCACCGCTGCGGGCTCCCCCCGAGGCGGGCGCGGCCCGGCTGCAGCCTCCCGCGCCGGCCCAGCCGAACCAGGCCGCTGGCGCTAGGCCGCGGCCGCGCCGGGCCCGCTCCGCCTTAGGCCCAGCCTAAGCTCCCTCCTCCCCCGCTCTGCTGTCGGTGGGGTAAGGTCCTGGAGTTGTTATGTTGGCTCTGCCGAAACGGCCCCTCGTGCCATCAACCGTGCAAGCACGGAGCTGGTTATGTGCTTTTTTTGGGGGGTGTCCTGTGCAGGGACAGGAGTTGGACTCGGTGGCCCCTGCGGGTCGCCCCCAGCTCAGCACATTCAATGATTCCGCACTGACATTGAGGCTCCGCGCTGATGCGCTTCGTGGTGAACTGCCCGCTCGAAGCGCCTGTGGATGGAGGATGGCTGGTGGCTCGGTGGGCTCCTGCAGCACCGCAGCACTTCCCAGCTAACCCATCCCTATAAAAACGGCGTCGATGGTGGGTTACACCGACCTTGTTAGGCTGTACCCTGCGGCGGTGCCCGGTTCGGCTGTCAGGGAAACAGCCTTTGGCGTTGGGATGCCGTGGATGGCTGGTGTCTTGGTGGGATGCTACTGGGGCCTCTGCCCAGCTACAGGTGGGCATTGCTGATGGCCTTGAGGAGGTGTTTGGAGGAGTCAAGCGTATAAGCAGAATGTAGTGGCTGTAAGGCTATTTTCCAGAAGCTTTGTAAGAGTAATCTTGTAGTGAGGTTCAAGTTAATGGAAGAAACAAAGTCTTTGTTTTGACCTCCTTGTAGGCTGCAGAAGATGTTAACGTTACTTTTGAAGATCAACAGAAAATTAACAAGTTTGCAAGAAATACTAGCAGGATCACAGAGCTGAAAGAAGAAATAGAAGTGAAAAAGGTATATTTGCTTCAAATATCACTTATTCCTCATGGCCCTGAATTAATTTTCAGCTGTAACACAGGAAATAGGGGCTGTGGGTGACTGTAAGTAATGCTTTGGTTGTAAGAGGGGATTTCTGATATTTTGAAAAAAGCTAGAGAACGTTAAAGTGGAAAAAGAAATCATGAGGAATAAAGGCCACTAGTATATTTCTGCGTGCAGGTCTTGGAACTCCTTAGCTGTCATATATGAAGCATCGTCTATATACAGTGGCTGTTTGTAGTGTCCATGAAATTCCCTGCCTGAGGTTGTTCATATTTATTTATTCCTGAGCCAGTAAGGCAGTTGTTCGTTACATCCTTCTTTCGTCGTGTTGGCAGAGATTGTCGTTCTGAGCGCAGAGGTTTTTTGCAAGGCTGAAGAGGATACATCATTCTAATTTTCTTTTTCGGTATTCATTCCCTTTCCTCAACAGCAGTCATAGCACTTCCACAGAAGTTTTACCGAGTTTTTAAAAAACGCGAGTACTGTCACAAAATGTTTTCTATAGTTACTTTGCCTGTTACATATGTTGCAAAAATGTTGCCTTTTTATGTTGGCGTTCCATTGATGAGGTAAGGTGCTGGGACTGTAAACAATCCTACTTTTGCAATGAAGTAATAAACATTTGCCCTCTTATTTATTATTCTTTTCTGTTCTATGGGTAAACTAAAAACAATCCTCTGTAAGAGCATATTAGATATTAGTGAAATTTATATCTGCTGTGTTTCCCTTGTCTAGGAAGTTAATTATCCTATTCACGACAGATAATGAGTATTGACTAGGAATTTTTACTGGTACAGCTGTGCTGAATTTAATACTTACGTAAATTACAGCTCTGGAACTGTTCTATTAAACGTGTTGGTGTCATGCTGGCAGGCAGGATTTTTGCCCAAAATGCAGACTCACTGAGTTCATTATTCAGCTGATAGCACGACAATGTACATGTTGAAATACCTTACCTGGTACGAAATGATCACTTTTCTTATGTCTTGATAAATAGAAACAGCTTCAGAATTTGGAAGATGCTTGTGATGACATCATGATGCTCGATGATGGTGACTCCCTTCTGATACCCTACCAAATTGGAGATGTCTTCATCAGTCATTCCCAAGAAGAGACGCAAGAGATGCTGGAAGAAGCAAAGGTTTGTCTGGGCGAACGGGAGCTCCTTTACTGTCCTGGCTGCTGTAGTGTGATGAGCTCTGGAATGGGCTGCTGTGTTCGTCCTTTGAACTTCTTACTTTCTAAAGCTTGCGTTTGGGGTATGGTTTGAGGAGGGGAATGTGCCTGCCCGGTAAGTCACAACTGGGACGTCAATATACGAAGTCACGCTAGCCTTTGTTTGGCCCCGTAATGAGTCTTACAGCCTGACTTGGCAAAAAGCTGGCAAAGTACCTCTTTATTGTTTACATGTTGCTGGCAAACAGAACTCAGTCTGTTTTACGTGACTAGTTGTTTTTTTTTTTTTCCTTTTTCAGAAAAGTTTACAAGAAGAAATTGAAGCGTTGGAATCCCGAGTGGAATCAATTCAGAGGGTGTTATCTGACCTGAAGGTTCAGCTTTATGCAAAGTTCGGAAATAACATAAATCTTGAGGCTGAGGACAGTTAAAGGTGTTCTAAATATACTATATAACTTTTCCTTGTTTTATTAAATGTTTTGATAACATTGTTCTGATTACATTTTTAAAAAAATCCACCACTGTTTCTTTTTTTTTTTTTTCTTTACTTTCCTGTCTTGGGTTCTACCTATTTAACAAGAGCTTTCTTATTTTGGTTATTGCGGTTATTTATTTGTTCAGGAAAGCATTAGCTTCATACTGCTGGTAAAGCATCAAGATTGGAATATTTGCATTGTGTATTAAAATAATAAAGTCAGGCACATATTGTAGTTTCCTTGGTCTTGTTTTCCACTCATCAAGATACTTAAGTATAAAAACAACAGAAATGGGGCATTTTTGATTGGCGCCGTAATGGCTGTTTGATAAAAGTTTCTCTGTAATATATATGGCGTGATCTCACATTCAGCTGTAATATTATTTAGCTGGTTTTAGCAGCCCTTCTGGAAATACTAAATCTATCCTTTGTGTTTCAATCTTAGCTCAGATAGCATAAACACTGTTAGCTCAGTGCACAGCGTGGCAACAAGTTGGCAGGGGAGAAAGCAGGGCTCTTTAAAGCTCGCCTTGATATTGAAGAAAAGCTTTTGGAGCCACAGTCCTACTGAGTCATTTACTGCTTTGTGTTTGGGAATCACAAAAGATGCTGTAAGTCAGAATGGTGAGTCTTAACTTCTGATTTTCCTGAACAATCCATTTTCTAAATCCAGATTTATATACTAAATTAACGTCAGAATTGTCCATCGATGATGTTGCTATGTCAGCATCAATCCCTGGAACTATGTGGAGTTGAATGTAATTTTTAAATGTCTTAATTTGCTGACTCCTTACCTTCTTAAAAAAATGATGTACTGTCTCACTGTAATTTTGCTTTTGGACTTTTGCCTGCTTTGATTAATGTATTGTTCCATGGAAATACCCGCACACTATGACTTCTTTCTAAAAATTAAATCTTAGAGTACTTAAATCATCTTTTAAAGCTATTTTCCAAAACAGCGTGGACAGAGAATTCAGTTGGATAAATATTAATCTACAGTCATTGTTTTTAATACCAATAATCAGACTCTGAGATGAGTATTTCTTGTAAAGTGATTAATACCTACGTGTCATATCAATTGTGTAGCATCTCTTCTTCAAACAGTGTGAGCATGGGTGAAAAAACCCCACAGGTTTCTCTATTATGGTTTTAACAGGGTAGCAATATTGCACTTTGATCTTCAGCACACCTGAGCAGGATCTCACCGGTGCATTGTTCTTTATGAATTACAGCGTTGTAACTTACCAAGTTGTTCACACAAGTTTATGAACATTGTATTACGAGGTTTAGCGTAGCCGCAAGAGAAGACTGTCTTTGACAGCGAAGACCTGATACCTCGACAGCAGCACTTGTGTTACAGCCGTCAGCTGATACACGTTGTACGTGAGTCTCAGAAGCTGTGCTAATGTCCTGTCTAGCCCTGGCGTTTCCCAAGCTTCTCTTCAGTAGAATTCCAGTGGTTTGTATGCTTCTGCTGCTGGACGTGTGTACAAATACCCTGGCTCTAACTGTACAGATTTTTAACCTTGTTTTCTAACTGGTTGCCGTTTTAATTCAAGCCTCTGCCTTAGGAAAGGGTTCAAGTTTTTCCTTACTTCTTGAGTGAATACTTCAGCTACTCTTAGGTAAAATGTGGCTATGGTAGCCATGGCAGCTCTGCTCAATCTGCCAGACAGTGCTTGTAGCAAATGAGGTGTGTTGGGCCTTCAAGAAGATGTAGGTGTTCCCCTACATGATTTTGAACCCTTCGTACGTTTTTTTCTGTGTTAGGTATGGGTTTGGCACCAAACTGCTTGGAGCAGTTCTGTTATTTTAGGCCCTAAAGGGGGAAGAAGTTGGTCATTTATTTGAGAGCAGCTGATATGAGTATTGTGGACTTAGGTGACTCAGCTCTGCCTTATCCTGCTTTATTAGATACAGCTCTTAGTCCTAAACTGTCTTTCAGGACAGTGCAGTTTGAGAGTGAAGTAATGCAAGGTTACTGTCTTAGGAGGTGCTGGTATCTTGACTTTTTTTTCTAAACAGCCAAACCATTCATTTGGTGTGTTAAAGTAAACCATCCAATGCACTTGTCTTTTTACTTATAAAGACAAGAAAATGTAAGAGACTTTTTTTTCCAGGTGAAAACTGAGCTAGTGATGGAGTTTGACCCATCATGAGAAGCATCCAGCAGATGGCATCAAAGAGCTGGGAAAGCCATTTTCTGGTAAGCCCGTGCCCGGGCTGAGTGCTGGTGCTGATTTGAGTGCCGTGAAACTTTGGCTGCAGTGATCGCATTCTCATTAATTGGTTGGTATCACTTTAAAATCCACTCCTAAGTGACTGCTGTGCCAGCTCTGCTGTTCTGAGCATATTCACGGCTGTGCAGGCTGCAGGTGTTTAAAATGGCGGGGATTTCCAGATAGGCCATAGTATGGATATGGCTTCATTATGGAAGAGAAAAAGGCAGCTAGTAAGGTTTGACTGTGGTTGCAGTGGCAGCTATAATGCCAGTGAGGACCTGAGCTCAGTAAAGGACCCAAAGGGAGAATGCTGGTGAGGTGTGAAGAGCTTGCATTATCCCTGCTGATCTTTGGTATCCTAGAGATGGAACTGTCCACATATACAGCCCAGGTGTTCAGGGAAACAGAGTGTTCTCCTGAATCCTCTCTGGTGCTGGATTTCAGTCCGCTGGGGTTTGTTTTGTGACACCACCCCCTTATTTTCTTTCTTCTTTGCTGGTTATCATGGTGTTAGTGTATTTTAGGCCATTTCTCTAGGCTTTCCTGCGCTACTGGAGTTTAGGCTTTTATGTGTATGACGTATCTTTCCTGTTTGCTTAGCCCTTACTTCAAACTGTATATCCATGCAGCCTTGAAAACCCAGGTGCCCTTTTGCATGTGTAATGTCCAGTTTCCTTGCATGGTTTGGACTATTGCATTTGCAAGTCAGGCAAGCAGTTATCCAACAAACTTTTTCAGATTAGCCTCTGGATCTTTGTAGGCTACAGAACATGCTGTCCCCAGCTATCATTTCATAATTTTGTATGCATAAAATTGAACATACAGGAAACTTTTTTGTTCTTAAGTTGCCTTTGTGGAAGTTAATTTGCAGATTATCCATCAGTTGCTTTGAAAGTATTTGACAAGAGTCCTAGCTGTTCCTTTTTATAGTCTTTCTCCTCCCTCATGAATATATGCAGTTGTTTTTCAGTTGGCATTTATTCTGTTCAGTGCCCCATCTTCTAAGTCCTTTTTATTTTTGGTAGATTGGAGGTTTTTCTTATCTCTACTAAATGTTTGCCTTACGGTTATCTTGTTCAGATAATGTAAGTCCATGAAAAGAACCTGGTCCTCTGTGCACCTCTGTACGTGTCATGAATCATTTAGCTGCACTTGACAACATACACTTTTTAATATCGTTGTCAGAATGCAAATAGCTTCCTGTCATTCTCTGTATTGTCGAGGGAGTCACATTTGTAAAGCGCTTCAAAGATGAAATGCACTGTAGAAGTGCTAAGTGTTATTTTAATCGAAGGGCTTCGTTTAGAGCATTGGGCCAATGACCTCTCACAACCTCTTTGTGATGGAATTAGCTGTTCAGCTCCATCTTTGTATTAAAACGTGGTTTCCATACTGGTTTTGTTTTGCAAGCCATAGAGCCGCCAGTGGCTGACTTTTCACTTGGTTGCAGCAATTAAAGCAGGTAAACTAGCAAAACCGTGGCCAGTGAGATACAGCTCATTTCAGTGCATGATGCCAAGGAAGCTTAACCTACCAGTTTTTCAAAGTAGCCTGATAAAAAAATCCTGTAAAACATAGTAGGACACAATCACTGTATTTTTAGGGACTTGTTTGTGATTCTGTATCTTGTCAGCTGATATAAAATTGTTTTCCACATGGTGATCTGTTGCATAACCTTCTCCAGTGGAACCTTCATTATTGCTCATCACTTTTGTGTAGAGATCCTCGGATACCATTACACTCCATAATATAAATGTGGTTGATAATTATTCAGTAATTAAGGAAGCAATGAGTAGCCGAAGTACAGATAATCTTGTGGTATTAACTATCGCTACAGAGAGCGAAACCAGATTGAATGCTGAATACTGAAGCCATATTTTCTATAGGAGCAACAGAATTAAGTAGTCTGGCTTGCATGAGTCAGTGGTTCAGATAAATTATCTAATGTTATTCTAATAGTCTGATTCATGAAAGAGGAAAAAATGTGCATGTATATAGGCGTGATAAGGCCTGACAGAAATTATTTACAACTGAGTTTGTCCTTATATTGATTGTATGAGTCATACAGAAAAACAAATTATTTTTGTAATTAAACGCTAGCTGCTGATGGGCTGGCACGGAACGCAGGGCATCAAACGCAGGCGCAAATGGCTGTGAAGGATTTCCCTCTGCAAGAGATGAAGTGGGTTTCCAGTTAAGGGGGACTGCATCCAGCTGTTAGAGATGTAATAGAAATATTACACACCCGAGTAGAACAGCTGTTTACTGCAGATTTACAAAAATCTTTTGTCTGCTGTTGCTCGCCAAAGCCGGCTAGTGTACGGTGACTTTGAGTTCCATTAAGAAACTGCAGGTATGGTTAGGTGGCCCTCTGTACTCATGCCAGCCAGCCCCACACGTGGGGATGCTGAGCGGTGGGGTGCAGGGCTGTATTGCACGTTCATCAAAGGATTGCTTCAGGATAACTGCTCTGTTACCGTCGTGATCCTAGTTAGTGATCATAACATCAGCCAGGTAACTGGCTACCACTTGGACAGGGGAGAGGAGAGATGAGATGTTCCTGATGTTGAAATACACACTTGGCCAGTGCCACACCTGGCCATTTCCATAAGCTATTAGGAAAATTTCCTGTTTGCTTTTTCAACACAGCCATGCAAAAGTGAGGAAAAACATTGTTCAGTGGATTTTTAGAGTCTGTCAAGTTCTGCCCCTTCAAGCACGGAACAGAAGTCCATCATGCCGTCACACGTTTGGATGATTTTCTTGCCTTGTTAACTGTAGCTAATAGGATTGTGCATACCAGGCTTAGAGTGCTCAGGTAAAGTTACAGCTTTTTATAGAATTATATTTACAGTTGAAATTTCTACTGTCTATTAGTTATCTGGATAGAGGTGTGAATTAAACCAGACTGATTGGTATGGGACAGTCATTGAGCAACAACATCCTGCAGCACACAAAAGTATAAAACCTGACTGCCTTTGGGTACACAGTAGCAGTAAATCAACTCAGATAAAAATGATTAATCTCAACTCAAATGGCTAAGGACTGATAGTAACTCTACACCCAAGACTGGTTTTTATTAACACTTTGGGCGAAAATAATAAAACTTTGTTTCATTTCTGTTGTGAAAGCTCTTTCTTCCCCAGCTGCTTAATTTTGCTATTAAAAGTTCATCCGTAAAAGCTTTAGTTTGCTTTTGAAAGTGTCTCCCAGCACCCATGTTAGACACGTCTAAGCTCTCAAACAGCCTCTGGGGAAGTTTTAAAACTTAAGACTTGTCTCTTCTTTGCAGGGGTTAGAGAAGCGTTCGTATGTTTTTTGTGTATGTGCTATCTTAGATGAATACATTATGATAATTTATGCTCTTGGAAAACATAGCAATGGATGTGTTTGAGATGTTCAGGATAGTATTTCTAGTGGTTGACTGTTGATGAGGGAAGGAAGGATAATGTCAGCCACAGATGGACATCCTGGCTTATGGAGATAGCAGTGTTAAACCTCCTATAAAAATGTGCCCCAACCATTTTACCTTTATTTCCCTTGAGGCGCAAAGTCAAAATCATATTAAGGGTGAAGGAACATTTTCCCCCTCCTTGGCTCATGCAGTTGTTTACATTAAAGAAACTGCACTGGGAGATAAGAATTATAAACGCACACGTGGTTTGGTAGGTTAATGGAAACATCTCCCTCCAAGTCAGTAGTTGAAGTCATGCATAGTCCTTGGTTTATCTGCTGTTATTCTGCAAGTAGATAGAAGTAGCTAGAAGGGCAACAAAGCTGGTGAAGGGTCTGGAGGGCAGGTCTTATGAGGAGTGGCTGAGGGAGCTGTGGGGGGGTTAGCCTGGAGAAGAGGAGGCTGAGGGGAGACCTCCTCGCTCTCTACAACTGCCTGAAAGGGGCTGTAGCGAGGCGGGGGTCGGTCTCTTCTCCCTAGTAACAAGTGACAGGACGAGAGGAAACGGCCTCAAGCTGCACCAGGGGAAGTGTAGGTTGGATATTAGGAAAAACTTCTTCACCAAGAAGGTTGTCAGGCATTGGCACAGGCTGCCCAGGGAGGTGGTGGAGTCTCCATCCCTGGAGGTATTTAAAAGAAGGGTAGACGTGGTGCTTGAGGATATGGTTTAGTGGTGGACTCAGCAGTGATAGGTTAGTGGTTGGACTTGATGATTTTAAGGGTCTTTTCCAACCTTAACGATTCTATGATTAGCAAACTGTTCATCTCACGTTCCAGATCCTTCATGAAGGCAGGCCTCTTCAAACCCTACAGCATTTCTTCTACCTCCTTCTCCCCTCCCCAGCTACTTTTCCCACTGCCGTAGGGAGTAAAGCTGATTGATGGGCTTCTTGAAGCAAGGTAGGAGTACACGAATACATATAGACTATCTAAGCAGATGGGACCGTGTTGGTACTCTCTGGACTTCGCAGAAAATGCTGCTACAGCGCATATGCAGACAAATACAAGGAATTACCATTTATTAAAAAAAGGAGCAAAATGGATTTCACTGTAGAAGAGTTTTGGCCATGATAACACGTTTTATTATGGTCGTGATCTTTGATTTTTACGGAAGTGGTAGCGAAATGAACTGTAGAATTTATTGACTAGTTCTATACCATTTGATGGAGCTACTGTTGTTTTTCTTCCTGTTCTCTTCGCCCTCCAGCTTTGGACATCAGTGATAGGGAGTAGCTGTATGGCTGCTTGTGGATGTTGCTGGGAGACCACTGTTGCAGAGGTTTTGCAGTTATTCTCTCCCAGATTATCCTCCTTGCAGTTCATTCCTACGTGATGTAGCCAGCGAGGCGATGATGACATTTATTAATAGCCAAGGAATGCATTATAGCACTCACGTCTGCCTGGGCAGTCACTTCTCTGGCACCTCATTACTGCAGGTACAAAGTGCCGTGTGACTTGGAATTGGATACATGACACTCTATAGATGAGTGTCGGTTGTGGGTTTCTTGGGTTTGTTTGTGTGTTTTTTTTAAGCTGTTGAATTAAAAGTAACCGGAGGGCACAATGTACAGGTTTATAGTCAGCTTTGCATGGATTCAGTAGCTGTCAGGCTTTAAGAAAGTTCAGAAAACTGGTATTTTACGTGTATGCTATTGATACTTTCTACTGTGGTAGCCACCTTTATCTCAGGTGAGACGTGGAACTTCGTACTACTCTTGATGCCCACCAACCAGTATTTTGCATTTCAGCCACATGCACTATAAGTCACACTTAGCCGGCACTTTGCGTTTTTTACCTCTAGCTTGAGCTTCGTATGCGTTCGCTTTTCCAGACAACAGACTGCTAAGTAGCTGTGTGTATTTATAATGCTGTTTGGTGACATCAGCACAAGAATTCACATCAGGTTGACTTTTATTTGTTGTCACTGGCTGGAACTTCTTGACATGTAATTTTATTGCCATTATATTTGATATGACAAACATCTAATAAAATAAAATTGCATTTCATTTTATATCAAAGCAAAGATTTATTTAATATCGTCATGAAGTTTCAACTGATGCCCGTTGCTATGACAACATGCCGTAACTTTGTGGTTAGCATAGGAATTATCTCAAGAATTTCCTGAGTTTCATGTCAAATGTGACTAGCTTGCAAAGCTTTCCTTATACTAAACAGGACATGTGGGAGAAAGATCACAGGCTCTTTTCCTCTGCTCCTTAAATGCTGGTTTCAATTCACTCTTATTTCAAAGGTGAAGTTCTTCTTGATGTCAAAGTTGAAACAAAAGGTAGGAAAATTTTCAGGGTAATTTGTCTGTAACCTGCTGGTTCCATTTGCCCTTTTTACTGCAGTGGAGAAGGCAAAGTTTGCTTTTTATTCCACAGCAGATTTGATGCATCGATAATGAGCTCTGGATCAGGCTTGGCTGTTGTTCACACACTTCCTAGCATGCTGAAAAATATGCATTTAGGATCTCATTTTTCTCTGCTTACGTGGTGACCTGGAGCTTTATATTGAAATGTTTGTATTTCAGTTAACGGAGGTGTATAGATGTGAAGAGAATGAATGCCATTCACAAACTGGAAAAACAAATTAATCATACCATTAAAATAATGTAAAATGGAAAAGTGATTAATTCGGAGCCAAAAGAAATCAATTCCCCTTAGCCGTAATGAATTCTGAAAGGAGTGAGTAAGAGAGATTCTCTATAAATGTAACTTTTCTGAAAAATCTCAGCTATTTCCAGTGACCACCTCTTCATTAGCATGTACATCTAAGTTTATTCTATACCATTTTTCAAATAAAGCCACAAAGTTGGTTGTTACACATCAACATAACACTTACACCTACCTGAATTATACGAACCAAATTGTGTCACGTTCTGTTCTGTTAATCATCGTAACGAAAGGAGAAAGTTCTAGTTCAGCTTTGAAAATGCTGCTGTCTCGGTCTTATGGTTGTGAAGTAGAACTGAATTAATGAGTTGTAGTAGTCTGCATAATTATAGAGGAACAATTCATTTAAGGCACAAAGCAAACATGGAAATTTGCAACAACTCAAAAAAAAAATAAATCAGTGATTTCCATTTCATAGCTATTATGGTTCATTTGCAAGCAAGGGAGTAAGAAAGATCTGAGAACCAACTTACAGGTTGCTGCGAAAAGGTGACACCGGCAACGTTTGAAATGCCTGTGCTGTATTTCACATGCAACAGAAATGCGGTAGGCTTTTCTGTTCCCAGGGCATTAATGAGTTCCATCTGAGCTGCTTCTAAAGGGGTTCTGAGCTCACACAGAAAAACAAACAGTACTTTGGAAAAACACCTCAGCTTCGTTTTTATGTATACTTGTACTGGTTCCCCGAATTCATTGCTCTTGCATTTGTACAAAATCACCGCGTGTGGAATTAGGCGTGGAAATGCAATGAGAAAATAAGTTTCATTTTTGTTTCCTGTGTTATCTTTTGGGATTTTGTGTTGGTGTTAGTACCTTCATTAAAAGCCATTGAATTTCATGGCATTAGGACTTCTTCCCACACAGAGGAAGCTGTGACATTCCCTCTGAATACTTGCTTTTACCGAGGTGTGGAATATTACACAGTTTATAGGGAATCTTATGACTGTAGTTGGGAACAAGAAGAGATGAGACTTCCAGACATCCAAGCTTTGCTGATGATCTTCACCGTTACAGAAACAGCAGGGTCGAGCAGGAACCTCCTCAGCAGTCTGCCCACTTTTCCCTGTGGTTACCATTTCAGTTCTGTTGAAGAATTAGAGCTGACCCTTGTCTGCTAAACCATTACCGAGGGCCCCAGACGCAGGCTAGAGGAAGGAAGTGAATTAAACATAAACTGCACCACTATCTGTAATGTGGTGAACGTAAGACCACACACGCAAAGGTCTCTGCCTTGGTAGAAGCAAATGTCCTCAGCTCAAAGTCTGCAAAAGTTGGATGCGATTTGCATTGAGCAAATAGTTTACATTTTTCCTAGACATTGCGTTAAAATGGACTCTAAATTAGTACCAGAGCCTGTGAGAAATACTGGTTTAGAACAAAAAGCAGTAATTGGTCTTATCTCTTAAGAGAACAGGCAAAAACAGAAATTGAAGAAAAAGGTGACTGGCATACGTATAGTTTTTAATGTCTCTGCAATGTAATTTTCAGGATTTTATTATTTTTTCACAAATGGAAAATCTGAAAAAGCACATGCCATTACTCATCATATTTTTCTTTCTTCCCTGTGGCTTAAAAAGGGGCGCAATCCGCAGGCAAGGCAGCATTACTGTGAGAAGGAAGGACACGGCCATTTTATACAAAATAATGAGATGAAAAATACAGTAAAGCCTACAACTGTTTCTTCCTTGATTATTGATATTGAGCTTTATTAGAGCATTTAAAAGCTTGAAAGGGATTATAGTCATAGTACTGGCGACCATGGAAATGCCACTTCAAATGATAAACCCCTTCGAGTGACACTGGTATTTCAAAGGATATCGCAAGTAATTATTCAGGTGAAGAAGTGAATTTTTAGTAGCTCTTTGGAATTGATTTTTTTTTTTTTAATTTCTCCTCCACCACTTTTTCTCCTGCCTTTTAAAGAGAGCTGATCTTATTTCATCTCTGTTCCCTGTGAAGCAGGCATTTGGAATGCTTATCTCAGCTTTCCAAAGCAGTATACGGTACAATGATTGCAGCTAAAAACACACCTCTCCCTACTGCCTGTGAAATGTTAAAACAGAAAAGAATGATTGTTTCTTAGTCCCTAAGGAGAGGAAAATTCTTTTCCTTTCACTGTCGTAACAGCACGAGTGGAACAGAGCCAGACAGCTGCAATGTCCAGTCTATTGGAGCTAAAGACGCAAAATGCACGTGGTTGTCCTGGTTTCGACCAGCCAATCGTCTGGACTGAGAAAAGCTGGATTTTGAGTGTGAAAGTGTATTTGGAAGAGCTGGGGATTTGGATCCCTGTTTTTTAGGCAGAGCCTGCTAAGTACAGCAGTCGTTAAAAGAGGAAGCAAGGTAAAGACATGCTGACATTTATACGCTAATCCTTTCAGGTTTACATTTCAGAGGAGGTTCAAATTGTGTTGTATCTGAACTAGTTCATAACAGTTGCAGACAGACAAGTACTCAGGCACGCAGAGCATATCCTTTTGAGTACAGCGCGATTTATAAACTGAGAGAAGTTTAAGCTCCATAATTCTGCTGGCCTTCTTTCAGAGGTTGCATCCATTATTCTCAGATAATCATAAAAAGCCTAACTTTTGCACAAAGTTCCAATCAGTGCTAGAAGCTTCACTAAAGTAAAATATTTGTACTCTGTCCCAGGGATATCACAGCAACTGTCCAAGTATTTTTGTGAAGCTACATGCTAACATTCTCCAAACCAAGAATTAGGTATGAAAAAGTAATTTTTAGGCCAGTTAAAGAATCTAAATCCATCAGAGGGATCTATTTTACAATAATTTCATCCGGTAACTTAGAATTGAAACTGTGGATTTAAGTGGAAGGGATAAATCTTACCAGAGGGACTCCCCTTCTGTTATTAAGCAGAGTAACAGAGCCTGCTTGCAGATTGTGTTAGCGTGGGGCTGAGAATTCACCCTTGCACAGAATTTAGAAAATTAAATTATGGAAATGAAAATCCTCATGGAAGGACTAATAATTCCTCCATTACCGATGCAATGAAACCAAGGCTTGAAACGCGAATGAGACATTGAGCTCCTTGAAGCCTCCCTTACGTCCTCAGCAGAGGATGAATTCCAGCCATTTAACCAGGAGCAGGGACGGGTATGTTCTCAAACTTGAGCGAGCGTTTCGCCTGACGTGTGCTGGCATGGCCTTTGGGACAGTTTACACACAGAGGGTTCAGAAATGCTGCGAATGCTCTTCTCGGCACATGAAGTAGTTTTGGTCTATTCACATTGGCCATTTCAACGGAGACTACTTAGGGTGGCAGAAAACTTTAACTGGCCTTTTCAGTTACGATAATTACAGAATTATGTGCTGTTTAAATAATGTGTCTCCTTCCAATTGACACAGATGAAGAAAAGCAGCCCCATGCAAAGAATTACTAGAACGGAATAAATAATATATGATACACTGTTTATTCAAGCACATTGTTTCCCATTCTGTTCCCAAATCGGCCGCAAAAGGACTGACTTTTTTATTTGATCAGTTATACAAGAAATTCACTCAAGTCTTGGTCTCCAACGCTGTCGTGTCAGCTTTATTAAAACTAGGAGAGATTTGTAAAGCAACCTGTTTAATTGGAGACAAATCTCATGCTGTGGATCTTGTTTGATAGGAACATGGTTTAGTGGTAGACCTGGCAGTGTTAGGTTAATGGTTAGACTCAATCTTAAAGGTCTTTTCCAACCTAAACAGTTCTATGATTCTACAAGAGCAACCATAAAGTTGATTAGAATCAGGGTTTTAGTTAAAATGACTTTGCTTTTTCGTCTGACATTTAATTTTTGTCTAGACAGCTCTGTATTTGCTTTGAATTTGCTTTGAATTTGCTTTTCTTATAGCTACAAGTATTCCTGAAAATCAGTTCATTCACAGTGGCAACTTCCAGAGAAACGCCAGCAAATTCTCTGAGATAAGAATATTACAAGTGGAAGAATTAAGAATTCCCAGTGAGACCGCAGGGTATGCTTAATATCGGTGCTAAGAGTTGGACTGACTCTGTTAACTTCATGTTTTAAGGCATAAGCCAATCATTAACACAGAAAAAAGAAAATGTCTCTCCAGATGGGTAATTTCAGAGCCCGAAATTTCATTGACTGAAGATTGTCTCATATTCTACATAAAAATCACAAAACCAGCACCTCTCATGGAGGGATTCAGGGCGACAGTCCTCCAGGCGGAGGGGCTACACAAAGAAAAGGCTGCCAGAGGTTAGTTCTGTTCTCATACTCGCCTTTGTCCCACCGCAGTGGATCACTCAAAGGAATGACATGGGCTAGAAGGATTTTGAAGCCAGGCTGGTGTGGCGTTTCTGACACTACCATGAGCACAGGGCATTTCAGGACAGCATTCTGACTCACTACAACAATAACTATTCATTTTGGATGCTGTGAGAACATCAAAAAAGCTTAATTTCTCATTGTTCAAACATTTAACTAAAACTGGTACGCTCCTGGAAATTTTTTATTTAATTTTTTTAAAAATGAAGCTTCTGCTCAGCCCTTTTTGTCTTCCTCAGATTAGCTAGACGTATTTACTTATCTCTCTCAGCTACTGTAAGGGTGAATTAGTCAGCATTTTCAGAGCTTTGTAAAGCATCATGTAGGTGTCAAGATTTTAAGTAATCGCTCAGCATTTATCACTATATTTAATAGGCTTTCAATTAGAATGCCAATTAAAACTGATTTGTTTTAAAGAAACAGACGTGTTTTTAATTACAGCATGAGCATTCAGACTTGTATTTAATTGCAACAAGATTGCTGAGATGCTGCCTTTATTCCTAGATGCACAAGGACAAAGCTTTTACTCAATTCTCTGCAATTAGGATGAAGTAGGAACATTATCTCAGCAGGTGCAGAATAGCTCAGAAGGGAAGAGCTGAGGAGCAGATTTTTGTGGCCTCGCTGGCTGAATGGCTGTAATATTCCAGAGGTCTGCCCCGAAACAGGATCCGGTTGCCTGCATTTATCATGCTAAAGCCTGCAAACACAGGCCTAAGAGAAGCCGGAATTAGTTGTGGTAGCTAGATCTCCCTCCTCTCCTGCAGAGTTCACCATCCTGTGTCGAAATTCTTTGCAGCCGATACAGTTAAAGCCTCAAATAAGTGGCGGTGTTACAACCACGGCGCAGATCCCTGGCTCCCCTTCAGTCTGCCCAGCGTGACTTCTGTGGGACCGTAAGGGCGCGATGCTCTGAGACAAGAGAAATCTTCATCTTGTTCATCTGGGGCTAGCCTGATCTGCCTTACGCGAGATACTCTTGACCCTGCTGGAAAGCAATGCTGGGCTGGAGGAATGGTTTAATGAGACTTCTTGGGTTATGCCATCTTGTGCCCTGGAGGCAAGAAGGGCAGGCTCCAGCCCGGAGGTTCTTGTCCAGCAAAGGGCTAAGAGTGCGGGTAATCCCAGCCTGTAAGCAGGCTCACTGGAAACAACAGGACTATACAAATATTCCAGAAGTTTGATAACAGCAAAACGCTTTCCTAAATCAGGTGTTTGATACACAGTATCTGCAAACCAGAGCCTGTATTCTGTATTACTCCCCTTCCATCGTGCTCTCGGATCTCGCTTTGCAAGTTCTGTCTGTATTTTCTTTTACCTTGGACCATGCTGTACTGGTATTGAAAGGTGGTCTGATTTATGTGTTAGATATTTTTATCCATTTGTAAAGCAGCACATCGAGTCTTAATATGTCATCTATCAGTACTGTAAATCTCACGCTTCTAGATATTCTGATGTCAAGGCGAACTGCAGTCTTTGAAGTTTTAATACAATAATCCCCTTACTAGACAAAGGAAAGGTTTTCAAGATACCAATTTCCTTCAGTTTTTCGGTGTGGTGTGACTACGCACAAAAGCTGTGCTTCACTAACTGCAGTCAGAGGAAGTGTACCTCTTGTGGCACTTCTCATAGCTAAGGATTTTAAGTGTAGGTTTGGAATATAGCATTACAAATAGTGACACTGGTCACCGGTGTGATCTGAAGTATCCTGTAAAAGTAGTTAACTGTCTTCTCACAAACATGGGAGCCTGAGTGTGTCTCGGTGACTTATCGCTTGTCAGCTAAGCCAGGATAACTATGCATGGCATTTTGCAACAGCAAAATAAATCATTAACTAAAACCACCACAAAGCTTTCCCCATCAGTCACTCACATTAAAGACCACTTGAATTCAGGTTAGTCCTCTTGCTGGTCAGTCTTAATATTCTCATATTCCTTTAGAAAATAGTGGCTAAACATTGAAATCATAGGTTCTTAGGACAATGCACAGCGTGACGTTTTGTATAGTAGCTGTAATGGTGGCCCGTTCCCACGTGAGTATTTAAGTACCTCTTTTCTGTAAGATCTGAAGGCAAAAAGTTGAAGTCATTTTGCAGCAGAATGTGACAAATGTCTGGACTGCGTGCCGTATGCAAAATGGAACGGAATAAGCTTTTCAGACACTTCTATAATTAAAGTAAACAAAGCTAAAATCAACCCGGAGTGGAAAATAAATTGAGCTGAGCATACGATTACACCTAATTTTCACGGGCTTTGTGTCATTCTGCCTTCACAGCATAATTCCCCTTTAGCACAACTGTAAACATTTTGTTCTCGCCTGGTCATTGGTTCCTCTTATCCCAAGGAAGAACTTTGTCCGTAAGCATCAGGAAGAACGTGAATGTCCAGCCCCTGTCCCTGATAAATGTCATACTTTCAGGGAAAAGCTGCATTTGGATGCTTTCTCCCGCTGCTGTTATATTCTTGGCACACGCTCCGAATTCGAGCAAAGAAGACAGACCTAGTCTTGTGAGTCATTTTCTTGATTGATCTAATTTACCTTGAAGGTTAATGTATTCTAAACTAATGCAGAGATTAATAACCACTTAAAGATATATGAAAGACATTTGACTGTATACCAGACGAGTGTTGTAACCTAGTTTATTATCTCTTCAATGACTTTGGGAGTTCATCTGATGAGATTTAAGAGTTATTTGATTGTTCGATACACAGAGTGGCAGATGCAAAGCAAAAAGGTGTTTTCAGAGCTCAGTAGGTAGTTCTGGAAACAAGGATGTGATTCTGTTTGCTTTCTGTTTGCATAATTCAAATGAAACAAGTTCAAGGTGATAATTAATGTTTTTTCTTATGACATTCATTAAGATAAAGAATTAAATAATTAGTTGGACCAAAACAGTGCTGGACCTGTCCATTCTCCAGCCTGCTTTTGACTTCTAGGACAACAGAATTGATGCTTCTGCTCTTCCTCTTTATTTGCAAGACTGCACCAGAATACCAATACAGAGCTTTGCCTTTCTCTTCAGGAACCATATCAAGTTTGGGTGTTAACGTTTTTCCAATATAAAAAAATGCAAGTCTGTTGTATGCCTAGTGTGTTTGGATGTGTCCCCTTTCTGCTGGAGAAAATTGCCCCGTGATTTTCTGAAGAATTTATGTCTGACCTGATAGAACGAGCAGATGGAAATGTGAGACACTACTGCATGCGCCCAGGAGCTCGCACTGGGCAGCCATATGTTCGAAAGTCTCAGACATTTTCCAGTGTAAGTAGAGATGCTTGTTGTTGCTTAGAGGTATTTGCGCCGAAGATGTAAGCCCAGCTTTTGTGGGAAGCTCTGTGTGTGCGCACTGGGCAGGAGCATTCTTGGCTGCATCAGATATGTCGTGCATATACAAAGAAAAAGCAAGAACCTGCACGACATGGATGTGATAGGTCCAAAGGTTTTGAAAACCCTGGACAGAAATATTGGACGCTGGGGCTGTAACTTACTGTCTTGTGGCCTGGCTGGTCTCAGCAGGAGATCAAAGCTGAATGAAGGCTGAGCTCTATGTCTCTGGTAGTCCAGTTCCACACTTCTTCCTATCTCTTAGAAAATGCAGCGTACCAAAGTGCCTCGCTTAAGACACATCCCGTGAGCAGTCACTGTGAGTTGTATGGGTCCCTCTACTCCCTCAAAATGGTCTCTCAGGGCTTTGTTTGTCCCCTCAGCCTGGAAAGTGTAGGATTGCAAAAGTGCCGTTTTCTTTACCACTGACAATTAAAAAAAAGTAAAAACAGACAGCAAAAACTATCCTGTCTTGGACAGCACACCGCTATGCTTTCCTGAGAATAACACGGCCCCGTACATGTTATTTGACTCATGGTATAGCTTAAAATGCAGAAGAGATGCAGCCAGCGAGGTATTTGTCAGGAAAGCATGGATCAGCATGTCTGTTGTGTTTCTTATCAGTGATTTTGACCGAAGCATTTGACCCTGTTGAGACCTGGACTTTCACAATGACATGCAAGTTCTGTTCTCCAAGAAAAAAAAAAAAATCTAACACACCTGTAAAATTCCTTCAGGAGCCTTGGTTTTAGCAAGCCCCAAGAGGGAGAGGATTGTTTCTCAAGAATGCAACCAGAGATGGAATCAGATGCAAGCCCGGAAAGCTGAGATGCAAGCCACGGCAGTTGAGAGCTGTGACAGTATCACGAGGTTGTCCTGTGACAGAAAGCCTGGCGGATGGTGCAAGGTGATCCTTGTGCCGTTGATGGGCCAGCAGTGTTTCGTGAACACCGTTGAACAGACTACGGAGTTTTACACGCGCTGAATCACATTGATTCGCTGGTAACTGCCCCATGGAAGAAAGCACGTACACGAAAAATCAGGAAGCTGAGTATGAGCTTAGTTTGAGAGGTGTGAACTCATAAGAAACTTGGGGAAAAGGACATTATGTGTGTCATTTTGAATCACGGCCTGTCATTAATCATTGTAATTCACAACATACGTTAGCCATGAAAATTTTTGCTATTTTGGAAATACATTATTGGAGGGTGTTCACTTGAACAAAGAACTGTCAAATATCGTTAGCACAGCCTGTCCGTCTTTTGTAGGGTTTTTTAAGAAATAAAGCTTGGAAGCAATATGCTATCAGTCTCTAGATTAAATTAAAGGTCTGCAAAGTGGATGCTTTATCTAATTTTCTATACGAGAAGGCACAGACTCGCTACTGATAATGCATACAGCTCAGGAGGGATTTCGCCTGCTTACCACAGGAAGAAGTTTTCTTTTAAATCATTTTAGAGCATAGCAGTCTTCCAGGGAGCTGAAACCGTGATCATTACAGCACCCTTCACTGGGCTGGTCTTATATCTGGAATGGAAGACAACAGGTTTAGAAGATTGGCAAGTCAGATGTTATTTGGTGGACTGAAGGAGGGAGTGTGTCAGCAGGGCAGTCAGACGAGAACGTTCAAGGAAATATTGGAGCACAACCTGAAGCAAGATGACGCTGCTATCAGCAGAGCTGGGGGTTACTGACAGCAAAGAGGGCATGCTGGCGGCGGCAGTTTGCATCGGGATGGTTTGGTCTGACCAGCAACACAGGGCTGATATCGAAGCAGATGGCACTGAAAACTGGCAGGTTCACGAGGCGGAGGTTCCAAGATTTTCTGCCTTTATTTGCACCCGATCACGGAGCGGAATTGACACCATCCATACACCAGACTTCCCAGGATCCGGTGACCCAAGGTGCAATACCACCGTGTATCGTCTGTGGTTCAGAAGTCCTTATCGCCACAATGCCATTGATTACTGCAGCGCCTCAAGACGCAGCAAAAGACGACGTGATGCTTATTGTAGACGAGAGGTGCCTTCAGATGGCATCATGCACCTCTGCAGCCTGAAAGAAAACTTGCAGCTTAAAGACCTCTAATTTTTTCAGTCTTGCTGTAATCGGGCAGTGCTCAGCACGTCAAGCTTCTCTTTGCTTTTGTGCTGCTATCTTGGACGCTAACAGCAGCAACTGTAACGATCAGATAGAGTATCAAAAGATCAGTGGTTTCTGCTTCCAGTTCATGATCAAACACGCAGTTTTTGTCATCAAAAAAATCTTAATTTATCATTTTCATTTCCCCCCATTAGTATCAATTTGCTTTTGATGGCAGTTAAACTGGCAGCAGTCGAATGAATTTTCTGAGTGTAGACTGTGGAATTTAGCTGGATGCAAAAGCAAACCTATCCCCGCTGTCGGAAACAGGATTAGATTATGCCTTTCACGCTTTGGTCAGCCTCCAGATCAGTTGCGTACTTTTGGATTCTTTAGGAAAAGCTGTTAAAGTTTTTATGAACAAATCACTTTTCAGTGAGAAAAGGGCAAGTTTTTCTGAAAGAGTGAGATCTGTTTTTGCCCAGTTCTAACAAAGCGCTAGTAGCCGGCGGCGTGATTATGAAATCAGAGTACAACTTGTTTGGCATTACGGACCTAACAAAAAGACTTCCACTGTATAAAGAAACATCAGTTACAAACGTGTTATAATAATGCACGTGGTAAGACTTTGTCTGACGTCTGTGGGCTTGGCTCAAAACCTTATTCTGACTTTTCTCAAACCAGCGATGCTGCATGAGATCCAGGCACTGAGATGTAAGTCGCAGCTCTGCCATTTCGGCATCAACGCTGGACACTTGCCTATCTTAGCTTTCAGTTTAGGTTCATTATTTCACAAACTTTGTGGCGTTTGTTTCCGTGGTGACTGTAGCCATTTAGCAAGTTCATTGGTAGTCTCGGACTGTTTGGTTCAGAGAGCCTGTAGATAGGACTGATTTCCTGTTTGAGGCCAAGTATTTTAATTACCACATCAAAAATCTCTCTCTCCCTTCAAACACGGAATACTTTTTTACGTGGTGTGCAGAGCTTTCCAAAAAAACTACACAAAACTCCATGTCCATGGCTCGAGCTTAGCTGCAGGCAGTAAGTCCCTCACTCCATTTAGAATTGTAGATAAACAGGCAAATTTAGGTATTTACTTACAGTAAGCACACAGCATTTAACAGCGCAAAGGTGGCATTTACAGGGATCTCATGTTTCACCGATTATGCCGATTGGTTGAAAAACATGTTTAATGTTTTCCTTAAAATAGAAAGTGCCTTCATTTTGTTGTGTTTCCTATTCGATTCACTCTGGTATCTATGTCCATTGCATTTTTTTTTCTGTCCAACTTACCAGAGTGATTCGGTAATTCTTATGATTAAATGTGCAATTAAGGCTTAAGCACTATTAGCACAAGGGATTTTGAAATTAGGATGAGACTAACATTGACATCAAATTTAAATGTCAGCACTACTGGAATAGGAAGTGTGACTTTCATCTTTCAGTTAAGAGCTATGTAGCTCTGCCATGCAAATTGCTAACGGGTATAAAGCATGATGAGGCATCAGGACTCAATGTACCCAGCAGCAGTACTTAGCAGACCTATAATGGATTTACCCATGGTAATTTTTGGAATTATATGTATGCTGACAGCATACAAATGACACAGTGCAAATTATATTGTTTTAACTTGTTTATCAACTTGTCATCATAGCCCTTGCTTTTTTTTTTTTCAGTGCAGCATTGTAAATCTGACTCATGCAGAGAAAGTCACAAAGATGCACTGGCCTGTCTAGATTTCCAGCAATATTATTATGAGAAATACATTAATTTGTCTGTATGGAAAGGATTTAAAGGTTGTTGCATTCATTTGTTACCAGAGACCGAGCACTTAATCACGCAGACTCGGTTCAGCAAGAAAATTATCTCTTCTTCTCAAGTCCATTAACAGTACTTTTACAGAGTCTTGAGAAATATAAATATTGGAGGATATTAATGAAAATGACATCTATACCTGATGTATTGGTGCCCAAAAATGTGATTAAGTGCCCTGTTAATTAACTTTTTTTGCTATAGTAGTTGTAAAAGTATGGTCATTTTTTAAAGCTTACTGAACTGCCCAGAAAAGGACCAGTAGTTTGATCTGGGTGAACTGTTGTCCCATCAGTGGCTTAATTACGAATAACAGCAATATTAAAGTGCACCCCAGATCTGTCACGCTGTATAAAATAAAATGCTGAAGTTAGTGTTTTATTACTACAGCAGTGCCGCCACGAGCACTCCTCCTCTTACTACCTTCCTGCCACCAAGCAAAACTTTGTTATCGCAGTGACAGAAAAACCCTGTATCTTCCTTTTAAAGATGGGAATTTGAGGCACAGAGAAATTAAAGGTCTCAAAAAAGAAAGTCTAAAACGACCTCCCATTAAGCGGTGATGTTTCTCCTGAGATCAGGACGGAGGCAGTGGAGCTGTTTTGAAATTCTGGCCCTTGGGAGCTTAGGCAAGGGTGCTCAGAAGGAACCGGGCATAGCCAGGGACTGAGCCCAGGTGCCCCGAATGCAGCCTGCCAGGCCGTCCTTCTCACTGGAAGTTACCCTCTGTGTCCTGGCATCGATGGGCCTTTAATAACAACAGGAAATCAAACAGCTCTGAAATAGGGTTTTCTTTATGAGATCTTTTTCTACTCGTTCTTGGCTCAAAAGGTTTTCAGTGAGTTAAGTGGAAGCTGAGCAAATGCAGGGCTTGCAGCTCGGGCGGCGAGATCTTGCCTTTAGCAGATCCCTCACCTGGCCCAAGCTGCTCTCTGGTGGGAGGAGAAAACCCTCTGACACACACATGATGTGATATTATGCAATTAATTATTATGCATGAACCACTCCAGTTTTTCTGCCTAACCTCTGTTCGTGTTCATTAGAGTTCTCTTCACGGGATGATCTCAATGAAAAGGTGCGGGCAGTCCCTATATTACAATGGGGAAACAGGCCTTTAGTTCAAGAAAGTAGAGAGAATAACATTCTGCAATGCGTCCTTCAGAACAGCAGTTCATTCCCTTACTTGTCTGGTGGCTGGGTTTACTATTTAGCAGTGAAATATTAATTTTTGTTAGCTTTGATATTTTTTCTTTTAATTGCGGAGCTTCTTTCATTGACAGAACCACTCTAATAGCAGTTGTAAAAAATTACCACCCCAGCATTGGAACATACTTCACAACCAAGGAGACATTAAATTCACTCTACTTCACTGCGTTTGCATTCGCAGTTATTAATGAGTTAATGAGCTGCGCAGTTTTAATGAATCGAACATAAATGAAGAGACAAAAAAGGATATTGGAGTGAGTGAAGCCTGTGAGTGAAGGTTTAATTACACTCCCATCTTCAGGTCATTAGCTGCATAACTACCT
Organism: Phalacrocorax carbo; assembly: GCF_963921805.1. Lineage (NCBI taxonomy): Eukaryota > Metazoa > Chordata > Aves > Suliformes > Phalacrocoracidae > Phalacrocorax > Phalacrocorax carbo. The sequence continues at coordinate 2,602,133 of NC_087526.1, forward strand.
GTGGATGATCTGATAATTATTCTCTCATGGCTCTAACGAATTTGCTTTTTGTTTAGATTGATAAAAATGTTAATATCCTTTCTGTGCACAATTAAACTCACTGACATGAGGTGTATAAAAAACTGCAATCAGAATACCTGACCGCACTCTGTGTGTCTTCTGTCACCCCTCATGCTGCTACATGTTTGTAATAAAACTTTTCCAGAATGACTTCCCATTAATTTTACTACATTTTCAACAGCAAATCTTTCTAGTGCCTTGGAAAAAGACAAGGAACAAGCATTTCTTTTTTCATAAAAAGTTGCTAAGCGGTCTGATAGAATTTATAGATATCAAAACTGGTTAGGTTACTGTTGCACTTAGATACCTGTTTAAGATTGCTTTCCCCCATAAAAAGGAGGGGCATACCTTGTGTCTTTTCTCTGTAGCAGCATATAATGCAAGGACTACCTAGAAACAAGTTCCCTTCAACTTTGTGAATACCAATGAGTAACACTCAGCTCCCGTTGCCACATGCCCTGGGACAAACACATTTAAATATTGGATAAATTAATAGCTTCTACATGATGCAGACTTCCAAATACTTGATTTTTTGAGGGGGGTGGGGTGGGGGGGAGGTAGGTGTTGTTTTTTTGGGTTGTTTTTGGTTGGTTTTTTTTTGTTTTTATTAATGCTCTAAAGAAGAATTCTCAGGCACATGACAACTTGGCCTGAGTAAGAAAAAGGCCATAAAGAAAAAGCTAAGTCTTCCACAAATAGCCTTATGTTTTCCAACAAACAGCAACCAAATAATACCATTTTAGTATCATCTTGAAAATAAACAGCCTAAACTCCTGTTGTTTTGTAAGCTATTGTTCTATTAACCATAACAGATATTATTTTGTCATTGTTAAGACAGACAGCCAAAGACAATGTATGGTAGGCTCGTAAAATGCATGGAAATAGCGGGGTCCCACCAGGTAAGAGCTGCCCCCACTTCACTCTCGTCGGGGTCCCTTCCCAGAGCACTGACAGTCTTGGGTCAACAAGAGAGTGCCCTGCCCTGGACCAGTTCTCCTGTTGCAGTCTTGGCCTACACGCGCAGGGAGCTGAGCTCACCCCTCACCGTGAAATTAGCACCGCGCACGCTGTTAGTTTCACATCAGGCTTTTGCGCCAGCTCCGAGTCATGAAGGTTTTGCTGCCTTGAGAAATTACATTTTCATAAGAGGTCTCAGTCGGAATTCTTGAGGCTTCACACCCAGGGAGACTAAATGACATCAGAAACTAGAGAACCATTACCTTGGGGTCAGTTTTGAAAACCGTCAAGGATTTCAATAGCTAGAAGTTTTTTGAGCTTGAGAGAGAGGTGTTAGCAACGTGTCACGATACTCAGAAAATTCAAAAAAAGCTGGCAAAAAACCCCATCAGCTTCCACCTGTTGCACTTATAGATACACCAGAGAGCATAATTCTGCTCCTCATGATTATTATATTCTGTGGACACTGAACAAAAATTCTTCACACTTTTTAAAGTAGCTTCCATACTATGGAGGGCCTTCTTTGAACCGAAAACTGGTGTTTCGTCACTCGTTTAACCAGCATCAGAGCCAGACAGATCATTTCTCACGTTGGGTGTGTTCATTTATACATTAGAAAGGACAGGAAAAAGGCGTGCGACTAATCAAAGCCGGGTCACTACAGTGTTTGCAGATGACCTGGTAGCGTCGAACAACTGCTAGGAGAGCATAAAGCATACCATGTGATTAAATTATTAGACTAGTGGATCATTTAAAAATGCAGGACAGAACCTTGTGACGTTTTTGCTAATTTATGACTTAGGTCCGGTTAGTAACTGGAGCAGATCATTGCTTTTAAAAGTTATGCCTGCGCTGGACAAGAAAAGACAACAGCTAAGTGTTATTTCTAACCTAGAAACTGGCCTGGCCAAACAGCTCTCAGTCCGAATATAGAAGGCTTACCAATATAATTTCTGAAGTTATTTTGAATCTATTTTACAATACACTTGTTTCTGTACCAGGGCAATGACAACAGGGTTAGAGCAAATACCTTCCCATCTGTCTCCATTTATTTAAGGTTTTAATTTTTTTTCTCCTTTTAAAAAACCATTTTCTGTTTAAACTGTTATTCTGCTATTTTACTTAAGCATTTTGTAATGGAGCTACAAGTTAATCATGCTGAGTACATCAATTCTGACTGCAGTTAATAAGGCATTTGTGTAACCCCAGTGACTCAAACAAGCCCCCTCGGGAGTCCTGCTGTGCCTGCTACAATTTACACGCACAAAAAAGTACTCTTCAGAAAGGGAGATGGCGGTTTTAGCATGAAGTTAAGCACATTAGGCTTTATTCAAAGTTGTAATTGTAACGTAAGCAGAATTGTAAGCTGTAGCGGCTAGCTTTCGGCCAGCTACCGAGATTATTTATCCTGAAGTCGCAGGGCTGAACTCCCAGCCTTGACTGTACTTGAGTGTGACAGTTGTGACACTGGCCAGAGGCAGGAGGTGAGGAGGCAGCAGTTGTTTAGCGGGTTACTGAACTGATAGTACATTTGTTATGTGGCTACTGGAAGCTCGTATAAGAATTTAATACACACTTTCTTCCATAACAAATATCTTTTCATAAATAACCTTGACATTAAAAGCCCATTGTGACTAAATAGCACTTTTGTTCTTTGAAGACTTTGTTCCGTATAATATTTTTATGGTTATGAAAAGCAGTCAGCCCAGACAGCTGTCTTTTCTGACCAGCACGTTTTAAGTCTGGAGATATTTTGCAGTGTATCATTTAGCTTTTCTTCCTGAAAAAATAAAGAATATCTGAGAGGTTCCGACTGCTATAAAATTCATAATGGTTCAATTCTGTATTGCCTTTCTAACTTAACAAATGCTTAAGAGCACAGCCAAAACGTTGAATAGACGATTAGACCCTTCTCAGGGAAATCTGTAGGCAGTGTTAATTTGAAATTCCATAACAATTTTTGGAATCTGGGTTTTGTAAACCCGAACCGAAACAAGTTCCAGAGAACACATTTTGAATTAATTTTAAAAAATGAATATATGAAAAACAAATTAAAAGCAATGTATGTCTGTGTAGTTTATGTATTTGATTGCCCTTGAGGTAAAGCCAATTGCATTGTACAGACATACTGGCTGTAGCTGACTACAAAATAAAGACATGACTGCAGCATATAGATATGTAGCTGTCTTCTGAATCTGCCTAACATAAGCTAGGCAAGTTTAACCCTTTCTAATTCAAAGTATTATGAGTCACTTAGGAATGTAAAGACTTGGATCAAGAGAAGCTTAAAAACATAAAGGAAGTTACCCACTGAGGTGAGAATAGCTACACACTTGTAAAAACAAACAGCTACTTAATTAAGTGAGCTTTTAAGAATAGAGATGTGGCTCTGGCCACTAAAATGCCAAGGAACGTAACCTATACATTGTATATTTTCTTCTTGCTGTAATTAATCCAATAGATGCGTACAGATCACTAGTGCTACACAGGTGGTTTTTGCAGCCAGCTCCTATAGTTGTTACCACATACGGTGCAAGCTCAAATGCAAGCTTTTATTACAACTGGGTTTATTAACAAATAAAACCAGGAAACAGTATATCCAGCCCACGTTTTAATTAAAGGAGTAGTTAATTCTAGGGCCCCTCTGTTTGGGGTCTGCTCAGTCGCACACTACATGTCTTGCTGTGAGGCAGACTTCCTGAACCTCCATCAGGTATAGCGCGGCATAGCTACCGCCTCCAAAAACCGACTCGGCTGTCCTCACGTGACAGCTAATTAGCAGACCTGGTCCTCCTGGCCTTTGGATCCCTCTCATGCCCTTGGCCAGGATGAGCCTCTTTAAAACATGGCCTTCCCCCTACTGCTCCGTGAGGATAACGTGGGGACATTGGTTTTGATGAAAAAGAAATGAGACATGCCCATGAAGTCGATTCACTCAGATAGGATTATTACCTGAGTAGTAAAAGGCTATTAGTGAGAAAGTTAAGTTGCACTTTTGGCTTATTCTTTGTGATTTTATACTGAATATATACCATAGGTAGGTCTCTTCTGTATCACTAACATGGTTCCAGTGATTTGTTTAAATGGGTTATTTAGGCAAGCGGTTCACCTGGGAGTTTCAGTGACAGATGTTTTGAGTCGAGCTATTTCTCACCTAGTTAAGCTTCTAAAATACTAATGACCAGGCCCATACAAAGAAACGTGATGATGTGACTCAAAGTATTCTAAGTAATGTTCATGAGTTCAATTTTCAGATCCATTTCTACAGACCGATAGACCAGCAATTGTTTCAGGGCATTTTGAAATGCTAACGATGGCCCAAAGAATGGTTTCATTAATGCTGGAGAACATTCCTACACTGTAAATGAGGACAAAAATTGAGAAAAAGCATCACCCAGGGAACATGTCATCCAGGGTTTCAAAGAGCAGTGCAAAGGTTGGCAGTTGGACTCGATGATCTTAAGGGTCTTTTCCAACCTTAACGATTCTATGATAAATACAGGTTCTTTTGCCCAGCAGATAATACGTGTATTGGGCGATGGTACAAGACACTTTCCTCATTGCCTCTGCGTCTAATCCTCCTGTCATTTAAGCTGCAAACCCAACCGGGCGTATTGGAGGGTTTGGGGTTTTTTTATATTAATGCAGACCAAAGGAAGGATGAGAGGTTGTTTCTGGAGTGAAAGTATAGTGGTATTAGTAGGAGGTAGGTAATAGGACAAGGTCAGAAGCCTTTGGAACGACAGCCTTTGATGGCACCGAGACTGCCCAGGCTTCCCGCCGCGGTGCGCGGTGCAGAGCAGGGCGCTGCGCTACGCGAGAGCAAAGCGTTTCCCCTGCTTTGCACCCGCCAGCAAAGAGAGTCAGGCTGGGCCAGAGTCATAGCCACGGCCTCAGAGTCACCCACGCTCCTGGCAGTTACTGTCCCTGGAAACCAACGCCCCCCTCCCCGAGCAGTGCCATGCCCCTGCTGCAGCCCACCTACCCTGAGCTGCTGTGGCTTTGTTTTCCATCACAGCACCTCGTTTGTCTGAAGCAGCCAAAGATTTTTATGAATTACTTAGGCTTCGTAGCACAGCAAGATCTGTGTAATGTATTAGATCTATTAAACAAATCAGAAGTGTTTACTTCCAAAAAATTGAAGTCAAAGTGTCATAGAATAGTAATTTATCACAGGGACTTGGTTCAATGATTCGGAACATGAAGCATAAAAAAAAAAAATACTAACGGGTTCATTGTGTAATAAGACAGCGTTAAGGGGATGTAAAATTAAAGTAGAACATTGGACTGTAGACTAGGATCATCAGTTTGCATAAGCTGATTTAATTCGATTACAATCCAAAGGCAATATCTAGATTTATCAACAAACAAGCATAAAGTTTCTGTGGACAAGCGGCTGTTTCAGCATGTGTAAAATCCATTCCCAGTTCAGTGATAAACTTGAGTGGCAACAATATTTGGGAAAAGTATGACCCAGGAAAACAAAAAATAGTCATGTAACCAGAAACGTGGTCAAACTTAAAAGCGTAGTTTGGGATTATCACCCTGGTCCACTTCTTAAAAAAATAAAAATCAAAATATCACATAGGTTATCCAAAGCTGTGAGCTGGAATTAATCCAGACAGTAAATCTCCAGCAGATTCAGTTGTGTTATTTAGTAGAGCAGATCGGTATTGCTTTAAAATCTACTAAAAGTCAAGATATTCCTGCTTTGATCAGCAAAACATTTTGATTAGGTTTTACAGTTTAAGTCTCTATATTTTTAATTCTTTTATACCCAAGGGAGCGCAGAGTTTTACACCACTGACCTACCCAGTGGATGCCCCACCGGCATCATATCCTATCACCTTTGATAATCATATCAATTATACAGCCTTCCAGTCCGCCCAAGGGAACGGAGCATAGCATACTCGGAGCTCCTCCAACGCATTTTTACTTCTGGGGAAAGAAAACACTCTTCTAGGCAAAGAAGAGTCAGAGTTCCTTCATTCGGGCTGAAAAAATACTTGTATCAAGAGGCAAGATTGCTGAAATTAGAGGCTACTTTTTCCTGGCTCTGGAAAGCATCTTCTCTCATACTCTTGTTTCCCTGTAGGGGAAAAAATTCCCTTACAATATAGTTTCCTTTTCCAGAGGCCTACGACGATTTGTATTTGGTTTGTGATCACCTGAATCCGTACGCAGCTCCAGCGCCGGAATCATTTATTGTGCCATTCTATGTGCAGGTACAAATATTCTCCTGTGTGGCTGTTTTGCAATCATAATGTTCCCTCACGTTTTCTTCCATGGCAACCTTGGCCTCAGCAGATTCGGTGGAAGTTCACTTTCATGAGTTACGATAAATGGTTAGAAAGAGGCAAAGCGACAGATAAACATTCAGTACAAATGGTAAGTACGAGCAGCCTGAGGTAAGATATTAGACATGTTCACCTTAATATTCCGGTGGTATATAGAGCAGCCCAAACAAGGGCTAGGAACAGGCACAGCGCGACACGACTTTGGTAAGGGCATTGGGGATAAAGTTGACTGCTTCAAAAAAATCATCACGGGATCTTTAATGTCCCCTGCGGCAGGTGGAACATCTGTTTGCTTCTCAGCCCTAAAGGGGTAAATTATAACACTATCAGCTTCAGCAGCATATTCGGAGTTTTATAGATCCAATGTCAAAAGCCCATTTAGGGAAAGATAAATAAAAGGAGTCCAAGGGGAACCTGTGATCTAGAATGCAGCTGTTTTGTAGATTAATGTTTTTATTTAAGAAAATGCTATATATGTAGAAAGTGTCACGGCTCAGCCCTGGCTGCCCTCGGCTAACAGAGTTGGAGCCTGATCACATCCGTACCGTTCGTACTACTCCATCCTTACTCTTTCATACAAGGGTCTCAAAACACTTTAAGCATTCCACAGTTATTTGTTGCATCAACCGAGGGTAGAAATGACGTTTGTTTTATTTCTTTGATCTTTTGTTTACAGACAAGGAACAAAAAGGTTCATTTACTTTGCTCAGGGTCACTCGAATCAATGGAGAAGAGCTCAAATGTTACAGCTCCCAAAAATCATATGTAATCCAAGAGACCGTATCCCTCCACTGGATAATTCTGGGGAGGACGCCTGGCAATTGTAATATATTTGAGTAGAATTTATTTTAGCTGTTCTGAAGAGCCTAGTTTAAAATACACTAAGGGTGAATTTTTTTTTCGAGATGTTCCAAACGTGCTTGATCCATTTTTCTCTGCACTTTACATGTGTAATTGCACTTGCATGCAAATAGCAGTTGAGTGAATGCACGGATCAGATAAGCTGACAGCTCACATATACAAATCCTGTTTGCTTCCAATAGACCTACAGGGCTAAGTATTTGCATGCACAAATATGGCTAATTTTTAAATATGTGCTGAAGTTACACTGAAATCAGATGGTATCAATCACATTCTTACGAGTTAATCATCTTCTTTGGTCTCTTTCTACAAAGGGCAATGGGGTATTTTAAAGATACCCTTACAGAATTTCAAATATTTCAACCAAAGAAAATAAATTGGCTGGAAAACAGGCCCTGTAACTAATCTTCCACCTTCATAGCTCTGTTGGTTATCTGGACTAAGTGTCAGGGACACTGGCAGAGATTGTGGCAGGAACCAGAGCGGCAGCCAGGACACCCAGTGCACAGCCTTTATTGGAAGAAAGCTGGCAAGAAGCAGGTGTTGCAGCAGCCACCACCTGGAGAGCAAAGGGGTTCAGCTGTATCATCGTCTTCCCGTCAGTGGGAGAGAGTCTCTGATAATAGGTGCACTGCTGATGGGTAGCAGGCCTAGTCTTTACATTAAGTAAATTATCTTGAAGCCAAAAGTAAGGATTAGCGTGCCTTCCTTAGATGTTTGCCGGCTTAGTAGAAGGCAGAGTTGGGCTAACAGGTTCGGTTTGGATGACCGTTACATTTTCCTAAGCTCTTTCTGGTTCACTGTGGCTCTGAAGAGCAAATGATGCTCCAGACAGTATCATTTCAGTTTCGGTACTCCTGTATGACTGGCTCCTCGGTAACACTCCCCCTGATTTTATCATCTGGGATATGTCCATGCAAATGTTTTCTTCTTCTCCAATTTTATCTTCTTCCCTTCGTAATTTCAGGTTGAATTAAACATCTTTTTGGTTTGCCACTGTGCTGGGTGTTCTAGATCATATATGCACTTTGAATGAAGCATTTAAAAGGCAGAACCAGGCAAAAATCTCCAGGTCACAACTTGAAAGTTAAAGAGACGGTGACTGTCTCCAAATGGCATCTAACTGTGACAGAGAATGACGCTAATATGAAGCACTGAGAATTGATTCTGCAGGTGAATTGAGGTTAACATTTAGTAGGCATTGAACATAAAACACAGGTGGTGCTGTGTTTGTAGGCTATATCTTGTGGGTTTATAGAGTCCAAGTTCTGCCCTTGTATTTATCTTTTCCTGCATTTTATAGATCTCTTCTGCAAGCCAAAGAGAAAGGAAACAGGCACAAGTTGATCCTGACTGAAAAACATAGCCCTCTGGAAAAGTGAGAACAAAAAGGCTGGTTTCAAAGCAAGCTGAAGGATATTCTTTTTAGATCCACTGATTCCCACTTTTCTGTTTCAAGATGAGAGAGCTTGCTTACTGGCTGAATTCTAAAGAGATGCAGCTGCATCCACAGATGTATAGTTGTCCATAAGCCAGAGCAGAGCAAATAAAGCAGCTCCCTGAGCCTCGACTTCCCTCTTCCACAGCTGGTTCTGCCCAAACTACTCCTTTCCAGCCACACCCTGTAGTAGCAATAACCTGTATTGCTATCTTTTAGGGACATTCCCTTGCCACCGTGAAAGACTTTAAAGAATAATTCTCACCTGAACTCTGCTCCTACTCTTCTTGACTTGTTTGTTGGAAGCCTAGCAGGCTGCATATCCCCTTTAGGGCAGCTTGAAAGAAGACAAGTTTGTTTATTTGGTTTTTAGTGTTTGTTAATTGCCTTCGTAAAGCATATTGTGTTAGTAAACCTAAACCATATCATATATACGGAACACATTGTATTTTGGAAAGTCTCCTTTAAACAAGGAGGTTTAGTGTATATGGATTTTTGCATAGCTGAAGGTATATATAGTTACTTAAGGAAGATAGGGATGCATAGCTAGAAGTTGAATAGTTTATTTCTGAACCTTCCAGAACAGAACATCAATTTTTAAGTTTTTTTTTTCTAGTAGATATTATTTGCTAAGCTCAAAACAGAACAGAATTTCTTAGTTTGAAAATATTTTGTACAGCATAGTAGTTAAATAGCTATGGAATATTCATTATCAGTTTGGAAGTGTTATATTAACAATATTCTCTGAAGACATTACTTCTCTTTATTATATAAGGGCAGAAAGTGCTCAGTTAAAAAGCACTATTAAAAAAATCCTAAAAATTCAGCTTCCTTATTTTTACTGATTATCTAGCTTGTCTTAAAAGAATTTGTTCCCTTGTTAGCCAGAGTGCACACAGACAAAGGAAGAATCTATTTATATCTTAAATTAATTTACCAAAGGTAACAGTTGCTTAACCAATAGTCCATCCAATGCTACTGAAGCTTTTCCCTGTATTTCTATAAATTTAATTTACTCAACAGCCTCAAATATCAGAGAAAGAAGATAGACAGATTTTTATTTTTTCCTTTCAAAGCAGGGTGTATTTATAGTTAGTCCCAAGTTAAGTGATCCCAGCTGAGCTTACACATCACCCCACCCACTTCTTTTTTGTCCCTATAAATTGTGGTCAAATGGGTGCATGGCCTGTTTTTTTAGGAGGTGGGTAGGAATTTGTAGTGTGGAGAGTTACTTTGCTCTCAAAGGAAGAATAAAGTAATAAAACTTTTATTATTTTTAAGAAGTGAAACAAATGTAAAAAAGTCTTTTAGTATAGATCTTGCTCAGCTAAAGAGGTTTTATTTTCTGAAGGTGTGTGCTTCAAGGGCCTGATGTAAGTCCCAAATTACTTTTCTTCTGTATAATGGGGTAGTTTACCCTTGGGTTCTTCTATGTGAAGTTTAACTGTGTCTTTGCAGTCTTTTTTTCCTAAAGTTTTAGATCAGTAGAAATGCCATACCATGTGGTTTCTGTGTCTGTAACGAAGCAAGACGTTAGAAAGCTGCAGTGGAGCTCTTCATCAGGAAAAAAATGATAAACTGTTCACTCTGTTCTTATAACAAATCCTGTCGGGAAATGCATTGATTTTTTCCACTTTTTAGCAGAAATTTTTGCAAAAAGCTCTCTTAATATGTTTTGTTACTGAATAATCGCTTATAAGCTCACTTCTGTAAACTGTTAAAGAGTTGCTAAAAGTCCCCTTTCTAGTAGCTGCTGAGGGTACCTGGCCTGGAGTTTGTGGAGCAAGTCAGAAAACAAGATGGGACTAAAAATCACAGCTTGAATGGGGGGGAAGATAGTTCCAGATTTTTTTGGTCTGCTCTGTACGGTGTACCTTATTATGAGATAAGGCATAGGGGAACTTTTAATGATTTTTAATGATTTGAAAGGAAATTCCATTCATCTTCTAAACTTTCAGCCTATTTTGAAAATGTATGAAAACTTTCAGCTAGCTGCTTGGCACCAGCTTATGCTCGAGCCATATATATGGAGGCTGGCAAACAGCTTGGGCTCTCTCAGCCTGTTGTGTGAGATGTCCAGCACCTCCTCGCTCTCTTCCCTGGGTTATTTGCGTGGGTTTTAATAAGCGTTGGGATCCATCCTGATAACTGCACCTGTGCCGCCACTGACCTCTTGCAACCTTGGCTAAAACTCTCAGATTCTTCTAACGGAAGCAATTGGACTTGGAGGGACAGGGAGGGGATGCTGTAATTTAAAATGGAAATTGGATGAGATCTTAAAATTCTTCATGAAAAACAACTGTCTCTATGGATTTCCCCCAGCAATAGCCAGGACCCTTTGCAATTATACTCTGTACTGGATGAAGGTCTGATCACTGCTAAACCTAGAGATAGTTTTCCCTTAAACCAAAACCTGTCAGTCTAAATAGCTATAATGAAGCCTTTGGAAAAAAGGTGGAGAGGGGAGGTGCCGAGTGTCACAGAGTGGGTCAAAGTAGAGCTGGTAAGAGTCTCCTTAGGTGAGTTATTTACTAACTGCACTGAGATTTGGAATTGCTTTCTGCTCCGTAGGGGAGGCCTAATTACTCACTCAGGCCTCCATCGCTAGTGAGTTATGAAGCCATCTGTATCTCATGAATATAAATTCCATTCTCTCTGGTGTAGTTATATATAGTTATATCATTAGGGGGATGGCATATTCCATGTATAGAGAAGGATAGAGGGACATTCTCTTTAAAAAACAGGAACAGTTTTCTAGCAACACAAATGATCATGTATTCAGAAAGATAGATGATTTCATTTTACTCCTGCTGACATGCAATACGTCAATTAAAATATTAACGTATTTTTTAATTCAGCAGATTGATTTTTCACTTTGCCTTATTTTTAAGTAATTCATCTTTGTTCGCTGCCTGAAAGAAATGTGGTATATTTATTCATCCCCTGAGCCAAAATGGTGACCACTGCATGAAATATTGCTCCTATCCTCTGCTGTTTTGCCCCAAAACTAACAGTGCTGTCAGCTTTTACACCCTGGAGACAGGAAGCGTAGCAGAAGAAATTATTTTATATATTGTATAATGTTATAGCTTCCAAAAAGTCCTGTACCTAGTGTGTACGGGCAATATGATGCTTTCATTCCAGCTTGCCTTGCTAAGAGTCCATCAAACCTGGCAATGGTGCAATTGAGCTCTAACCATTATGCCTGAGATGTGCTATCTTGTGAAAATAACCTGAAGAGAGGTCTGCTTTTATGCAGGCTTTTGTGTAAGAAAGGTTAATGACATGAGAAGCTTCCAGGCGCTAGAGCAGGAGGGAGGGAAGTGGGAATCGTGGCTGAAACTGCCTGGTTTGGGGCAAAGGGGGGAGATCTGTGTTTTGAAAGGCAAGAGAGGATGCAGCTTTATCGCTTCACAGGACGTGAGAGAAAAGTCTGTCTCTGCTCCTGTCTGCAGTCCCTCGAAATGCCTGTGCTGCTCCCAAGCCTTTAGACTTGTTTATCACTGACTCACTGAGACCAGGATTGGGCTGACATTTTCCAGGGCAGATTTCTGAAGCTGTGCAGTGAGCTGGCACTGAAATAATTGGCCTAATTTTTCAGAAGTGATGAAGATCCCACTGACATCTTCATTACATCCGGAGACATTTAAGAAGATAACGCCAGGCACCCACATTTGAAAATCCTAGCCTTTTACCTCACCAGAGATTTTTACCTCAGAAGGAATTTGTGAAGATTACTGTGTTCCTAATGCTTTTTGAAATCCTTAAAAGGTTTTGCGAGTGAAGCATAAGGACAGCAGCAGCGTTACAATACGCAGCCCCCAGTGGCTCCGTCAACTTACCGGGTCAAAGCCCCTGTTAGGCAGCCAGCGGTACCATAAACCAGAAGTTTGGGAGGTTAGAATAGACGGGAGCGCGATCTGCTCGCAGTATTGTGGGTACAAACACCTGCAGGTTCTGTGATAAGCTGCGTTTCGAACTAAGTGTTGTAGCGGTGGCGCTGACTAGACTCCTCTGTAAATCTGATTTCAAAGGCGTAATTATTCCCTTTTTCCAGACCTAGAAGCTAATGGGAAGTGACTTGCTTCAAGTGTGACCAGAGCACGCTGAACTGAACAGCCTCCTGTCATATGGCAAGACTATTTACTGAAAATATCAACAGATTATCCCCAGTTTACTAATTATTTGTATATGTAGGGCTTTATTCCATGTCCATTGAAGTAAAATGTTTGTTCTTTCCATTGCTTGGCTTGCGCGGCCAAGTAGAAGCTTCAGACTTTGCATTCTCCAAACTGCAGAATTTTGCTTCCACAAACTACAAGCAGAAAACAAAGGTTATTGTTTATAATCTGTCCCATTAGTGTTTATCTTCAAATAATGTTAATTAAACTAGTGAATACTATGGCTGTTGCTTTACTCACTCAGCTCATATTGCAAGAAAATCACTCAAACATCTGAAAAACCAAGCACAGAGATTACTCAGCAACTGGCTAACAATTTTGATCTGAACTATACTTCACTTTTAAACGGAATTATGAAGGCTCTTGACAGATGTAATATTCTAGCTGTAATCTTATTAGTAGAAGCAGCAATGGTAAGACAAGTTGCAGTTCGGATGAATTTACTGCCAAGGCTAAACTATTTATTTTTGGCAATACTCATTTTTCAAAGAGCAGATGGTTTAATTCTCTGAACCAGCTGCTAATAAATAGGAGAAGGAAAAATCAGAGGTGGGGATTGAAATAACTGTTATCCACCCTTCAAAATTCAGCAGGGTTTAAAGGTATGCAGGCATTCCAACCTCCAGTAATGGATTTTTTTTTTAGTTTCTTCCAACTGAAGTACTTACAGCCTCAAGTGATACAATATAATGAAGTTTGTAAAATGACCACTTCAAAACTAGTCTAGGGAAGCAATGAAAACATGCAGTTTAGATGCTTGGAAACTTGGTTTTGCAGCAAAACCTTGAGGCTTACATGTATTAAATAACCAATTAAATTGCATCTAGCTTTGGAAAAATGGTAAGGTTTTAACTGGCCAGTTAACAGCCAAGTCTTACAGAGATTTTATCTCTTACAGAGATTTTAGAGATATTCTACCACAGAAGGGATTCAGCTGATTCATTTCTTCTGACCGTTCTGTTAGGTAGAACCTTTTAAGCACTCTAGGATATACAGGGCATGATGCAATGATGTGACAGCTGAAGCTCGAGAACAAAACCTATGAACTTCAAGGCCTTGAACTGATGAATCCAACTTCATTGGCTCTGTTAATCCTTCCTAAAAACAACCCACAAACCTTGTGTGCTCCGACTGCAGGGGATCCAAGGCTTAGCTGCTCACAGGGATACAGTTTGGGAATTTCTAAACAGATTCTTATTTCCTTCTGATTAGGCAAATAAAAACATCCTGCAGTGAATTCCAGCTGCATCTGCTCATGAGTTTTGTTTGCTGAATGTTCCTCAGGAAGCCCACACAATGCTTATCATTGTGTGCGATTTACGTCTTGCTCCTGGAAGGCAGTAGATGCTGCCGGAGGTTTCTCTGGGAATGTGTGGTGAGGACAGAGGATATACGGATGGCTGTGGCAGCACGGTGCAGGAGACACGAATGTGCTGTTGTCTGTGGATAGTTGGGTTTTTTATATGATCGTAGAAGACTGTTCGGTGTTTTTTCCCTTCTTTCACTTGCAGGCTTCTCTTCTGTTCTCCTTGAATGCTAGGGTTCCGTGTGCTTGAGGTTTAGGTGGTCCACCACCTTCTGTTCTTACTCCCTGTCATGCGAGTCTTCAGGGGCAGTATGTTCAGCTCGCTCCAGCCAGGCTTCCATTTAATCTTAGTTCGGCAAAAATGGGCAACAACTTCCTGAGGATGTCCTCCTGTGGATTCTTGAAGTGTCTGCTGTGTCTTGAACATCTATCACTGAATATTAAGCCACCCGAGATGAGAACTGCCTTGCTTTGATACCAAGGTTATTAGAAGCAGTAGTTCCTGTCTTGAAATAACAGCTTGTTCTGAAGGTGGGAGCGGTGCTTTGGCAAACGACGACGTCTGACTGCAGCCCTTGGACTTGTTTTGCTCAGAGATAGGTCCTGTGGGGAGCAGGCAGGGTGTGAGCAGCGTGTGCGTGCGATGGGTAGACTCCCCTAACAAGCTCCCCTTCTAGCGAGTGGCAGCACTTCTGCTTTGAAACTCGTGTACAACTCACTGAAAAGCTGTAGTACCCCAACACTACTGTGGTACAAGGTATATCCTTTGGATAACACAACCTGAAGACCCCAGATCCAAGCAGCAATGCCAAGTGTGTAACAAGCAGGGTGGGTGCTGAGTGTGTGCAGTACTGAATTAATCATGAAGGAAAAACAAAGCAGGAATTATATGGTGTCAGAAGTGTCAGCCTTCAAAGAGGAGGCTGTAATGGGTAAAGCAAGAAGGTCGCTTCTGGAAGCTGTGCTCATAGCAGTTCAGGTAGACTTAAAGCCCAGCCCTTTGCTGTTGGCCACCCTGGCCTACATAATGAACCACAGGTAGTTCATATAAGATCCCACGGCTGCCTGTATCTTCCCCTGCGTTGTCTTCTGCTGTCTTCCTGTGTCATCGCGCCTCAATGCTGCCAGTTATTTTTCCCTTTGCACACAAAGCCTCATAGCTGGTACCAAAGGCTTCTGAATGCTACTCCTGACAGCAGCAAAGTCCAGAACTATGCTGCTTTCTGCTTCATGTCCTGTCCCTCATGATATGGTGGCTGACAAGAGGAGGGTATTGCTGGCGCCTCTTAGGATGGCCCAGTTTTTCTTATCCTGTTCTCTGTCTTCTTGGTAGCCAAGGCCTCGATAAATGTGCTCCCTACGGAACAAAACTAAACACTGTGCATCTGTGTATCAGCAAAAAATCATCATATAATTGGAAATTATACTACTTATGATGAAATAGAGCAAACCTTAAACTGCAACCAACCTTTCCGGAGCGCTGAGGGTGTTTCGATAGGGCATTTTGCAAAGCCCCACAGCTGTAGTAGCAGTCCGCAGTTTCAGGGGTCCAGAAGTAATGGTGTGCAGCCTTTGGCTCTAATCCCCATGGCAATGGACTCCCTTCTTGACGCTTTCTTGTGCGTTTGATAACCAGTTGTTAGTTAAACATCTGACTAATATAGGAGACCTGGCCTCCTTCGTCCCCTTATTAATCAAATAATGGACTGGAAAGGGAATGGATGTATCTATGAAATTTTTGCCTAAGCAGAAACAATTAAAATCTTCTGGCTCAGGAACCAAGCAGGCTAGCTTACTGTGAATCTTTGGCAGCAGTGATAATCCACTCAAAGTAATGAATAGCACAGCCTGGGTTTTGGTGCTCTGTGTGAAGGGTTCCTGAGGTGGCCTAAACACGTGTCCATCTCTCAGGTGTGATCAAATTCATCGTGCAGGTAGTCTGGTGACGGTGTGGGGGGAAAAAAGCTAATTTGCGTAAGCATTTGGAAATAAACTTTAATAATAGCTATGTTTTCTACAGCATTTTTATAAGGAAACTGAAATTATGTCTCATCATTACTGTAACTTGAGTATTCTCAGAATATTACATTGCCGCTTGGACTCGTAGTTCATTCCTGTTTGCATCTGGTTGGATACTTGAATATTCAGGAGCATGGCACAGCTGCTTTGGACTTTCTTTTTATATTGCTGATGTAGAGAAATATATCGGAAGCAATAAAATAGGTTCCTTTCTATCACTCTATTCAATAAAATGTCATTACTCCAGAGAAATCTGTACTTGTTGAACCATTGCCTCAATGGAATTGAAATGTAATTATGTCTTTCATGAACTGAGGTCTAAACTATTTACACTTCAAATATTGGTCATAGTGGACTGAGATCCAGAAGCTACATACTCAGACCTTGTAGCTTTGATTGAATAATACATACAGATCTTTTAGTTACGCTGATCTTTTTTTCATAATTGCTCTAATATCGCTGTGATAGTTGCCCTGCATTGGGTCTGTAGCGAATAGGCAGATTTAGAAATAACTACGGTACCAACGGTGTCGTTTTCTTTAGAGCAGAGACAGTGTTGATGCCAAATTTTTATTCTGTTTCAGCAAGGAAATGGCAAATGCAGAGACCGCATGGTTCTCGCTGCTCCTTTGTGCCAGTGAAACATATGGAAAACTAGGCAGCGCTCCTATCTAGATTCTACCTGCATTGCAAATCACTGTCTGTGAATTGGATCAGCCACCTTTTTAAATAAATAACATAAGAGCATAATAGTGATGACTTCGATTCTCTTTTCTCATTGCCTTTCTTTGGTTTAATAACACTCTACCAGGAAGAGTACTTTAGGTTAACCTAAATAACGCCTTTGCCTAAGGAGCAGGTCTAATGCATCCCTTGATAATAAGCAAGTGTGGTAAATGAAATGAGAATAATTTAATGTCCATTAATCTCAGAGAAAGACACGTAAGCACCAACCTGTTTCAGCAATTTACTCAAATGATATGTTAGCACCGCCCCTGGATTATTTTTAATGCCTAATAGATCAGGGATGTTTAAAAAGATAATGAAACTGGGATTATTTAGCTGTCAATAATTCTGTTAAGAGAGACAAACCCCTTCAAAGGAAGGGCCACAAACGCCACGGTTTCCCCCGCGTTGCTAATTGTATCCCTCCGTACCCTGCCTGCTTGGATGGCAAAACTCATTACTCGTGGAGCGGGGCAGTGGCACACCCAAGTTTAACAGCATCGTGGGGAGCAGTGCCAAGAGAAGATTTCTGCTGAATTACATGACAAAGGTTATTTGATTCATTATTCTCAATTTAGGGCTTTCATAGTTGGGCGCCTGTTATAAAAGGAGAAGGAAATTGGAAAGGGTAAGATTGGTTCAAAATGAGTATTGCAGTAGATTAAATTGGGACTTTCTCTGCTTCACTATTCTCAAATGCAGTTTTGAAGCTCTGTGGATAGGTTGGCAGCATTTCTTCCCCTTCTTCCTGAGAACTAGAAAGAAAAATGGTCTTTAAATTGAGTAAGCCTAATTGCCACAAGGCAGAAGAACATGGACCCGGCAGTAATTTTCACTAACCTACCAGTGGAGAGGAGTGCAGTTTAGAGGGAGTTCTGTGTGAAATTGCACAGGCAGACTTCATTAGGAGGAAAGTTCCTGCTGGGTAAAACCGCACATATTCATCCTTCCTCTGACTCATTTTCTTCCTGTTATTACGAGCAGAGTTTTATTTCCCCCACAGTTTAGGACAGTTTTGCACACAGAGCTGGGGCGCGGGTGCTTTTACCCCTTACGCCGCTCATCCAACTTTGACCTTCGTTCCCGGTCGCGCGAGTAGGTGGGGAGCGGTTTGCATCGGGGCGAGGGCTGCGCTCGACTCCTGAGCCCGTGAGGGTCAACTCATCGGCCCGCTCCAGGGCTTTATCTCCCATCTGAGTGTTTTGGCCCCTTACCTCACTGCCAAACAGATCAAGGGATTTTTTTTTTCTTATTCCATGAATTGAGCAATACAGGAGCTATAACTGAATCTCTGAGGTTGTTTCCCTGTCATAAATTTTCCAAGAGAAATCCAGTGTTGTCAAAAAATAAATATTTCATTAGATGTGTCGATTTTGGCAATATTTTTCATAGGAATTTATGAAAACACACCACTTAAGCTTTCTTATTGTGTTCTGATAGTCTTTAATCCCTTATTTTGCTTAGTTTCAGATTTTAAGTGCAATAACTTAATATTAATCATTGCATATTTAATAAGACATATGATGATTAATTTTGACCTTTAATATTTTAAACTTTGCCTACACGATACAATATGGGATTTTGAGACTGTGAAGAACATCCAAATGTTCACTTTGTTCTGAAACAGAATGAAAATAAATGTCAAATTATACAGTGCTCCATGGAATGTATGGTCAACTTTCTCAATAGATGTAGTAATAAATAATATTTCAAAATTACTTAACTTTGGAAGAAATAAACAGCTTCAGTTTGCCTTCAAAGCATTAAAAAAAATCAGTCATAGATTTTTTCCTTACTCATATGAAGGCTTGTGGCTTTTCTGGTTTGTTTTCCTGTAATTTAGGATTGTTCAGAGGTTAAAACAAATCTAGACAGGGAACTGAAAATGATTATAAGTAAACCATGCCTAGTGAGAAAAATAAGACTGCAGCAATGATTCTAAAGTAATATTACTTCATTTTTAATGTAAAGAATCCAGAGTTTAGATCCGATTATAGGACGGAAGCGGTATGCGCGGAAGGGGCAGGCAACGATCTGGATTTGCAAAGTCAAGTCTCCACATGCACATTGCGGCTCCTGAGGCCACACGCAATAGAAATTTATTCAAAATTACACTGGTATTTGGATATTTGTCAACTTAAGTTCTACTTATAAACATCCCTTGGGTTCTGAAACACACAAGAATAGCCCTACAAATGCAGATATTGAATATTTTAAAATATTTTGATTTTTTTGGAAGTACAGGAAGCCACTGTTGCTCTAGGGCTTATCAGAAGCAAGACTGGGAAGCTGAGTGAAAGAAGGAGTCAGAGGGATTGACAGAAGGACTAACATAGACTTTACTTTCTTTTGGCTGACTATTTGCTTGGCATCCAATAGCGTTTGATTATTATTCCAATGAAACACAGGCTTTTTCCTCTCGAATGTCGCTGCAGAATGTCGTGGCCTATTTTAGAAGCTATTTTCTTTGGTATTTGTTTTGCAAATTCTTTTCCATATCTGTGCATATTAATGTTTTTTATGTCAGCTTGAATAGACATCATTTGGTGTCACAGTGCGAAAGTGAGGAGAATTATAAATAAGTTTCTAAGGAGCAGGTAGTGATGCTTATGGTAAATAATGACTAGGAGGATGCCAGCAAATAATGACCGGTGTACGCCAGCTTCCCGAGACCATTTTTCACCCAGACACGTACCAGGAGCATACAGTGCCGGACAGCAACGACCTGCAGATGTGCTTGCTTGGGGCTGCGTTCAAGCATTGCTGTAACACCCTGATGGGTGAAGGACATCTCTCGGTGCGTAATTGGAGACATTTGGGCTTTTCTCAGCTGAAGTAACTGTTGGTGAATGCCTTTAGAGGCATCTTCATGGCGAAATAAGCTTCTGCTTCGGCAGTGGCTCGGGCAAAGTCCTAGAACAACATGTGGAAATTATCCAGAGGGATCATCTAAAGGTGGCCCATTGTGTTGCTATGAAAAGGCGCGATATCCAGCCCGAGTGGCAGCTTCAGTTTGAAAAAATTGCTTGTACACGCCAAAATCCTATTGATTTTTGTCACTAGTGCCTGGAATTCAGTATAGCCCTTACTACCAATGCTTGAAAAGGCAGAGAGTAAAATACTTTGGCCTATCATCAAAGGGCAGATCATATGGCAGCATTTTCCAGTCAGTCACATGGACCTTAAGGGCTAAGATAGCTTAATAAAGGAGGTGGGGGGAGAGAAAGATGTGTTTGTGAAGCTGAGTCCGGTGAGGAACACTGGCAGAGAGGGGACATCTATCTCCAGCTAGCTAATTTTTCATTTCAGTATGTTTTCCTTGGGTGATATCTGCAAATCCTGGGAGAGTCCTGAAATGTGCTGTTTTGATCCCATTCCACATTCACCGTAGCAGTTCTGATAGCATTTAACTAGATTCAGCATGGAGTAAAAGAAAGCTGTAATACTTTATTAATTTATTCCCATTTCAACTTGCTAGGTGTGTTAGGCTGTTTATAAAATGCTGCATGGTTAGAAATAAGACTGGATTAACAGAATGCTATGTTCATTTCTCTCTAATTTCTAGGTCAAATTTGGTCAACCTACAAGTCAAAGAATCCTTTCTGCCTTAGCAGTAAACACAGCTGAGATCAAAAGTCAAGCTGGGGGAGGGGGAAGGCTCTAGTCACTTCTCCACGTCTTTGCCTCGTGCGGTTACATTGTCAGCTAAATGTTTTTCAGGCTCTTTCTAACTGTTTATGATACTGAGATGAAAGAGGCAACTTTTTAATTTCAGAAGGCCGGGCTCTCTGAGCCCCAGGATAGGATGTGGCTCCTGTCATAGATTGATCGTTCTCAAGAAATCGCAGCTCTGCAGGCGCAAGGGAAAAAAAACGCACTTTTTTTTTGGTAGTGAAGCCAAAAGATATGAATCAATGATATAGAGGAAACCGATTTTTATTGTGTAAGGTGGTGTGTGTTTTGTCATGGTCCAGTTTTCTGACAATAATCAAACCTGTCTGCAATATTGCACAAGATAATATCCTTTATAAAGTCAGTAGAAGGTGGGTCATTTATCATAAGTTTATCAAATTCCTCTCCTCACTCCCAGTGTACACAGTCCTTGTTTGGGCTGGAAAACAACAGAACAGGAAAAAGATGTTGTCTCATTTCATTGAGGAAATGGCTTTGGACTGGTCCCAGCATTAGGGGAGAGACTTCTGTCGCTTCTCTGCATTGAACTTGGTGCACTCGCACCACACCTGTCTCACGGCACCGGCTGCGCATTTGCCCTCTCTTTTGGCGACCTTGAATGTCAATGAGGAATGTAATTAATAACTGAGAGATGGAAGGAAATAAGGCAATGTTATATAGCTGGCGATTAAGGTGAAAGCTTGTCTGCTTTTGCTTTGGGCCATGGAGAATTTGTGTGCTTCTCATATTCATCATGCACACGTGGGCTTTCTTATTTATTATTCCATAACTGTGAAATAAATATGGAAGGGAAAGATCTTTCTGTCAAGTATTAACTAGGGAAATGGGGTGATGCAGTACAGTATCTTACATGTATCTTCCTTAATTCTGATAATTTCAGTGTAAATTCTGTGAAGGGCTCTATTTTCCTCTTTGAGAGTTGGTTGCGTTTCACAAGCAGATATGTGATGCTAAGATAATATGCTGTTTTTCCCAAATGTCCCATTGTGCTTTTAGCCATTTGCATTTCTGATCGCTTAATGTAGACTATGTGCTTCTGAAATGAACGTTTCGGATGGCTTTCATTAAAATAATTCAATATAATTATAATTTGTTTTATCTAATTACATATACTTTTATTTGTCCTTTGAAAAAAGTGAGCTCATTATCTCATCACTGTGGTGATCCAGCCATAAGCAATTTTGGGGTATTTTTTTAAACCTCTGACTCGGATACAACAAAACAGCTCTGGAGGGTCCAGGTTTCAGCATAAGCTGTGTCAGGGTCTATAAAACACCAGGGAAATTCTAGACCTGCAGAAGTGGAAAGACGTTTTTGGTTTAAGCACATCTACATGTCCAGTTCAAGTCTTGGCTGCTTGGGAGGCGGGGAATGCACGTAGGGAATTGCAGGACATTTCTTAGCCCTTTTCTATATTTGTGTGGACAGAGAGCTGGAGAAGCAACATAGCTGAATACAAAATAGTAAGAGGTGAAAAGGCAGTGCCAGGATGTGTGAAGTAAACAGCCTTGTTAAATTCTCACCACCTACAAAATGATGAGATCTTACCTCTCCATCTTCAGTTTTAAGAAAATGGTGAAGTTGCCTAGAAATTTGGCTCTTCCTTTGCCATCAGTGCGGAGCCAGCCTGCGAAATAACCGTCGCTGCGCTGCTTTATGGACTCTTTTGGCAGGATTGCTCCTTCATTAAAAAATGAAGGTTCATTTCATCCTGTGGGCTGCCAATAACCTAAGCAGCGAGACAGTCCCCTTTTGTAAGCTTATCCAAAATGAACAAAACACCACATTATTTACAGTCTCAGTTGTTCTAAAGCTGTCACAGCATGAATTGACATGAATTGCATCTGAAGGACCTTGTACTGAGTGAAGACCAAGAACAGATCAAAACCCATCTCCTTTAAGAATTACACTTTTTTCAGGTTGAGCAGCAGTGTAGAAATTAGACTTGAGCAGACTTCCTACTGTTCACACTTATGTTCAGTCTGGGAACAGCAGGAACTTTCACCTCCTCTGGCAGTTGGCTGCTGCACAGTTGTATTTGGTCCATGGTTTTGTCAGGTTTGTGGGAAATCTGCTTGGATCACGTTCCCTCTTCTTGGTGCAAGGAACTAAAGGACCTCTCCTGCTCCTGTTCACCCTTTGGTGTCCCAAGGCATGCAGAACTAGTGCTGCTGCCCAAGAGCCTGCCCTGATGCCTCTCCGTGCCCCAGACCTTCAGCCACTTTCCTTGGGTTAAACTCTCTGGATAATTTGGTCACCTTGAGGATGTTGTAGAAAAAGTCTTGCAGTTAAACAGCTGCCCTTTGGTGTAACAGCCCCACGTGAAGCCAAGCCAGCACAGCCTCCTCGAAACTACACATTCTCATGCTGTACCTTTCTCTTTCTGCTTGTGATCTTTGTGATGGTCCAAGGGAAACCAGGCTCTTGAAGACTGTTAGGCTGAGGCTTGGGAAAACTGTGTTTCTTCCCACTCTTACGTCAACCCTCTCCAGCCAGAGGTGAAACAAAGCTCTCGCGACTTCTGCCCTTGGTACACAGCTTCGGTTTGAAGAAACCACTTGGGTGCGGTACTATCTAAATAACTGTTTCATTATTTATAACATGCAAAGCCTGCTTACATCTACAAACAGCTGCTCTAGCACGTTTCTGAAATGCAGAATTCGGTGAAGGCTGCTGGAGAGCTCATAAATCATTCAAAGGGAGACTACTGAGCTGCCGGCGACTGTGGGAGTCTTCCCGATCTAGTCACCATCCTCTCCCTCATACGCCCAGCAGTTTCATTACTGGTTTTGCAATTCTATCATTGAAATTCACCCCCCAAAAATTACATTTTTATTTCTTTAGTCAGAAGCTCATCTAGGCTGTGTTGCAGCGCAAAGCAAAATTTTATGCTGGAGTTCTTTTAAACGCTCAGAAATGGGGGGGTATGACAGTGCTGGCATAGCTTAACTGAAGGAGAGCAAACAGGTTCATGAAGTACTACTCTGTTAATTACTACTGAGATATTACAGGTAGCATGGTGAACGCAAATCTTATGGAATACTTTCCCCTAAATCCATGAGTTTCCTTCTGTATTATTGCAAACTTCTGTTGCTAGTGTAAATTAATGAAAAATAGAGTATAATTCTCTGATCATAATATTTTTATAAAATTGTAAAGAAATAAATTCTACAGCATGCTCTGAATATTAGAAAGCACTTCCTCACTTGGTCGGAAGCCAGTAATAAAAAAAAAAAATTAGAAGAAGCTAATTTCAATTCAAAATGAACTCATTCCTGTGCTGGCTGCTGAAAATGCATGAGACGGGCATTGTGCTGGCAGAAGCAACTTGGATTCTACCTTCTTCTGCCTGTCTGCCCCCAGAAAAATTCCTAACTGAAATATTTCAAAACAAATGGGTTTTAGAACAAGATTAACAGCTGTTACAGTATTGGCCCATGGCATTCTCCGGCCTGTTTTCTGAACCCCTAATCCATTCCAAGTGCTTTTAGAAAGGTTAATAGGCACAAATGCATGAGTACGATTCCTTATATGGCATATAAAATACAAATGGGTTGTAAGATGCTAGGAAAATGATATTCCACACCAGAGAGCGGGGGAGTTTCACTTTCTGGTGGAATAAATCAAGAGGCCACCAAAGAAACAAGTAGAATAATCACTTCGAACAGGTGAAGATTTAGCTGTTGTCTGTATCTGATTCATGTCTGAAACGGCAGGAAGAGGGGCATACGCATACTTAAAACCTCTGCACTGAATTCCTCCGTCTAAAATATAATTTTGGATACTGGTAGCTAATCCTTTCTCAATTGCAGTCTCTCTGAACAAGCTCTTATACCCGTGAACCCAAATCCAACAGTGTGGATTACCTATTTCGTGGTTTTTTTCCCAAAAGATAAACTCTGCCTGGACCTCCCCAAAAAGGTCATTTGCTAACTCACTTTCCAGCTTCCCGCTTGAAGCTGCCTGACGATGTGGGGGCAGAGTTGTTTGTGATAGCCCCTTACTTTCTCAAGGGGAAAGCTTTTCTGGTGCAATATGTCTGTGATTATCTTTCGCAATCACGCCACCGTGGCCTTGGTGTGACAAAATAGTCCAGCTGAAATTCATTGCTAAAGCCTGCCACCATACAAAAACCAGTACGTCTGAATGACAGTACTCAGCAGTTTGCTAAATACTGCCCTCAGATGTGAGCTCGTCAAGAAAACATCTGCCTTCTATCATGAAAATTTAAATTTTTCATGAAAACCACAAAATACCCCCTGCTTTGTCATAAAATTGCCGAGATTGGGGTAAAAAAAATCATTGCTATTCCTTCTCTGCACCCATATTTCCAAACTGTTTTGAAGGAATCTTTTCTGTCAGTCAGACAACGTTGACTTTAAATGCCTTGAGTTCTTATAGGATGGATTTTATCTTATTTTCAGTTTTAGAAGCCTTGTGGCAATCAAAAAATGAATATACTAACGTATAATGCAACATAGTCTATTAAAATGTTAGCAAGGTTGTACTACATGGAAGAAAAGGTAACCGGATTGTAATTACAACCAATAATAAAATAGAAAATGCTTTTTGTAAGCTAAAACTCTACACCAGATGTCTCTTCCTAGTCCCACTCGCCTCAGCCAGTGTCCTCCATTGCCCCCCACCCGCCTGCCTTTCCCGTTTAATTTGGGGTGCTTTTAAATAGATACTAAATAGTTAATTTTTCTAGAGCATTTGAAAACCTAATTCGTTATTTCCAACAGCCTCAGGTTTTTTCAAGCTAAAGCTGGGATAAAACTGCTTCTTATTTGCTAAGCCAGTAATTGGAAAACTGACTTTCTGTTAGCAGCCCCAGTTTACTCTGTTCAAGAAGAAGAAAACATTGACCTTTCTACCTGTCACCATGAAGTGAGTCACGGCTGACAAATGTTTGAAGCTGATGTGCACTATTTGCAAGATAAATCAGTATTGCAAATCACCCTGGTTTATTTTTGTCTTAGTACTTCAGATGGGCCCAGAACAGTGCCTCAGGCATCTCCTGTCTCATCCAATTACTCGCTAGGCTCAGGCATGTTGTGTCAAAGTCACTTACTGGACCATTTCTTGCTCTTGAGGCAAACTGAGACCCCCTGGCCATGACCCGTGTCTTCTCCTAAGCACATGGGCTGAAGGTTCTAGCTTGGGCGCTGGGGAGATCTAAGGGACAGGCGGAAAATCCTCCCCGGCCGGTGGTGGGATGAGCACAGGTCCCCTCTGTGCTGTCCCTGCAGCTCCCCTCAACCTTTCCTGTGTGTCGCAGTGGGTGAGGAAGCTGAAGGATGCCATGGCTGGCTGTGGTTGCTACTGCTGTCTTCTCTTACTGGAGAACAGAGGCCCATTTTAAGAAGGGACAACCAAATTGCCTGACTGTTTCTGCCAGGATACAGCTGGGTGAAAATCTGGGTGAAAAGAGTGGAGAGAACAGTTTGCGGTGCCAGCACATGCCTAGAGCAAGCCATGACATCCAGAAGGTGACAGTGTCACACTCTGCTGTATCTCTAACTGACCGGAGCAGAGCATCCTGGTAGACTTGGAGTAAGAACCTGGCTCCGAACGTGTGAACTTATAACATGTGAATGTTTTGGTCAACTCCCTTTCCTTTTCCCCGCTCCCAAAATCTGGTGTAAGTGTGACTGGACAATGTGCTGAGGCTTAAAAACTCTGTTCTAGCCAAGGTGAAGGATTCTTTGCTTAATTTCTTCTAATACAGCTTAATTGCAAAGTGTTGGGTATGATATTAAGTTTGGCTTGAAACTGGTGGTATGGTAATGGTTTTAATTTTATCTCTCAGCTTGAAGACTGACTTGTAAACATTAGCTGACAGGCATATCTTTCATCTCCCTGACAGTAAACCTATCTGTCAAAAATCCCAATTAATATTCAGTGAGGAGGAGAAGTAATGCAATTCAAATTAGGTTAAATCACTCGAGTTAGGATTTGGAACTTTTCTCCCTTTGAATATCTTGGATGTTTCTTTAAGGTATTATTCTGTACATATTATGTCCGACTGCAGTGAAATGGTGGCTGGTTGATCACTGCCT
This sequence comes from Phalacrocorax carbo, assembly GCF_963921805.1. NCBI lineage: Eukaryota > Metazoa > Chordata > Aves > Suliformes > Phalacrocoracidae > Phalacrocorax > Phalacrocorax carbo. The sequence goes on from NC_087526.1 coordinate 2,628,733, forward strand.
TTGTGCCTCTAGAAAGAAGTGGCGGGTCCAGGTGTTTTGTTCTCGACCTGTCCACGCTCCTGTCTTGCCAGTCCACAGCTGTGCCTTGGGCTATGAAACCGCTTGTTTGGGGGTGCACCTCATTCACTACCGTATTCATCATTTGTGCAGTTCCCTCAGTGAAAAGTATTTTCTTTCCGCACATTCCATTAGCTGCAGGTATTGGAGAAGCTCGTATTTACATTTTAAAAGACATGAAGTCGAAGACACAGCAGGTCAGCAAGCGCCGTCTACGCACTTTGAAGAGTGTTTTCAATGTTCACACGCTAGCTGGCCTTCACAAACGAACCTGCACAGCCCCCCAGATCACAAACGAACCTGCACAGCCCCCAAAGGCACATCTGAATAAACACGTTACAGCACGCTTTGAGCATGCAGCTTCCCTGTGCACAACAAAGCCCAGACGTTTTGCCTCTACAGATACGTTAAACATATCTTCAGTTGTCGCTTGTATTCATGCCTTTGCTTTACAGTTTTGGAAATCAATACTCAGGTCTTAATTTTACAGTCTTAGAAATCAGTAGGCAAATAAAACCTTTGTCTTTGCTTTCCTTTTGGGCCAGGCATCGCTCACGTGTACGTAGGAGATACTGCTGAGGAGCTCTGGCGGCAGCAGGAGTCTGGACTGGGGCATTTGGAGCTGGAAGTAACTAGACTAGAAATGCAGAAAACGCCTTGTTCTCCCACTTTTCAGCGCACTGAGCGAAACACAATTGTCCATGGTTTTTCTCAACCCTAATTCAGGTTTTCTGATAAGTGGTTGCTTTGTAATGGTTCATCGTGACTACGACTCTATCTCTATCAGTGTCAGATGAGAAAGGCTGTTACAGAAAGCCAGCATTACCCAGCTAATGATCTGAGCCACGTGGCACTGAGTAAGAAATGACAAATGGATGTCCTCAAGTTTGGATGTCAGCTGGCTGCACAAATGGGGCTTGCTTGAATGAAGTCCCTGTAATGAAAAAAAATGAAATGAAGTGTTTATTCTGAAGTGGATTTTCCTGCTATAGGAAAAACTGCTAGAATGTTTTCAAGTAGCCTAGGAAATAGTGTTAGAACTTTTTGCTTGAGAGATGGAGGTGTTAGGCTTAATTTAAGAAAAAAATCTAAACTCTAGTTTCTATGAAGTATAGACATAGTCACACTGATTCTTCTGTTGATACGGTGTGATAGAGGGCAGATGCAAAGCACCTTTACTTGTTTGACCTGCTTCAGAGTTCAGTGAGATCAAAGGAAGACTTCTCAGGGACTTCAGGGGAGGTTAAGCACTTAAAAACAAAGCCAGCCCTAGTGCAAGGCTTCAGATATTTCTAGCAGAAATTCCTAGGGAAGAATGTCAGAAGCTTAACTTCATCTTTGCTCCTGCTGCCTTTTTAGTTATCCTTTTGGTGATCACCAGAGCTCTGCAGCCTGTTACACCCAGGTCAGATTCTGCGTTGCACCTACGGATATGCCATCCGCTTATTAATAGATGCTAGCGTTTCTAACCCGTAGGCGCGCTGCCGCCAACCCTTCCCGCGCTCTAGTGCTGCGACGTTCTCCTTCGAACACGAGGTCCTAGCTTCTCCGCTGTTTGTCAGCGATCTAGTTAAGTTGCCTGGTTCTCGTTGTATATTGTATTTTTCTGGGCAAGTTTTCCAGGCTGCGGGTCTCGCACATCTTCATGCACGATCTATTGCCACTTTAGGGTGAATTTTGCTCGTGTAACCTGCCAACGGTGCTGGGCAAGGTACCAGTCAGCTCAGCCCAGAGATTTTTAGTCCGTGTCACTCTGACAGGAGATGTGCTGTTCTTCCTCCTGGGGACTTTCTATCTTAATGGACCATCAACCCAAGCATGCATCCCTTCTGATGCAGAGATACCCTGTAAAAACCTCTTGCTCTGCAGATTTTTGACGACTTGGTGGATGCACTTTTCCTTACCTTAATTGCATTTGACGCTGCAGCCCTGTTTCAATGCTCTTAAGTGAACCCAGATTCGTTACATAATAATTCTTTATGCAACTTCAGGGAAAAAAAATTATACCCGGCAGAGTAATGACAGAAGTAACAGATTGTCCTTCTTCAGAACTTACCAAATGTAGTGATTTTCTTTACTGTATCTACTGTTGGTACAACACAGGACTTTTAAAATTTATTTTTCTTTAAAGCAAATACAAGCCCATTCTATACCAAGTTTTAAAACTTGTCTGTCAACCATTGAACAGAAAAACTGGGAACAATAAGCACCTGTACTTCTACATAATGTAGCTTCAGTGGGTTCACAGAACGTATTGCGTAGAGCTTTTCTATGAATCGATCTCTGAAATGGTACATTAGCACATAGGTAAGCTGGAAGACAAAGCAAAATCATGCTCCACTGAAAGAACTTTAATTTGCATGCAAATTTATTAGTGAAAGATGGATTCAAGAGGGAAAGAAAAAGTCGATCTAGGTATGAGACAAAAGCATCTATATCTGGCATTAATAATGTATAGTGCCCCTAATAGAGCGGAGAACAGGCACGCTTCCTCTCTATAAGGACAAATGGTTTTAATAATAATAATGATTTCATACAAGTGAAAACAGCAATTGATCTAATTTACATTAGCATGTAAATTATTCATTAGTGAGCTGCGTAGAATAAAATTAGACTAGCCAGCAGAAAGACTTATTTGTCTGTGTGTGTTCCTGCCCTCGGTGTGTGATGTTTGCTGTACAGCTGGCAAAGTCTTAAATGATTTATAATTTCAGCAAAGAGCAATTCTGTGCAGATGACACACATGAAGACAACTATCCAAAATGTCATTATATGTTGGTAGAGACCTTTTTTATATATTTCACAATTTAAATAGAGATATACCCAAAGCTCTTTGCTTTTAGTTCTCTTATACTTAATGCTCTTTGTAATTCCTATACAGAAACTTGAACTTAACCCCTCTTTAATCCTATTACCCCTCATATGCCTTTCACTTAGCAAACATTTAATTTTGCTCTTTCTCCAATGGAACGGCGGGGAAACTGGATTCATATTTAGGTATTAGTCATTTTCCCACTCAGAAGCAGCAATATTCGCCACACCATTTTTCTAACTCGTTCTCAGGAAGGAACGTTTGTCGAGGCAGTCTGGGTACGTCTATGACTAACACTCCTCTTCTGATATGGATTTTTCTCTTTCGCTGTGGTTCAGTCCCATGGGAAGATCCTCCATTCAAATCGGTGAGAAGTGACTGTCGTTAACAACCCCTCAGCAATAGTTTGCGTCCATTTGGATCAGCGGCCCGGGAAGGTGTTTGGGCTGGAGGGCTGTAGTCGCTCGCTACGAGCCTTTGGCAGAGATCTGGGGCAGGCGAAGCTAGCAGGGTCTCTCTTCTGGCCGATAGCCCCTAAAGGATGTTATCAGAAGGGACGGTTTTAAAAATGTTTTCTCCAGGGATCTTCATGCCGCGTCCAACTTGCTGTTGTCTTAGAAAATAAGCAATAATACAGTGCTTTTCTATTGAGCTTTTCTCAAAGGGCCTTGCGTAACATTCATCTGCACTAAAAGCCTAGTGAGAAAATTTCATCCATCACCGAGTGCAGCTCACGGCGGGGTGGGCTGCAGCAACTCTTCCACAGCGACAAGATTACCGAGTGGCTTTGGGAAGAGAATGCGGAATATCGCATCCAACTGAAATTGTAAGGGTACTTCCACGGGATGTAATTACATGTGATGCAGTTTGCCCAGGGCACCAGGAGTAACTACAGATGCCGCCTGACACCCGTTATCACTGCAAGGAGGGACGCTGCCAGGCTGCAGCTGCGGTGGGTGTTTCATGGAGGATTCAGTTCAATGACCAAGCAAAAGCTTAACACGCTGTCTACAAGGAAAACCATCAAAACAGGGATTAGAGAGGCTAAGCGGGCCTTGTGCACAGGTCTGTGAACGTCAGAAGTGCTCTAAATTAATTGCATTAAATCTTTATAAATGGGATTTTTTTCCAGAAAACTTAATGAAATTGTTTTAGGTTAAGATTTAGGTGGTGTCTTGTGGGATTCAAGAACGTCAGACTGTACGAATGAGAAAACATCTCGGTTTACGCTTCTGATTTTTACAAAAGTATGTACATGAACTTGACCAAGTTTTAACTGGAAAAATCCCACCGGCTAAGCTTTCAACTTAAGTCAGTCTTAACGGGTCCTGGGAAGGGAATCCATGAGCTAAGAGGAAGGATATGTGGGTGTTGCTTTTTAGGTGATATTAAGCAAAACTCCAAAAACCAGAGGCAAAAAAAATCCAGCAGATAACTCGTGGGGGTGTGTGTTGAAACAGAAGGGAGCTACTTGCAGTCAATGCTGAAAATAACCACCGCATTCAGTACAGTTGTTTCAGCTACAGTTATAAATACTAGGATTGAATTTCCTTCCTCTTTACTCCAGAAATGCCTTGTAGAGAGCAGAAGTGAACTATTACTGTCTTTCTAAATGCTGTTGTGCTTCCTTTCATCGAGGAGATCTTGGAAAGAAGCATGGCCGCGCGCACGTTAAGGCCATACGCTTCAGTGGGATTTACTGCGTGCGCGGTGTAAAGTACTTGTGAGCCCCAGGCAGCCTGCTGGGAGCCACCGAAACCTCCGGAGTTTCTACTGGGTAGGAAAAGTTTCTTGACAGAAGAGGAAGATCTAAGGAAACCTCTGATCAAGCACCCCCAAAGACTGTCCTTCAGCGCTGAGCACGTTCCCAGCCACGTCCGTCATCCGTGGTGTCTTCAAAGTTTGGATGTGAACTTCTGCTTCAGTGCGCTCTGCCAAGTGCCTGGGGTTGTGCTTGCTCGCGGTGGGCCTTGCCAGGGTTTCATCCTCGGGGTTTGCTTAACAGTTTGGCCAAAAGGGTTTTCGGATCAAAACCTTGTCCCTTGTTCTGTGGGCTGGTTTCCCTTTTGTTTGCATTCAGGCCAAGTTACTACACGTCGGCTGGGCTCCGTTTGCTCTCAACATCACGCCCAGTTGTTCCAAGCAGCATAGAATGAAACACAAATTCAAATATAAAATTATTTCTATCACATTGCTTCTTTGCTAAATTGCAGCGGGCCAAATGCTGTTCCTGCAATAACTTTGCTGGTCTTGTAAAGCAACCGAGAGCAGAGTTTGATCCAGTTTCCCCGTTGTTAATCACCATAATGGTAAACAAAACCTAATGTTATGAATGCATTAAAAGTAAATGAAAAACAGCATTGCAAACTAAAGTGGCGGGCGGATGCATTTGCTCATTATATACTAAATAACCCAAGCAGTTAATGCCTTTGGCTAATTGCTTTGCTTGCTGTTTTAGACCAGAAGAAGTCATATTTGAATATAAATTGGTGTGCCATGTTCATCATGTACCTTTTTTTATGACTAATTAACTTTCTTTTGCATTTAAACTACTAAAGCCAATTGAACTTCAGACTCGCAAGCACCATTCTCTCCATTTGGCAACACGTTTAAAATTCCAGCGAGGGATCGCGGACGATCTGAAATTTCTTACTGCCTGTTAGAGCAGCACTTCAGATCGCGAGGAGAGCAAAGTGGTGCTGCGAAGGCCGTTTGTTGTGCAATCGCTTTCCGAGATCTCTGCTATTTGCAGAGCAAAGTAGTGAAATAGGGGCATGTTTATGAAAGATCCTTCATAAGAGATCACTTCAAGCACTCAAATCTTTCTATTTGGTACGTTAATTGCTCTTTTACAATAATAGCGGGGGTAGTAAATGAATAGTTTTGTTACTGAAGATTCATTTTCAGATTGGAGGGACTTTTTTCTTTTTTTTTTTTCTTTATAAATATCCACGAAGGTAAGTTGAATTACTGCAGATGGCTTAGCCTGGGGGAAAGTATGTATTTTTAACAAATTGTAATTGCAAAACACATTTCCATGGCAGAGAGCTTTTGCGCTGTTCATCTCTTGTACGCGCTTTCTTATTTTATTTAATTTTTTGATAACCATCTTTTACGGTGATAAATGCATAACGTTGAAAATCCTTTCAAATATGGCAATAGCAAATGCCCTCCCACACGTCCGCCTGAGCTTCGTCTCTAGTGGGCTTTATCACTGATCGGAGAGCTCTCTGCGCGAGGAGGGTCTCGCGCTCTCCAGCCGCGGCGGCGTTCGGGGGGTGGCAGCGATCGCCCTGGCACAGGCTGCTCTTGTTCTCGGACAAATGAGTCTCTGCTCCAGGTGACTGCCTCGGAGGTGGTGAGGAAAGCTGAGGCGCCTTGTCTGTGTGTGAGTCTGCACTTATCCAAAACCCAGAACGCAGCCCAGTGTAGCATATTCTGAACTGGCCCGCCAATTTTGGGGTTTTTTCTGGCTCTCCTTGGGGAACGGAGGACATGGGGGGGCAGAAGCAAACTCCTTTTGTTCTGTCTAGTTCAGGGCTAGTTAAATTCCAGGATAATCCGTGCCAGATATCTCCAGACAATCTGGATCCTTACGCAGGACTCACCAACCTGTCTTGGTGTGCAGATGTTACGGTGACTGCATGCCAACTCACTGAAATGTTTTCATTCTCGGAGCGGGTTACTAAGACAACAGTTCCACTCAATTCTTTAAAGCAAATTCATTATTTGAATGAACATAACAAGTCCTTCTGCCGCTCCTTGCATTTCTCCAGTCATTTTTAGCTCCCACATTGCCTCAGGGTAGTTGCAGGGTGCTGACTTGTTAATTATACAGTCTCTCTATTCTCTGAAACTCCTAAGAATATGATGGCAGATGCTGCTGTACCAGTTCTTGTTTAGAACTGGTACAGGATGCTGGTGTAGGACAACTGCATGATCATCTTTGGCGCGAAAGGCAAGCGCTGGGTTTCTGGTACACATTCGTGTGTGTATCCATCAAAAGAATGTAGCAGCGTATTGTGGTTTCAAACCGTTGTGAGTCAGTTCTCGGTAGCGCTCCGTTCCTCGTAACATGTGATGGACTGAGGATGGAACAGTGGGATGAGAAGAAATAGATTTGGCTTGAGAACTTCAAGTGTACTGAAAAATATACATTCATGGTCCTTAGGTAACCTAGGAGTGCGGCTCAGACGCAGCGTTACAGAAAGGGCGCGTTACTACAGCCTTAGTGGTCTGTGCGAAGTAGCAGAGGTGTGGCACGGATAGGTTTAAAATTAGTACTTCCAACATTTTCAGGACTGAGCGGTGAAATAACTTTGTCTTTATTCCATAATTTGAGGCACTTTTCAGAAAAAAAAAAAGAACATTAACTTCCTAGAAAATTTGACTATTGCTTTAGATTTGGCATTGAGGGTTCTCCAATATAATAAAGGTGGTTGGCAGTAGAAAACCTGAAGACAGGGAGAAGGGGTTAGACGAAGAAAACATCCTAATCGCATAAATCATTACTCCAGGGCAAAATGTAATGAGCATTTTTTAAAACCATGAGCTGTCTGCACTGTGACATCCATTTAACATCGTACCATCATGCCACACCAGTAATCTGTTAACTTTAATGGAATCCTCCTCCCCTTCACGTCATCCATGCTTTTGATTAGTCTGAAGATATTCACAATACACGGTATTGATTTCCCCATAAAAACAGCTTCTTGGTCTCCCTGGATAAATGTGGGAGCAAGTGACACTTGTGACCGTGCAGATTTCAAATTAATGGGCTACTCTGGTATGACTAAAAGCAATGATGGGTACCTTGGGGTATTAATCATCCTGTGACAGTCCATCCTAATTGCACCATTTTTAAAGCCCTATAGAAAATTCAGCTTTCAGGGTTAAATCCTCCTATTGCATATCATCCATCCTCAGTGACGGCCACGTTCTCAGTACGAAATGGCCAAGAAAAATGCTGCTGAAGAGCAGATGCTACGCTGAGGCATTTTCCAGGTTTCCAATCACCTTCCACTTCTGAGCGGCCGTAAACGATCTCCCATACAGAACCCGGTGATAGAAATGTCTTTGCACTCACAGGCGAAAACGTGGAGCAAAACTAAAGAAACATTTTTATTCCGTAATGGCCTTATTTGAAAGAGTGATTGCAAGAGAGAGATCTGTCTGAAAGGCCGTATTTATCCACTTGATGCATATGTGTGTTTACTTACATTTACATAGGAAAAATAGTCTGTCACATTCGGCTTTCACTTCCCCATAGGGGGAATGCAAATATCCATTTAGCTAAAAAAATATGGCCGTCTCTGTGACTCCGAACGTCTCTTCCTCCTGAGTTCTCATTTATAACGCCCTCTTGAATACCAAGGATGTTGATCGCTGCAATCTTGTTAATTCCCCCATGGGGAATGGGGCTTTTACTGACTTCCAGCCTTATCAGCAAGGAGACAAATGAAGCTCTTTGTCTTATTGTTTTCTCTTTTATTCAACGAATTACAGGTTTGATGCAAATCCCATTAAGCTCTCAGTGTGTGTTGGATCGTTTTCCTATCGCAAAGCTGCTCTACTTTTTCCCTCTGTTAGCTGTTAGGAAGAGGCGAGAGCCTCCACCAGCTGTTGTCTGGGCTTGGTGTCATGCTCCTAATGCTCCTTATCCTCCAGCCAGCGTCATTCGCAGAACTGCGACGATGCCAACATCGTGAAATCGTACTGAAAAAGCGACTTCAGGTTTTGCCTGCATTTCAGTACCTCTACATGAAAATAAAACAACCCCAAAATCCCCAAGCCCCCAGCAATTTACTTAGGAGGCAGAGGTATTATGGGGCTTCACAGAATGGTGCACAGGTTATGATAATTGTGCAGATACATACGTGCACGTGTACACGGGCAGGCGTTTCTCAGTGCAAACGGTGCTTTTAACTGTCTCGTACTCTTTATCTGGCAATGATTTATGCGAGGTGTTTCGTGTTATCAAACATGCTCTGAAGCATAAAACAGGCACGTCTCCCTCATGAGATGTTCCCACCGGGACCTCACGGTGTGCCGGAGGAAGGAAGCTCACCTTCTTTTTTCCCCTGAGCAAACTCTGAATCACCAAGAAGCGTGTTCGCGCTGTGGCTTTGTGGTGGCAGATCCCGTATGTTGCCTCTCTCTGGCTCTTGCTTTTAAACGAGGTGCTGCTCTGAAACCAGAAGAGGTTGCTTGAGACGGCAAAAGGGCAACACCATTATTTTGCTGGAATTGGGACCAGTTTTAACATGGTGAGGTCAGGACAAGAGCCAAGATTCCACAGCTTTATGATAAAAAACCCCCAGTGCTGTTAGGGTGACTCTGTTTAAAGGAAAGAGAGTGGGCTTTATCTATCAAGAAATAAAGTGGAGTCACAGACAGTTTAGAAACCAGTAAAGCAACGTCTCCTTACGTGACAGCTGCTGATTTGCTGCTGCCGCGGACCGAGTCACTCTCATTAGCACACTGCTTCATTAAGTTTTTCTTTTAATTGCTTCGTTGGGTTACGCTTCAGTAAGCATCTCAGAATATTTTTCCATTCAGCAATAGAGAAAGCAGGAGATGTCCGGTACGTGACGTTGTTCGTGGGCTGTCAATGGAATAGAGATGGGAATATTTTGGTTTTTTTCTTCTATTTAGGATTAAAAGAGCAAATGTCAATCGCTGGCATTACAAGGGATGAGAGTTACAAGGAACGAACGTGAGGCTCATATGATTATATTTTTACGGCTTTTGGTTTGTTTTTTTTTTAATTCTTAGTTTTACCAAAGGCCATGAAGATTGATCAGATCTGTAGCCCCAGGGGGCTTCAAACTGGCGAGGTTCATTGAAACTGCAGTGGCTACATCTTCCAAAATACTGCTTTTGTCTGATTTAAAAAGATAAATTTCTGACTGATTCTAAGTCTCTTGTCACTGAAAGACTTAGGAGTTGTAAGCAGTCGTGTAATGTTTGCTCTTATCTGCCTGTCGTGTACGTTCTCACTTGCTTTGAGTTAATTCGTCACATATTTTGTAATTACCATTAACCATATGAAATCTTCTCTAAATGAAACGCACTGCCGACATGGTCTTTTGCAGTTATTCAGTTTCGATTAAGCAGATCTCTTTAATAAACCTGAAACCCTCTTTTGATCTTATTTGTAGTTTCAGGAGCTGCCTTCTAGCTTCATCATACTGGCTTTTGAGTTCTGGCTCATTAGTTTTGAGCAACATTTCTGGCCAAATATCCTTAGAAATATTGTAAAGTTCAGGTAGGTTGATTTAATTTGTATTTTTAGATGTGTTAAATGGCGTTCTTAAACTATTACTTTATTTTCCCACCTTCCCTGTATTTATCCGTAAAAATATTTCCCAACTCAATTTATTCTTTACGCTAAGTTTCAGGGAACTATTTCGTTTCCACGCGGGCACGCACACACAGGTCACAGTATGACATTATTGCTTGGAAAATGGATTTGCCGGTCAGAGCGCTTTTCGCGCGCAGTGCGGCTGGTCACACGTAGCCGCCTTCGGGAAATGAAAGGCGGCTGCCTTAGCTTCGTGTATTTCGGCTGTCTGTACGCAAGGCCGTCGGAAGGGCCTTTCACCATCCTAAGCAGGTAGAAATTGCTGTCCTTGCAGCCGCGGTCTCGGAGAGCATTGCCCCCCGCCCTGCCTCTGGAATGGCTCTGTGTGCTCCTGGCTCTTGCAAAACGCTTTATTTCTGATAAACTTTCTCAGAGACAAATTATATTTTGTTGAATATTGATTATTTTTTTTAACATAGATGCCGTTTGCGTGCAACTGTATGGTTTGTGCTTCCTTAAAGACCGGGCTGCAACTTGCACTGGCTCAGTGATTAAATGCTAAAAAAAGAGCACCCAGAGTTTAATACCATGCCTTTCAATTCTGAAGTACAATTGTTTATTTTTTGTAACATTCCAGAAAGATAAGGTAGCATCAGTGTCTCAATAGTTTATTTTACACCGCTATTTTGGAGTCTTTCTAATCTTCTTGCATGATTGCTTATCTCCTCCACTGCAACTTGTTGAATGAAAGAATGATCTTCCTTTTGGATTAGTTCAGGAATTTTAGACCAAAAAGTCCACAGTGTTTTATATATGAGAGTATTTTATTGTTGCTCATGGTGCTTCTGCTGAAATTCAATGTTACTAAGTACACACTAGAACAGTTTTTAATTCTGCTTAGCTGGTAGCATTACCTGAAAGTCCTTAAAAAGAGTCAGTAAGCAAAATCAACATAAATATATATCATAATTTTTCTGCCTTTCTTCTAGAAATCAAGGTACAAACAAAAAATGTCCAGAAATTACAGTGAATCAGTTGCACAATGTTTTCTGGGATTATTGAGGTTGTCTGGGCAGGGATATCTGTGAGGAAATGTGCAGAACTGTGTGAAACCTAAATCAAAACTCCAGTCATACATCATCTGACTCTGGTAACTAAAAGATCGTTCCAATCCAAGCTGTAATTCAGGGTCACGTTATTCCTCTGAAATTAAAAAGGCTAGAAATGTAATTTACAAAGTTAAAAAAAAAAAAGAAGCCATTACTAGTGATATTAAACAAGGGGCTGGGGCTTTAAAAACCTTCAAATTTCACATTTGCAATACAGTTTTGAGAGGTGGCAACAATGCCTGAACATATCTATAATTGTTTTCCAGATTCCACAAGTGTTTTCAAGGAACTGTATAGTCAAGTTCCTTAATTTGAGATGGATACATATAGGAAAAAGCTCACGGGGAAAAGCCACTGCAGAATTCTATTCAACAAAATCACCAATCGCTTACACTTTTAGAGCAAGAAATCTCCCAGCTGAACCTTTAAAACTAGTAATTGTAGGTATGGGTTTTGCTCATGCAAATAACCAATGGGCAAGCACATCTATAAAGACAATATGTGCAATTAGATTAGCAATTATACGTTTGTTTTATTGGCAAACACTCCGGTTTGAAACAAAGAAGGAACGTGATGAGCAGCTTTTGGATGACACTAAATATTACACACAAACGCTTTTTAGCAAATCTACCCCAAGCACGCCTGATGAAAACCACCGATTTTCATAAAAGGAAATATTTGGTTAAAGTTTAATGTTAAGGAAACGAACTGTCACAAAGTATAAGGCTTGAACAGACTGAGCAGGACTGACAGCAACGCCTGTTTCAGACCCAAATGCTGCTAAAATGCCATGGTAACACTCATGCATTATTTATTTCCATGACTAAATATGAGCATTACTTTTGCTACCCCAAACTGAGCCACAGCTGGGAATTAGAGTTTTCTTTCAATAAAACTCATCAGTCTTACTGATCTATCAATCTCACCTGATTGCAATTAACCAAGTAGTCGTTCGATCCGCCCACACCAGCACCGCTGGGCCGGGGGATACAAACTGTGCCAGGAGCTCGCGCCAGCCACCAACAGATCCGTGTTCCGGGAGATATATTGCCCGTATTTTCATCAAGGGACAGATGCACTGTTGGCCCTATGTGTAGTTGCAGGAGGCTCCGAAAAGAGAGAGCAAGCTGCCGGAAGAAAGTATTAGTTGGTGACACCTATCCTGATCTAAGGGATTTCTCTACAAGGAAGCTGGCAGAAAATATGTTGACGGCCAAATTAATTGCCCTGGCAGCCTGCGATGTCGTTATCGGTGCACCAACCTCCTGTATTAAAGTTTTAGCTCTTACGTGAGCTCCTGCAGTAAAAGGTTAATTGTGGGCAATTACTTGACGCCTTAAGTTCGCCGCACGCGTTGGGATTGGAGACCGCGAGGAAAGCTCCCAAGACTAAAGCTAAAGACCGACCTGTCCGCTGGTGCAAACCGGCATCATTCAGCTGAAGGGAATGAAATTCTGCCAGTTCAGATTTACTGAGACTCCAACCAAAAGCTCGTAATAAAGTTACAAAGAGCGGACACCAGTTTCTCCAGGAAAAAAAGCCCTCAAAACTAGTGTTATTGATAGAGAGTGAAACAGAGGCCTCAGAATTACTCATTCGTCATTCAAGGAACGGGGCCCGGGAACAGCCATTGCCTGGGCACAGAGCAAACATTATTACATGAGTAATTTATAACGTCACTATGGAACTGCTTTAAATTAGGTTCACAGTTAAGGCTCTTGATGAGTCAGGGCTGTAGCATTGTAGTGCTCATGGTCAAAAATTACCAAGAGGAGATCTGCAGGACAGAAACGAATCCTTCCCCACATCTCGCCCAAGTGAAGGCTGGGCTCCCCAGCGGGAGGCAGGGAAGGGCGAGGTTTGTGTCGTGGGGGACAATTAAGCTTCCCGGTGAGGCGAGTGCTGCCAGCGCTGCCAGGAGCCCCAGAGGTGTGCACGGCTCTGGAGCAGGTTTGCTCCGTGCCATTGATTGCTCCTTGTGGCCTTGGCTAAAACCTCCCAAGTCCATAGTGGAATGGGAAAACTCTGAATGTTGCTCCTGTTCATTGAAGAAGCCTCCTTCAGAATGGAGTAAACAGGCTCTCGGAGGAACCTGACAGGGGTAGGCATCCGAGCCCCACTGAAAATTCATTAAGTTGGGCTTCCTTAAGCTCTTCTGAAAAGCCCAATGCACACAAGTGGTCTCTGAAGCACAAAAGCGATGCCCAGTTCTGCGATAGTGCCAAGAGCAGACTACGCTGCCAGATTTTCACTCCTGCTTCAAGCTCCGGCAATCAGAAGGGACAGGTAATATTGTTACAGCGAGGTTACTTACAATTTAAAAATTACTTCCCCACCCCCGTTCTTCTGGCCATAGTTTGTTTTGAAAGAGAAGGCTCTTTGAGCTTGCGTGGATAAATTCATAGGGACTCACCCCGAATGACCACAACTTGAATTTCAGTACTTTAAGGCAGATGGCACGTTTAGTGTGTTCATGAATTGTACATGGAATCCTTCTACCCAATTTCCTGTTTTTTGCTGCAACGCATGGAAAAATATCAATGCAAAGCTGAGCAGGTGATTGTCAGGACGGCTGCGGCACAGCGCAGCAGGGAACTGCACGCACCCAAACTACCCGTGCTGTAGAGCAATTCACATTAATGTTCGGAAAAATCAGAATAATCCATTTGAAGGAAAACGGACTGCGGTTCGGAGTTTACATGCGTCAAAGAAGGATCAGAACTAAAAGAGTGCCGAGTGCGCCGAGGGCTTACGCGCCTTCAGCCTTCAGGTGCTTCGCAGAGACCGGGGCTGGGCGCGGACTGGGCTCCTCCGGTCTCGCCACCAACGGGTTGGGTTTGGTCCCGGCGGGCGGGAGCTGGAAGGGCTGTGAAACTGCACGTTAGGATGCTCCAGGGAGCGACCTGAGGCAGCTTAAGCAACCCATGAGCGTCCCCTGTATAAAGGTGTTATAAAGCTTTAATGCAATGATGGAAGCTTCGGCTTCCAGGGTCCCTTATGGGTTATAGAGCGCGCAGGTTGTGCGGTGTGTTAGGAATTCTTCGGTACTACGTTTGGTAATAACTTCTAACCTTGTAGCTTACTCAAATTCACATATTATTAATATCAATTTGACATTTTAAATGTGTTGTAAACTACTTATTGAATGAGCATTAACATAAAGCGAGATCGGTGAGTCTGCCCACAAATAATGACAAAGATAAATTTGAATTAATCTAACATTTAAATACCAGTAAGGAAACAAAGGCGCTGCTGACAGGACTTGTTTACGTTGGGCAGCGTGTGCTTCTCGGGTCGTTTCCCTTGGTTTTGTTTATGAATGGGTGCTCTCTGCGCGCTGATGCCGTGCTTTTCTCCTCTCCCTTCCTGCTCATCGGGGTGTACGTCCACCGCCTAGGACAACTGAGGAGCCCCCAGAGCCAGCTGGGCCTTGGCAAGCGAAGTCACCTGTGTTAATGCAAACCCGTTTGAAATAATTTACATAAGAGATGCAATTTACAATATTTTTTGTGTAAATTGCAAGAAAATCAAGGATAATCGGGCGTTAAGTCATTCTTCTCAGTTTCTCAGGGAAGTAGCTGCATGAGAAAGGTCTGTAAATCCCACCCAATACAGCCAGATGTTCAGTTTATGGCAACTTTATCAGAAAACTTTTTAAACTTTGGGTAAGAGTACACAAATATTTTTACTGATGCATTCTACAGTCCAAAACCCCGGGTACTTTTTTTTTTTTGTGCATTGCTTTTGGGTGACCTGGCATACAATTGAAATTAGCACTTTGGCAAATTTATCCTGTTGCAAAAATCACCAGATTTGATTATAGTAGAAATAGAAAGTTAGAATGTTGTGTGTTTTGAAACTCCTAACCGTAGAAGCCTCACTAGGTAGCTACTGTTTTGTATTAAGAAACAAAGAGAAACTGGGTGAAACAATGAAGAATTGAATAGGGGAGTTTTGTCTGAGTCCTGTAACTCTAGGAACCGTATTTGTTAGTTATTGTATTTGTTAAGTCATGTGAAACCAAGGAAACTTGCTCTAGAAACCTGTTACGCACCAGTGATGCTGCTAGGAAATCCCCTTACCCTTCCCATCTTGATTAGAATATCAAGAATTCTAATAAATAGGTATTAATAGAGGTGACCAATGATTATTTTGAGATATGAATACTGATGAAGCGATCTAATCAAAGAAAGTAATCAATGTAAAGGTTAAATTTAATAGCGAACATAGTATGAATTTTTATGTTAAACAATTTATGCAATAGCGATTTGACAGAAAAAGTGTATAAAAAACTGGTAAATTTGAATGCGAAGGTGACCCGTGTTTGGCGGAGCTGTCCCCCGTGTCCCCAGCGCCGCAATAAAGGGGCGCCTGCTCGCCTACACGGGGTAGACGAGTTTTTCCTCCTACGGATTTGTAACGATCCTGTTTCAGACAATGTATGCCTGCGCTGGAATCTGCTCCTCAAAACGTTGAACAGCAGCAATATTTACAGCCCTTGGGAGGAGTAAGTAATGTGGAATGAATTCCCGTGCTATTTCTGACCGAGACCCTGGGAAATCCGAGAGATGATTTAGCCTTTGAGAGTCCTTTCCCGTTTGTGTAGCAGACGTGCTGGTGCAGGCTGGAAGGGGGAAGCACTATGGCTGATCCCGGACGAGTCCCCTTAAATCTTCAGTGAGACTTTAACTTCATCGTCAGTGCGAACGCAATTAGTAAAAGGTGTCTCACAAAGAAAGGTCACAAGTGACTCGGTTTAAGGCACGGGCGTTAGCAGAAGTTCACATCATCTCTGTTCTGCACAGAGCTTTTCGCTACACGGGGTTATGGAGTCACGCAAATAGCTCTGCTCGCTTCTTGAGCTGAGGGCCTGTCATCGGCGTTTTCCCGCTCTGAAAGGGTTAATAATATTTTTAGTTCAATCCTGAAATACAAATTCCAGATTTGTTTGCACGCCATAAAAAGAATGAGTTGCCGTCCTTGGTGTCTGCCTTATTTGAGTTAGTCTTTGTTTTAGAATGGCTGTTTTGAATTTCCACCTTCAAAGTTAGCAAAGAACACCTGTAAATCTGGGCCGCCTTTTCAAAGAAGTGACATGCAGGTTTTCACACGCGCACCGAGTGTTTCCCAGTGCATGTGCAGGAGGATGATTGATGCAGGCTTTTGTCTTGGCTGTAATTAAGGGGAGTCTGAAAGTACATCTTTTTAGCTAGCTCTCTTTGCTGATACTTCGGCGCGAAGGTACTGTGATTCAGTCATCGCTCTTTCCTAATGATTTGTCTTGCTTCTAAAGGGAAATAACCTGCTTTAGCCTCTAATGCATTACAAAGCACAACTCTTCTTGCGCCACCTCCATGCGAAGGGATTGATATGTCGGGAGAATGACACGGAGAACAAAATCCACCCTTCACACCTTCCCCGTTCAATAGCTCCAGGGTGCAGGGTGTTGTGGGAGCTCTGGCTTTTCCTACCTGCAAGTCATGCTGCAATGGGGAACGGTGTTTGTTTTCACATTCACTCATTTTATTCAGGTGCCTGGCTCTGGTAAACGCTTATGCAAATTTAACCTTGCAACTGCACAATGAAATGTTAAAATCCAGCCCCCAAATCTACTGATTATATAAGGCAGCACGTAATGTCAAACTCTGCATTGTAAACTGACGCTATTTGATATCTTCAGCGAATGCCATCCACAAATACTATAATTAGAATATATACGTTTTTCTAACTCATTTAACAGCAGCAAAAAGATCAAAAAAAACCTTTAAGGTGTAAATTTTCAGTAGACACGCAGCAATAAATGCTTTAATATGCACCGAGTCAAGGTAAGAATTTGCCTTGTAGACATTGTTAACGCAGACGTCAAATTAGCTTGACATTGGCTCAGTAATGAGTATTTAGGGCAAAACAACAGCAGATAAATTTCACTGGAATCAGTCAGTGTTGGAATATCTGTAAATATATATATTGAAGTCTAATTTAGAAACAACTTCTCATGTTTAAATCATGATCTAACATAAAGAAGCTTCTCTCTGAATTTTCAAGTGAAACCCTTAACATTTGGGTTTAAACTGAGATTTAGCTGATGCTTTTCTTGAAGCGTGATAGTAGTAAATTCTGTATTTAAATACACTATAATAGCAACCGGCATCCTGTTACAGCACTGATGGGGCACTGCAACCTGAGTGCCTGTACTAATCCCAAACCCTCTGCCTAGACAACGTTACCAGAAGCAAGGTTTACGCTCCTACAGAATGTCCTTCTTAAAAACTTGAGATACCATTAAATATAGGCCCTGGCCTAAATATTTCCCTGGGTACCATTAATAACTTCCCCAGTCAAGTTCCTTTGTGAGCATCCAGTAGGCGAAAGATCCGTTTATGCTGTGATTTCTACAGCTTTGCCTGCTAAATCTCACTCAGAGCTCAATGTCGGCCGTTCGAGTCCTGAGACGCCCTTTAGCAGGCTTGTCTTCGCCGTCTTGGAAAATGCCGCTGTATCCCAGAAGCCACCGATTTTACCATCGGTGGTGGTAGGTCTTGTTTCGAAGGATCTCTTGGAGGAATTACTCAGCGTGCTGCGGGGGTTTAGCTGGGCCAGCCACGTACGTCGTGCAGCGAGCTCCGCCTGCGCAAGCAGAACGGTTAAATCCAAGCACAGAGAATGAGTCTTTCGCGTCCACGTGGGGTAATGCAGGTTCGGCTGTCGCGGAGGCCTGAGTCTTTGGCACTGCTGCATTGCCTAGTCACGGCTCGATAGAGACTGCAGTCGCACATTTTGGGACCTGCTCTGGGATTAATGTTCTTGTGCTGGCTCAGATGGGAAATATCAAACAGGCAGTCAGGGAAACCGCAATCGCACAGGCTGTATCGCCCCAGCTCTGCCGTTGCCAAAGATCAGAGCGAGCTGCTGGTCCCAGAGCTGCGCTTTGATACACTGCAGGTCTGATAAATTACCTATAGGAGAAGGGAGGATGGATGGTGACCTTGTGACCCACTACTCAGTCCCGCTTAATCCCTCCAGCCGTGTTCTGCAGATGCAGGAAGGTCCCTTGATGTATGTCTTCAGGAGAGCGAGGATGAAAAAGTTGCTTAAATGCTTGTATCTGTCACAGAAATACAAAGCAAGAAAAATGAGTTGGGTTTTTCAATAGCTAATGTTACCCCAGATTCACTTTGCTCGCAGATTCAGTCAGCGTATATTTATTTCTATCTTAACATTCACTGTGTTGACAGTAATTTTGTTAGGGACAAAATATTACAATCAGAACCACAGTTTCCAGTAAAAGGATGCATTTCATTTGCTGCTTCCCTCCCTGCCCCCACTATCTTCTCTGCCTCTCACCACCTTGGTCTACACGAAGCAAAATTATTTGAATGAATCATGCAGAGGCAAGGTAATTTCGGTGCCTGATACTGCAATATTACTGTGCAAAATGACATGTTAGCCTGGTTAATAGATTATTTATTTTCATTAAATATTGATTATCAGTGGCTTATGCTGGCAGGCACTTCCCTGTTTACTGTGCAAGTAGCTATATGCCTACATTCTGTTATGGCAGGGTTTTTTTTTTTTAAGTTAACTGTTCAGTCTCATGAATTTTCATGTTTTGGCACTGACTGACATCTGCATAGTAATTCTGCCAATAAGTTATGTGTGCATTTCACTAATGCAATTTTATACGTAATGTATTCAAAAATCCCTGGAGCGAATTGAGGATGTTTTAACCAAGGGTCCTGCCCTCGCTTCACCGGGTAAGCTACCTCAAAAGCCTAGCCCAAATTTTAGGAAGGCTTCCTAAATTCTGTGACCCAACGCTCTACTCCCCTGCCTGCCGCCTGGCAGCGCGGGCGTCGCGCCGGCAGCCTTATGGCGTATTAGAAACAAAGACATGGAAGAAGATGTAACAGCGGAGAAAAGTATCTGAGAAATCTTAATTTCTGCAGAATTGGTTCACTCAAAATCAGTTAGCGCAGGGACACGTAAATGGTGAAGGGGGAGAATTTCCGAGCGGTTTTGTACTGCGGATCCAGCGCGTGGCTGGGCGGATGAGCAAGCCACGGCTGTGAGGCAAAATGAATCCAATCTTTGCGTTGTGGCAGAAGTAAATTCAGAATAAACTTCTTTTTTATTTTCTTTTTCCAAAATGAAGCACGGCTGGCCTGACGATCCGAGGCAGCGCTACAAGTTTGGCTTTGCAAAAAGGAGAATAAGGGATTGCAAGGTTTGCAAAGCGTAGGGAAAAAACCCGCTTTTTTTTAAAGAATGGCGCTTTCCTATTTTTGCTCATTATCTGTTGCGTTTCCTCGAGGGCAGGACTAGTCCAAATTCGGAATTTCCATTGCAAATGGAAAACTTATCTCACACCAAAACAAAATTAGACGTAGGAATGCCAAAAAGCTTTTCACGGAGCTGCTGTGTTTGAAACGTTGCATTCCAGTAACCTCAAAGTACTTGATAAGGTCAGGACACTTCATTGTGACGTTATCATTTCTAAACTACTCTGAAAAATCAAATCAATAGCGGAAGAATGTTGGCATCTTGACCTTATGGAGACAAAATGTTATGGGAGCTTTTAATAAAACAAAAATATCGACGCATGCTCTGTATTTCCAGAAAATCATTTCAGGGTGATCAAATGAGAAGCGTTTTTGTCAGGAGCTACTTGACTAGGACCAGCTCCATCTGCTCAAGGAAATAACTTCCCCAGCAAATATTGCTTCCTTAAAATGGCCTCTGCAGTTTCCTTGTGCCTTAACTTGGTAACTCTGGGAGATGTTTGTCAAATTTCGCCCGGAGACCATGATGAAACAATATCACGGACACGGGGGATGACATGCTGCAAATATAATAAGGTGAATGTAACTTTTAAATGTCAGTATGGCATTTTGAAGAAAACCCAACCGATGCCTTCATTTCCAGTTCAAACGCTTACCAGCGATTTCTGTTTCCAGAGCCCTAAAAGCAAACGAGCTCATTGTAGGGCAATGCAATGATAGTTATTATGAGATTAGAATATAACAATAATCCACTTAAATTATTAACAGCAGGCTAGTGCTTCAAAGTGACCCTTGACTCCTATCTTCGTACGAAATAATAGCAGTAACGTTGTCATTAAAAGGAAAAGAATTTGAATTTCAATGAAAGGTTTTATACAGTTTTGAATATAAACAAACACGTGCAGCATTTCCTTACAGGGAGTGAAATGGTCGATAGACCCCGAGGGAAATGAAAGAAGGGCTCCTGTGCAAACAGGGAGAGCACGCGTTTGCGTCGGTATTGAAAACCTGGTAAACAAGTTTTTATTTTTCTAGTGACAGCATTGGGTTGAGAACCCGAACGATGAGATTTTCTGGCACATTCTTGGAACACACTGCACACGTGGGAATTAAAATGCGTTTTCTCTTTGAACCATAGCATGTGTAATGGTTTTATGTTGTTCAAAGGAAAAATGTAAGTGGACACTAATATCCTCATTCATCAAAGAATAAGCACAGGCTTAAATCCACCTATACTTAGCAAAGCTCTGAGGAATGTGTTTACCTGCAAGAATATGCTGGTGGCAAAAGAAATCGGCACCACGGGTTTGCAGGTACTGGAAGGGATTAGAAGCGATGTCTAAACTTGTTGAAAAGATACGTAAAGTGGCTCGGTAATTTGTTTCCTGCTACAAAAGCCTTTGAATCCAAAACAAGCGCTCTCTTTCTGGGCTTAGAGAATACTTGATGCTTCCAGCATTAGCGTTTTTAAGGCGCTTGAGATTGAGGGAGACGTCTCCGTGCTGAAGGCAGCTTCTGCGCAAGGCGAAGCGGGCTGGGTGCGTGACCTTTTCTGGCTTTCGACGGGCAGCGAAACGCAACGAGCGGCACTGGGGAACTGGGCTCAACTGGGTCTGTGCAGTGTATTTACCAAAAATCCATTACTTGGCAATTTTGCGCTGAGGAACCCAAGCTTTGTGACATGCGACTTCTGGGTTGATTTAGGGTCGTAGAATCCCTGGTGGGCGGACTTGTCTCAGAATATTCTGGCGTATTTTGGTGGAAGCTTTTGTTGTTTCTAGCTGAAGCTGTTCTGGCTTGTGTGTTCTGTAAAATAGCTTAGTGAAAAGGAGAGGGAAGCGTAAAATAATAAAGTAGACTCTGAGGCAAGGTCTGCAGACTTGTCTCCTTCGTCCTAAGTGAATTAGCCCTTCAGCTAGAGAGCCTTACACTCTATCTCTGTAATCCACTCCATCAATTAATATTTCGTAAAGCCTCGCAAAGCGTGATCACCTCTTCAAGCAAGAACTGAAAGCACCGCGCTGTTGCCGCAGCAGAGCAGCCGCCATCATTCCTGGCTGCTCCCGAAATGGAGGAGAGATATATTTAAACCGGGAAGGGGCCAGTTTTATCGTAGGTGAGTTTCGTAGTCACTGAATGACTAAATAAGAACGGGCATCGCTTCCACGTCGCCCTGTGCTTGGCACAGCTGCGAGGTGATTCTCCGCTCTACCTTTCTTGCCACCCTATTCGTAATTTCCACGGCACGGTAATTCCCAAAGTCAAAGTCATCTATCTGGCTGACCTCCTCAGGCGGCCTATATTTGTAACACTATTAAAAGATGTTATGAAGAGATGAACAGTCCCTCTTTCCAGGACGCGGTATTTATAGCGTACCGCTAACAGGTAACCCACGCAGAGCAAGCGGGGTCGCCGGAGCCCCTCTCTCCCGGGCTCGACGCACGCTTGGGGCTATTTGCGTGTTCTTGGAAAAGGAGAACTCGGGGGACGCGGAAGGCGACCCCGGGGCCCCGTGCCTGGCGAAGGCTTGCGTGACCCCGCGCTGCCTAGAAAACGCAGCGTGTGCTGGCGTGACCTTTCGGCGGCACGCAGCGTGCCGTGGGGCGCCGGCTCGGGTTACTGGTCTGCACGAGGCGGTTCTGGAGCTCACCTTTCGGGTGGCTGGAAGACTCTGGGAAACCTGCTTTCCTGGGAAAAACCAGGAGTCAGAGCCTCGGCACGGTGGGGCGGGTGTCGTTACGGTGCAGCGCGGGGTGGCATCGGGGCGTCAGGCTGGTGTTGGCACGCGCCCCGAAACAGCCCCGGGGACTTCGGGGGATGGGGACCCGCTGCCTTTTGCCCCTCAGAAGGGCCTCTGGGGGGGTGAGGCCGGCTGGGGTGGCGGGAGAGGGGCACAGCGGGGAGGCTGCGGGGGTGGGGGAGAGGGGAGGAGGAGGAGGGTGTGGGGTTGCACGGAGTGGGGCTGTGTGGGGAGGTGCGGGGCTGAGCTGGGCGGTGCGGAGCGGGGCCGGGCTGGGTGGTGCGGGGCCGGGCTGGGTGGTGCGGCGCGGGGCGGGGCGGGGCGGGGCTGGGCGGAGAGGCCGGGCTGGGCGGTGCGGTGCGGGGCTGTGCGGGGCGGAGCGGGGCCGGGCCGGGCGGTGCGGTGCGGGGCGCGGCTGCCGAGGCTGCTACGCGCCGTGCGGGCTGGCCGAGCCCCGCCGGCCGCCTCCAACTTTGCCGGGGAAGGATGGCCTCCAATTTCAACGACATCGTGAAGCAGGGCTACGTGCGCATCCGGAGCCGGCGGCTGGGGGTGAGCGCTGGCCCCCGCCCGGGGCACCTGCCTCTGGGCCTGGGGCGGGTGGGGGGGTTGCCTTTTTTTCCTTCTTCCCCTCCTTTGTCTTCCTCTTTTTGCAAACTGAGCTCAGTGGGTGTTTCCGCAGGGGAGCCGCGAAACAAAAGAAAAATTGCGGGGAGAAGAATAAAGGCACCTAAACACGCATATACGTGGGCGCATTATAGATATACGTGTGTGTGTATATCTGTTTTCCCCTCCCTCCCGCCGGGCGATGGGATGCCGCCTGCAGGGAAGGCTGTGCTGCCTCCACCTCCCGGCTCTGCCCTTCCCTCCCCCCGGAGCCAACTTCGGGCCGGGGCTGCGCGGGGGGCGCGGAGCGCGGCGAGGAAGAGGGTGGCCGGGAGGAAGGCGGGGGTGGCGCTGCCTGGTGCCCTGGGGGGTGCGGGGTCTGTGGGGGTGAAGTCCCGGGGTTCCTGGGAGGGGGCTGCTGCGAATCAGGGCTTTGAGGTGTTGTGCGGGACAGGGGAAGACGTGGTGATTTCTTCAGGGCTTTTAAGTTCATTGTGTTTCAGTTGCACAACGTGAAAATCCAGAAAGCCCCCTTCAGCTCCTGATTGAATTTTAAACTTATTTTAAGTCTGTTGTTCCGCTGTCGCGGCACGTTTCGGCTGTAGGTGCTCGGTGGGCGATAGCGGTGGGCCGGTTCCCTACGGCGCCTTGTTTGGCGGACGCGCTCGGAGAGCGTGGTCTGGCCGGGGGGCTGCGGGGCTGCTGCTCCCCGCACCCCCGAGCGAGCTGCCGGAGCCCTCCCGCAGCGGGACCCGCACGCTCCGCGCCTCCTGCCCGCCTCCCTGGGCCAGCGCCGCCTGAGCGGGGCTTTGTGTAGGCTTGAGCTGGTGTATCTGCCTCTCAGGACAGGGAGGTAGCTCGTTTCTGGGGTTTGCCGAGAACGGAGGGGTTGGCAATTCTGAATTGTTCGTAGCGTGAGTTCCGTGTCAAGATGTATTATGGGGGGGGCGGGGGGTGGTGGTGCACGGTGGTCTGAAAGCTTTTGCTGGCTCATTACAATTATAGTTTCAGTCTCTTGCTGTATCTGTGTTCAATGGCTTCTCTTCAGTCTGGGTAAGTTGCGTCTCCCTGACTTGTTGGGAAACTGGAAAGCGTTTTAAAGTATTCCAGCAGGCGTCTCTAAATGGAAGATGTTGTTTTCCTTGTACCTGGACTTGCAGGCGTAGTTCATTCTTTAAGAACCACATGATTCTGTGACAGATGGAGATAACGTCATTATAAGAGAGCTTGTAGTAAATTTGCTGGAATTGATGATTCGTAACTATCCTTTCATTACTGAATGTCTATTAGTGCTCAGTTTGTTCTACAGCAGAAGACTAAGATTAAACTTGGACGCATCTTCGTGTACTGTGACAGTGAAACCCAACGGGCATGTGAATAAGGCGCATCTGACTCTGAGATAGGTGTAAATTCTGTTAATGCCTGTGCCTTTCCTTTATTAAGGCTTTCCAAATCACGTCGAGGGTGGTGGTGGTGAGGCAGTGCTCGGTGCCCCCTCAGTAGAAGTGCGTTTGACAGCTGAATGCAAAACCGGAGGGAGAAATGGAGAATGACGCTGAGTCCATGGAAACAGAAGAAATGTTAAATGTTTTCTCTGAAAGTACGGTTTATTTGATCTCATGCCTTCTAATTCCAACGGTGTGTATTATTATCAATGGCTGGGAAGTGTGAAAGGGGTGATGGAAAGTGCTTTTGTGAAGAAGTCCACGCGAGGTCCCAGAGAGTCCCCACGACCATAGGTTTATTAAAACGAGGAGTCCTGCGTTGTTGCCCCGAGCTGCCCTTGGCTCTGGGCGTGCTGTCCCGACGGCTTTCCAGAGCCGTGGGGAACGTTCGGAGGGAAGCTAGTAGCTGCTGCGACCTGGCTGTCACGGCTTTAGATCTGGTGACGGAGGCCTGTGCGATGAGGGAGGGGTGACCTATTCAAATCGTGCTGCTCCATTTGGAAATAAGCAGCCTCATCAGCAGTAATGCTCTCCTCTCCTTGTGGTTTTTGGTTTAGGGTATTGGCCCACTACTTAAGAACAGACGGTTGACACACGGCTGAAGATTTCTTCCTGTAACATGCATTTTCTATAAGCTGCTTAAAAGCCCAGTGCCCTGATTTACAACACCCAAGTAATTATGATTAACCCGTGTTCTTTAAATGCAGGACGAGCTTGTGTTGCTGGCGGCAGCGGTGCAACTGTCAGCACCCGCTTCCCCAGCTACGAGTCCTTTCCCCTCCGTGCGTTTTCCTCCTTGCTGCAGGTGTGCATGTGCACGGCTGGTACTGGAGCGGCCTGAGCACCTGGGGTGCCACCTGGCTTTAGGAGGAGCTTGAATTCAATCTTAATCAGTGACTAACGGGAGCTTGGCTTCTTCAGAGGGGAAGGAATGATGCAAACAGCTTGTTTTCTGGTAGCTACGTCGGGGAGGGCTGTTGGACAGCCGGGAGTTGGAGGTGGGAAGGGGAAAAAATATACTTTAGACCGTAAAATACTAACTTTCAAAGAACTTTCCAGTGCCCTGAAAACATTAGGAAGGACGAGCCCACTCCAGCCCCATGTAGGACTCCTGTTTAATCGCAAAGGATTTCAATACTCTGTGTGTGGCGAGGTGTAAGTGGGAGTTATTAAAATACTTTCCAATATTATGGTGGCACAGCTGTAATCAGTGCATTGTCTTTTCAGACTGAATTCAGCTCCTGGGTTTTTCTCTGTAACGCTATGGTAATTCCATCACCAAGGGAACTAGGAGCAGAGCTTGTATCTACAAATTAGCTCAAGAAATTACTTTTCTGAGTAACTGGGGTGCAGGTGCTAGATTTGGAAAGAAAGGGGTGCAGAGAAGCAGCTTGCTCAAAACCAAACCTCTTTTAAAAGAAAAACGACAATTCTGGTAGGCCCTACTTTGTAATGTCAAGATTGAATTTAGGCTAATTAGTTTCGTACCTGGACTGGTTTTGCGCACTTTAAATATGTAAATTTAATTTAATATTATTTAATAGAATAGTTTCCATAGCAACATTTGTATCACATGTGTCTTCTGTGGAGCCAGATATATTCAGGAGAAAGCACACTATTCCCAAACCTTTCCATCCTTACAGGGAGAAAAACAATTCCCTGAGCCAATGGTGTCCCTGTGTTATGCCGTTAGCGGTGGCACCGGGGAGGTTGTGTGCTAGAAAAGTGCTGATGCTGTAAAAGCACAACCTTCCAGAGTTCTGTAAAACAAATAATATCAGCTTTGCTCTGCGAGCAGCGCTTCCATCGGTGACCACTAGTGACCACCGGGCCTGTGCTTTGGGAAGGAAGATGCTCTGTTGCTCTGAGAGCTTTTGCTTGCAATCACCTTCCATTTGACCGAGTGCTTTATATCCGTATATGAAACAGGGGAGTAATTTTATGGCCTATGTACCTAAAAATGCTTTTTTTGTGCTTAAGGTTTTCAAATAATGTCACGTTCTGTGATAGAGATGTGACCTTTCAGAGGGGGAATATATTATGGGGGTGTTTCCTCTCCTTAATGAAAAGCCCAGTTCTTGTGTTTCCATCTTAAGCACGGGAGGGTGTGCGCTGCTTGTGACCACGCTTGGGCCTTCACTGTGGGTTGGACTGGCTCAACTGAGAGTTCAAATAGCAATTAAAAATCAAAACAGGAACAAATCTTTGAAACAGAGAGCCTTTGGAGAGCCGGAAGAGCTTTGAAAGGCAAGGAGTACTCGATAGCCGCCTTCGAGGTGCAGCCAGCCCCCCCTCTCATGGGCTGGGAGGTGCCCAGCGGTGCGTGTTTGGTTGCAATCTAATGCCTTGGTTGAACTCGCTCTTGTTAAGGCTTATCTTACCCTTGCTGCGTCCAGTCCTAAACTCGGGTTTGCTGGAAGCTGCGTTTTGATTTGAGCAAGCATCGTGCAGCACAGCAGCTGCTCTAAGGACACCCTCTGCTGCCATTGTCAAGGTGTAGGCAGAAGTGCCGGAGGCTCAGGGTGAAGGCGGGTGATGCTCCTGAAGCCTGTTCCTCGGGGTACAGGCGGCAGTGCCGGGAGTGCTGGTGGTGTGGCACTGGGAGGGTGCCCTCCTGCGTGCAGGGCTTTGAAGACAGCACTGTTCCCCTCGGAAGACCCTGCGGAGTTTGCAGGCATCCAGCCTGTCCCTGCCTCTTGATGTATGGGAGGCTGCTGGAGCAAGATGCCGTGGGGTTGGCTGTCAGCCCCTCGTTCCTGGTATGCCAGTAACACACTTGGAGTGTCTTGTTGCATTAAGCGATGAAGTGCTGCTAGTGTCAGGGGGAAACAATCTCTTCGACGAACAGCAACTGCCTTGAGCTGTCTGTAGCTAAAAGCAAAATAGTGCTGATCAAACAGAAGTGCCTCAAAGAACCAGCTGAGATGTGCTGGGGCTGAGCAGAGATGTCTCTATTAAGGAGCTGTACATTTTCATAGCTATGCAAAACCTTGTAAAGCCTGGCTTGGTTCTGCACAATACTTGATTGACTAGGAAATCACCGGCTTCCAAAAACATTCTCTCTGGCTTGCTCGGAAACTCGGCACCTTCTTCCCGATAGAGGGCTTGGCTGCGGTGGCTTACCTGTTGCTGCTTTCCAGGAGGGGTGGAACACCTTTCTCAACACACCTTAGGGCAATACAAATACGACTGCGCTCTTCCTGCCAAGCTTTGCCTGCTACGAACGCATCTGGCTCGCGCGCCAGCGCCTCCATCGATTCCCCGTTGCTCAGACCCTTTGAAACTCATCAGCAGAGCGGGTCTCTCGAAACGTGAGCTTCGTTCCGTGGGCTGCGGCGCTTGAGCCGCGGTGGCGCGAGGGGGATGAACGCTCTGTACAGGCAACGCGAGGAGTCTGTGCTGCTGAACGGTCTTCCAGGGAAAACCCAACAGGACAGACAGAGTCTTTCAAATTTTTAAGGCTTACAAATAGATGTGGAGCCATCCACGGTAGTTTGTGCTCTCATGTGCTCTTCCCTCTGCCACAAACTTGCCGATGCTGAAGCGATCTTTGTCTTGCTAACACAGCTCTTAAAATGTCTTTATTCCGGAAGACTTCTGATATAAGGGGTCTGTGCCATAATCCAATATAAATCCAGGTTGAAATAAGGAATGAATTATGGTTAAAAAATTGAATGTACAGTTATTTGCCTACATATTTCTTTCATTATAGAGCAAGGAAAGTGTAACAGTTGTGATGCTTTCTGCTTCGGCAGACCTCTCTCTAACACTGAAACGCTTTCTGTTCCTGGCCTTTGTTACTTCAGGTTGTCTGTCTCTTAATTTCACTGTGAAGATGCAAGAATTGGAGCTGTAAAATAACTTTGGCTCTCACAAATGTAGAAGTAGCCTTCCCGAGCTTAAATGCACGTTTTCACAAAGGATTCAAGAAAGCACTAAAAGCGGAGTAGGAAATGCTGAAATAATTTGCATATGAAAATTAAAGTGACCTGTATTCTGGAAGAGGATGAAGCTTTCTCCTGTATGAAAGGCAGGGTTATTAAAATTAGAACAGTGTAGGACAGCATATGCTGCTGAATTAATATACATAGATTACTGTTTCTGCATGACAGAAGTACTTAAAACAAATAGTCCTGGCAATTTGTTTTGGGTTTTTTTTTTTTTTTTTAGAAAAGTCTTACAAATTATTTATCTTTCTAGAATATATGCTGTTGCTAACTAGATACACTGGGTGTTTACAGCCCAGAAAAACAATCTGTACGCTAAAAATCCTATGTGGAACTCTCAGAGTTGGACATCATTAACAAGCAGCCTGATTTATTTTATCATTGCCATGGTTTTACGAAGGCATTTCCTGCGTGTGGGGGTCCGGGAGTCTGCTCCATGAGTTTGTATTACTATCACATTATTACAGGCTATTAAAAACACTCTTTTGGGAGGATCCATTGACTCTGCTGGAGCTGTGCTAAGTGTCCGTTGCTAAAAATGCAGGTCTCTGCAGAGACTTCTTTATCTCTTTGTCAGAAATTAAAGCTCACGGAGAAGAAGAGAGGGGTAAAGTGGAATTTTTTTTACCTAGCAATCTGTTTCTTGTACCTCTGTCTGGCAAAGGAAATGCTGCTAACAGATTTTTGTAGAATCCTGTCTCATGAGGTATCTTCCACTTTGCACTTAGGAGGCGAGGCACAGAACCGTTCTTGCAGTCGTATCTGTTTAACAACACGTCTGATTAAATCCGCAGTCTGCACAGCGTGCTCCTGGGGTTGTGTGTAACCCCATCTGTCGGAGGCACCTCCTTGTTATGCAAGGAATGATCAGCCTCATCTGCCTGTTAGAGTGGGTCCTCCACGGAAATTTGGGCTGGATCCAAGAAAAAGATCCGAGCACCCAACGTGAGGGTTAGCGGGGTTTGAGCAGCTGAAGCCCCAAAGTGCAATTCTGATCCCACTCGTGTTTGTCCGTGGGAGTTTCCTAAGGACACGGAGATCAGCCGGCGTCCTCCAGGCTTTCAGTCGTGGCAAGCTCCGGGTTGTCCAGCCTCTGGTGTGCCCCTGCAGTCCTGCCTGGGGGTTTCTCTTGCTGTCCTCTGATGGGGCCAGATGATCTGGGGACAAAGGTGTAGAACGGAGATTTAAACGATGGTTTTCACCACCTTTGTTAAAGGTGGATAAACTTCTGCCCGTACCTCTACCAATAAAGTTATTAGAAGAGCTAAAGATGAACTAAGCTCAGTCCAGACCTCATCCTTCCAACCACTCTTTGCAGGGCACTTTTCTGGCTCTGCACGTGGGTCAGGGGGCTCAAACTTTCCTCCTCAGTGCCCTTGTCCTCACCAGTGGGGCAGCATAAATGGATTTTTTTTGCGCCTTTCCGAATCAACTTGGGCATGATGAAGTGATTTCTCATCACAAGGGTGACCTTACGCAAGTGCTGGATGTTACTGGAAATGTGGCTTCATAAGTAGGTCCTGGCTTCGTGGAGTGAAGGGAAGGAGGAAAATCAGACGTCGTACCTCTGAAAGCAGCTGCGTCGGCACCGTTGATCTCACTGGTGCAAGGCTCGCGTTAACATATAGCCAAAATGGTTTGTGCGGGTGCTGTCCTTCTGAACACTGGGCAACGCTGACCTGCACCAGCTTAACCAAATTCAGGCAAGTCTAGGTCGTAGTGAAATAGGGGACGTAAAAATTAGTAGGTAACTGTAACAGGGTCTCTTCTGAAAGATGTGACTGCTGGAACTACAAGAGTAGGCTTGTTCCCTCTTTAGTGTTAACCTTGTTAAGGACAGAAACTAGATCTGTGCGTGTCAACTTTCTTTGCTTGATGGGTCTGACTAGCCCAAAAACTTCTAATCGCATCAGCGTGAAGGAATGTGGTGTAAGTGGTGTCCTCCAGGGCAGAACCGGGGCTCTCCTCACCAGCCCCATCACAGGAATTTGTAATAGTTTAGTCTTGAGCCTGTGGCAGAGCAGGGAACTGACTTCTTCACGACTTCGTAACCAGTTGCTCGTTTCTCGGAAATGCTTGCTTACGTGGCGTAACG
The DNA here is from genome assembly GCF_963921805.1 of Phalacrocorax carbo. Classification (NCBI taxonomy): domain Eukaryota; kingdom Metazoa; phylum Chordata; class Aves; order Suliformes; family Phalacrocoracidae; genus Phalacrocorax; species Phalacrocorax carbo. Next base: position 2,659,126 of record NC_087526.1, read on the forward strand.
TGCAGGACTTGGATGTTTCTGGAATTATTTAAAAAACAATGAAAAATAATTCTTCGGTTTCTGGAATCTTCCTAGTTCGATTAATGCTTTACATGCAATATTAAAGATTTTTTAGTAATGTTTAGAAAATGAGTTTGAAAATCACCTAAAATTAAGAGGATGTTAATCTCTTTTGTATTTGAGTATTGCATGAGAACTTACATGTTGGACAGTGGCCATGTACGAGATTTAAGTGGAAAAATACACAACTCGTGCTGTTGACCGCTCCTCAGGAAGTGTAGCGTTACTGCTTATTGCACACACTTGCTCTAGGACTAGATGGGAAAACTTCTGATTCGTGCTTAGAAGTTTGGATAAACTTTTGTATAAAGTTTTGGACTTGTCCACTTCAGGCTCTTTTTTTTTTTTTCCCTTGAAACTTCAGCTGAAATTTTTGATTGTCAAAAGCTGAAAAGAGATGAAGCTTTCAGGGTTTTCTGTTCTTGGTTTTAATTAAACTGACTTCTGTAGAAACCTCATTGAGAGGATTGGTGTGGAACGTTTAAAATGACATGTACTTTTACAAGTTTCTGCATAGCACTGTTTCTGTGAAACCCTGTGGGAGGAGAGGTAAAATGGGGGAGAGACAATCTGCAGGACTAGAACCATATGGTTAAAGAGATTGGTGCTTGAATAAGCGTGCCAGAAAGTTAATATGGGGATTTTAGAGTATGAGCTGTGAAAACTGGAAACAAGAATGATGTAAGGCTGGGGGGGGAGAGGGAAAAGTTGTCTGCCTATATCTGCATTTGAAGCAGCTTTATTGATCAAACTCTAGTGTTCACCTATATGGCTCCTTTCGGTCTGGAAGCATTGGGACAGACTAAAACTGCACAGATTTCTTATGTACCAACTTCAACCTGCAAGATATTAAGCCCATTGGATATTCATATTTTTAGAAAACGTTAAATAAGGTGTTGGAACATATTCACAGATATTAAGATTTCTTACTGCTTGGAACTTGTCAGTGGCAGCAGGGATAGGATCCAGGACATTGCTTAGAAAGTCTGAGCTTTTATCTTAGAGCTGATAAGGGGAGGAATACCAGTAAATGTCATTCAAGAGCTAATGCAGCTCCATCTGGCTGCTGGCATTGGGTCTGTCGGCCCATGAGCAAGTCCCCTTTGGGTGTCCTCTGGCACAAAGTTAATGGGATTTGAGTCCAAGTCAGTGGGTGTCTTGATAAGGTTACCTCTGGAATTGAAGCAGAGAAGTCGAGTTGGAGAAAAGTGAGCGGTGCTTGTCATCCGGGAGCTGCTCACCTTGCGTGATCTGTGTGTGAGAGGACCGGGGCGCTTAGCACTGTGTTCAGGATGAGTTAAAAGGAGGTTTTGCAACTTACATGGTGGAATTACATTCTGTTTCTTCTCTTAAGGTATATTAATTTTTGCCTTGTGAAAACAGGCTGGAGAAGCAAAGGTCTGGTGTCTTTCCCATGACCCCCCACTTTTCCTCATACCGCTTTTCCTATCCGAGTTTCATTCTGGGGCAGCATCTGGGTTTGTTTTGGAGGTCACTCGTAGCCCAAGCTATGATTCTAAACTGAGCTGGGAATTCTGGAGGTTTGTGTATCTTAGAAATAGGCACATCTGATCTTTAGGGTTGTGTGGAGAGAAACAAAAGAGAACCTAATTCAGTTCCAAAAAAACCCCTCCACCAAAATCCCCCAAAACAAGCCTAAGAACTGTTCCAGTTTTTCTCCAGGAGGCAGAAGATGGGAGATTATGCAGATCACGATTTGGAGGATGAAATTCCTGTTTTGATGGTGGCCCTTTTTAGGAGCAGGAACAGCTTTTCTTGTGCTTTCTAGCATATGTTTCCTGGTAAATTACCTTGCACGTTCTTCTTTGCAAGATGGCCTTAGTTTGTTAGGCAAAACAATGAGATGCCAAATTTGCCTTTTCTGATAAACTGAGTTAGCCAGTAAACAACTGGATCTTACCCGTGTGCTGTCTTGTGCTAAAGGTGGAGTTTTCATTTTATCACGTCTAATGCAAACCCGAGCAGAACACCCTTTTTCTTCTGCTTTTTTCTCAAACACTTCCCTCATCTTCTGCCAGTTGTGGGTCCCGATTCGGCATTTTCACTATTTGCTCTTCCTTTGTTAAACCAAGGTCTGCACGGTGGCTGGAGGTGACCGCGCTACCTGCTCCGAGTCGGAAAGGAATGCCAAGGATTAGTGTAAAGGCAGTGAGAGGAAAACAAAACCCAATTATAAGCAGGTGAAATTAGGTCGTTCGTGGCTTTGATGCCTTTTCATCATCAATCTGTTACCCGGTGTGAAGGTGATTCTCCTGCTGGTGTATCTGGGCATTACCCTGAAGTTAGATCAGCGATAAATTAATATTTTGCAGTGTTTGTGGAAACACTTGAAAGAAAGTAACAGATGTAAGGTCTGTACCTGAGACCGACATCTTAATTTGATGTTTGTTAGTTTTAGATGTACCATGGAAGTTGATGGACTGTTCCTATTATCTTCCTGTCTGACTTCATCAAGCCCTGTCAGAAATACCAGTGAAAGTTCAAGCTATTGGAATGAATAGTGGGTTTTTTTTCACCTTTACCAAAAATAATGTAGCTTGTTTCAGTCCAGAATATCAATACGGTAAAATCCATGGTATTTCTCTCCAGCAACATTAATGTAGGCAATTAAGTTGTCCCTTTATTTACCAAGTAATGTTTACCTGGGGAACTATCAATGCCCTATGGTCGGCAAAGGAAAAATTCCTCTTAATGCTCTCACTAATGTCTCCGCGCCAGTGAGGATGGATGTTAGCTGATTGTAGTGAATTAACTGCATACTGTTGAGTGGCGTACTCTTGGCACAGTGCTTATGGTAAAACACAAGTGGCTATTCTCCGTTAAATGAAGTAGTGCAAATTAAGACAGTATTCTGCTAGGCTTTCATAGACTTTTTTTTATGCAGCAGTCATATTTTCTTGGGGATGGAGTCTACCTAATGTGAATGAACTTTTGAACTCTTTTTTTTTTTTTTATTAGTACTACACAGCTGGGACATGAGAAATTAGTAGAAGTTGGGTTTGTCCATTTGAACTAGTGCATAGACTACCCTAAGCAAATGCAAGAGGACCGCAAGAGCCAGTGGAAAGTCAGGAGTCCACCAGGGAAATATTGGCTCTGGAATCCTCATTTTAATCTGTGTTTCTTTAAGTCAGTATTAGTCCGTGTCCCCCAGCCCAAAACAGAAGAAAAAAAAACCCCAATAAACAAACAAAACCCTCCCAAACCCCAGCTGCACCTTTACTAGAAAACTGACTGGATTTTTTTTTTTTAATATTGGACAATCTGGTGACATTTCTCACTGGTCGGTAGCTTTAACGGTTCTGGCAGAGCAACGGAGCTGCTACGTGGAGCATCGTCACTTTGTGCCCAGGATGGAGCCCATCTACTGGTCACGGGCCCCGTGGGTTTATGCTGTGAGGTGGGTCCTTCTGTGCACGGGCCTTCAGTAATTCAGGGTGCCCCGAAGGTTGTCACTCCGAAGCCAGTGCAGCCAAGTGCTTGAAAAGGGAAACGGCGTTTTGACTGCCGTGGACTTGTCCCCGCAGCGGCTTTGAACAGAGTCTCTGTCCGTCTAACCGTCTTGGCAAATGCCTTCAGTTATTTGCTGCAATCCTGTAAGGCAAAGCTGAAGTGCTCGTTACTATGATTTAATGGGCTGTAATTCTGTCACTCTTAACAAAGCACTATATTTTGGTGAAGTCCAGCTTGCGGTGACTCACTTGGTAGCATTATTTGCTCTTTCATGCAGATTTACTTTGATTTTAAAACTGATCCAAGCTCCGGAGCAGCTGGGGGAATGACCTTTGACTGCATAGCTTTGATGTCAGGGTTGAAAGAAAAATGTAGAGGGAATAAGATAAGTTTGCCTTGTGGTGGGACAATCTGATGGGCTAACCTTGAGACTTGAGGTGTCTGGAGGGCGTCTGGAGGGATGGGAGCTAATGTATTTGTTGCAGGAAGCCTGTGATGCTTTCTGAAGCTTGCAGTTAAATTAATTGGTGAATGGCAGAGAATGACAGCGGGCCAGAAATGGGCAGTTATACCCATCTGTTAGCTATGGGCTTGCAGGGCATTTGTCATCCTTGGCTCTCCGAGCAGCACATAACAAGCATCATTAACCGTATTTAACAGGTGGGCAAGTGGCAACAGGTACGGCTGAATTGTTCGAGTCCTACGCTGAAGACTGAGAAACTAAAGCCCTTCTCCCGTGTCTGGCTTTGGATGCTGGCAGCTTACTGCTGAAGTGCTTCCCGAGATAAAGGCCCCATTCATGTGCACTTTCTGCCCCTTTTTTTTTTAAAAATCTCATTATATGTAGTCTTAAAATTACAAGTCCGACTCTGAAATGCACTCTTACAAATGGTGGTATGCTCTGGGGGGCTGAAGCAAAGCCTGTTGCTGGGAGTTTGTGAGCAAGCAGGGCTCGTCTCCAACCGCGGAGCACGTCCCAACTGTGCCTTCTGACAGCTGGGTTCAGGAGAACGTCCCCCACCGTGGCTTTAGCAGGCGAGCTGTTACCACGGGTTAGCGGACGTGTGCTCTGCAGCCTTTTGCGTCTGATGTCCTAATTAGTGAGCTCTGTGAACTGTTAATGAGCTGTATCAGTGCCATTTTCCCCCTATAGCCCGTGTAATTAAAGTAACCAAATCAGCTACTTAGTGACAAAAAAAAAAAAGAATAAATCCGAACCATAATTCACCGCGGTCACTTGAAGTTATTCAGCAGTTGCCTAATTCTAACGCAGTACTAGATGGTGTTCCTTCACCGGACCGCACTGGTGGCCTGGCCCAGCAGGACAGCACATCCAGCTGCACTCTGCAGAGCTCAGCCAGCACGAGCTGGCTGCACAGAGTCAGTTTTTAGTCTGCTTTGAAGCCTTTACCTTTTTTTCCCCCCCTTCCTTTAGTAGTTAGAATCCCAGGCTGATTTTCTTCTATCCAGTTTCATGCCTAGAATTAACTGTGCCCATATGTAAGGCTTAGCAGATGTTCAAGGAACCAAATCAGATACTTAGCTCCAGCCTGACTTTTTTTAAGCTGTCACTAGCAAGAGAGGGTTTCTGCTGTAAATGCTTCTCGGCACTTGGAGGCACTGTCCTCTAATGGCCTTACGCAGCCCAGAATTATAACCTTTTCTGTGTATGATTTTAAACAAACCAGCAACCCTATACTTTGAAGGCTGTAAACCCATAAAGAAGGCCTGTAAGAGGCAGGATGTTTCATGAAGCGCTCTCTTCCTAATGATACTGCATCCAACATATCGTTTCTGCAGGGAGAGTAGATTGGAAGTTAAAGTCTTGCTCTCCATGTCTTTTAGGTCCCAAAATTCTAGACAGTCATTAGAGAAACTAAATAATTGAGCCAAGTTCTATATTGCCCTCCATCACATCAAAGAGCATGACTGCTTACCCCTTACATCTCCTGTGTAGTTTACTATGCAGTGTAGCTTATTTACACATTAGTTTAGCCACAAGTCTCCTGTGAGTTGCATGTAAGGAGCACCTGCCAGTGCGAATTCAAGGCACCACGCACTTAGTAGAGAAGGGAAAGACATGACTCCTATGAGAACACTTACGATACTCATGTGGGATAAGCAAGCCCTAAATCCCAGCCCTGTCATCTTAACGATGTTTTGCATTAGCAGCTGTCACTGTTCCTTTCCAGGTGCCAGCCTCCTAGCTCTCCTGCATTCCTGGAGCCCTTTCCCTGCCCCTTGAGGTCCAGAATCCTGTTCTAGGTGTCCCCCCAAGTCTGGTGGCTTCTCTGTCCTGTCTGGACTGAACCATAGTGTCCTTCCAAAGCCCTCAAAAGATTGCCGGTGACATCTCTCACATACAATGTGCTTCATCATCTGGCCAGGATCTGCAGTTAAGACGCCCCTGCACTCCAGACTTCCAGCTGCTGAGTGCACCAGCAATCTGAAGGGGTACCTTGCCTCTAAACTGCTTTATTGACAGTTGCAGTGATTTGCTGTAAAGGGCTCTCAGAAGCTCTTGGGTGTCCCTTTAATAATAATAATAATAATACTACTACTAATAATAAAGTCTTCTACCAGGCTGGAATGCATCAGCAAATCCCTTCTTGTCTTTCAATGAACCCATTTCATCGTGAACTCTGCCAGAGGTGACCTGTGCCAGCAGCAGCAGCATTTTTTCCCCATTGTCTGAACCAATGACTAATATATACCGGTTACAAGCAAAACCTGTAAAACGCTGCTTGTGTTTCCCTGTCAACGTCCATTGTCACAGAGCATAGTATAGACACGAAGTAAAACAAAGGCTCCATTACTAAATTGTTGGGTAATTTTGGGTGAGCCATTTTACTGTCTGGGCTTAGATTATGCTCCTCACCGCCCTGCCATGGCTCGGACAACGTGCCTGAGATCACGGCACGCAGACTTTCAGTTGCTGCGGATGTTTTGGCAGTAAGTATGCCTTGCCTGTGGAATGGATCCCATGTAATCATGGAGGACCAAAAAATAAAAAGATATAGAACAAAGTTGTCTTCTGCCTAGTGTGCCAAGTGGGAATGCGTCTGTAGGCTCAAATCCAGCTGTTTGGTGTTTTAAACTAAGGCTGGAGGAATGGCTTTGAGTTCTGAGACTGAACCATTAACAAAAATCCCCCTTCTGGTTGATGCAGTTCCAGTTGGGAGGGAAGGTGTAGAAAGAAAGAGTTTCTGAAGAGGGAGGACTGATCAAAATGCCTCCTATTTCAGAGCAGTAGGCATCTGTTGTGACTTGCATTAATAAGCGTAAGAGTAAGAGAAGGCGTATAGATTCGTAAAGATCTGCCAAGCGTTGGTTGTTTTTTTTTGGTGCACTGGTGTTACAGCAAGTTCTGGCCAGTGCCAAAGCTGGGTTTTGTAACTTGATGAAAAAACTTTGCAGTACTGAGCGACGTTGTGCATTCTGAACGCCCAGAGGCGAGATTGCCGCTTCGTTCCCTATTAGCAGCTGCGCATGACTTCTTAGGGCAAAACATTGCTTCTGAAGACGTACACTGAACGAGAGGAAGGAGTGAGGTTTATCTTTCCACAAATGTGTTTCTCAGGGGAAGGAGAAATCTAGATTATTTTCTTTAGTCCCCCGGAGAAGAAGATAGCCATGATGTAAACCAACTTTGATTTATGTAGTCATTATAGCCTGATCACAATGAATAATGCAATATTGCTTACTCATAACACACTCACATTAAATGGGTATTCGGGGAAAGTGAAATTGTCTTGTTGCCAAGTGCAGCGATATCTTTACAGACGACATGTGGGCAACTTTGCTGCCTATTTTACAAAGCCAGTGAACCAGTCTACGTTTCTATGCACCATTTAAGTCATGCTAAACACATTTCAGTACAAGTGAGATGTGCTTACAGCTATGTGATCCTTTCTAGCAATCCATCCACTTGTAATGGTTTTGTACTTGCTTTATGGGTTTTTTTCAGAATGAAATAGAGCTGAACACAGCTGGGGATGGGGTGGGCAAGGGGCAAAGCTGGGCTGGAAACGTAGAGGCAAGTCATCTTACAGAAGAAATACATTCAAAACATTCCTTTTTGTGAAGTCATGGAACGATTATGGGGTCTTCACTAGAGCCACACAGTCCCATTCAACAGGAAACATAAGGCATCGTCGTACTTGCTGATACCTAGACCTCTTTACTAGAAAGCAGTCCTCCAGTTTTTCGTGAAGAAACAGCTACCTGATGGACATCTACTGCTTCAGACGTGCCTGAGGAGTGAATGTAATTAAATGCATGAGCTGCAATCTGCCTTTGGTGGCAATATTTCATTTTTCTAGATGCAAAGCAAAATTCTAGATCCAGTCTCCTCACAAATTTCCTTCAGGCTAAGAATTCTATTTCAGGGCTCTTTGCCACCTTTTGATTCAGAAGTGACATGCTAAGACTTTTTTTAAAATAGAAGAATTAAGATCCAAACACTTTTAGGAGTAGCTGGATAATTTCCTTTGTGAACAACTCCCCGTTGGAAGGGACCTTGTCCCTGGGACTCCCGTCTGCTGGAGACTCCTTGGCAAAATCCAGCAAAGTGATTTTCCACATGCAGCTGAGGTGCTTCCGTGGGTGAGCTATCCACCAGCCTCGGATAAAGCGGCAGCACTTTTTTCCCCACCAAAAAAAGTAAAAGTTCAGGACACACCGTGAGAAATTTCTTGTGCTATTGTGCTGTGCCTTTACTAGATTATCTGTTTCTCGAGGTTATCAGAGTCACAAAAGACAAGTTCCTGGCAGTAGCCCAGGCTTTCTGGTAATCATCCCAAGCTGCATGATAGCACTTTCAGCTACTGCCTTTAAAAAAAGCAAAGTTTGTTTTTATTTGACAGTGAGTTCAGTGTCCTTGTAAACGCAGCTCATTGGAATTCTTTGTTTTAGGGCAGAGAGCAGAAAAACACAACACAGGAATAAAATAGGGCAGCTTTCCCTGAAGGTTCTCTTGTTTGCAAAGGAGAAATTTGCCAGATGAGACTTTGTGCTGCTGTCCCCGACCTCTATATCCCTCTTAAATAACAAACAAATAAGGGGTGGGATTGTTTGGTCCTGAAATAAAATGGGTTTGCATTGCCATAGGGTAGTGGAAGCTGCATATCTTAGTTTTAGAAAACAGACAGTTTTCAACCCAAGATTTGAAAAAAAGCCTCTCCCTTCCAATTTCTACATATTTGGCTATTTCCAGATGCTTCTTATGATCAGTTGCTGAGCAGAAGTATCGAGGGGCGGGGTAAACTTGCTTTGGACTGACACTGAATTTAGTTTCTAAATTCAAATGTTTGTTTCTTGTGTGGAAGAGTTTGTTCTTCATGTATAAAGAAGGACATTTTTAGGCACTCAAAAATCTAGCTCTTAGTTTTCTTGCTTCTCTGATCAGCTGGGAGGTGGTGAAGGCTGACAGGTCTCCCTCCCCACCCCCATCTCCAGGACAGTCAGGGGGTTTGGGTCATCACGTAGGACGGCAAGCCCCCGGTTTCAGTTTCCCTCTCTGCATGAGAGTATTCACAAAGCACAACCGAACCATGAAACCCAGGAAAGTCAAAAGAAATTTTTCCACTTTACTCAGCCCGATGCTGACCAGTTCCAGCTGAGGTTAATAGCTCCTTCGCTTGACAGTGTATTTCCAGCATCAGAAGGAGCATGGGAACGGCTGAGCAATCCTGCCTGGTTTCGAAGGCATAGCACTGAGGGGCAGGAATCCAGATACTCAGATTGCATCATTCCTTTGAAGTCACTCCTCCTTGGACTTCAGTTCTGCTAATGATTTATATCAGCTGATCTTTAGAGCCAAGAATAGACCTGTTTTGATGTGACCTTGGACGTGCACATTGGGTCACCTATCTGGGGTTTGGATGATCCACGTCATAAACAGTCGCGTTATTTCCCTCAGGGTTTATGTTGTTACCTGTCCGATGGGCTGTTGGAAGCTGAAATTTTCAGGAGAAACCATAGGAAGTAGGTGCTAATTTTTGATACTCAAAATAAATTTTGAGTTAGGCTTTCTCGGAAGATGTGACAGCGAGAGCTTTGTAAGTTTTAGGTGTTATGCAAATGACAGCTATTACTGTTCTCTCGCAGTGCATCAGATCCTGATTTGCTGTTTGGATTATATAATCACTGTCAGCCCAAGTGTTTGGAGTGGAAGTAATTACAGCAGTACTTCCAACTAATTCCTATTCATGGAGTAGTAGTGAAAATGTTGATTTGCGGGATAAGTGAGCTAAGTACTCATGACGGAATAGGCACCTAAGAGCATTTGGGGCTGGTTCTTGTTGCTGCTGCCAAAACAGCTGTAACGATGTAACTTGAAGAAATACTGACAAGTCTCAGACACGTACTAGATCATGATGGCGTCAAAGACCTAATTACTTGCTCTGTGCTGTAGCTCATAACGGGGTCTACCGTTGGCTCTCTGTCTTGGGCACCGCATCATCTCTTCTGTGTGTTGACTGTGTTGAAGGGCTTTCAGTGCTCCTAGGCAGATGCTGCCAAATTGGTTATTCATAGAATCGTAGAATGGTTTGGGTTGGAAGGACCTTTAAAGGTCATCTAATCCAACCCCCCCATTTTTTTATTGCTTTATTGCTAGAGGTTTAGGGTATCATGTAGTTTATGCTCAGTTAAGATGGTGCTGGATGTTCACCCGTGAGATCTATGTGTCATGGGAGCATAGAAATGTGACTGTGATAATAGCACCCATTGTTGATGGCTCCATTATCTCATTTTTGAAGTTGCTAAGCAGGTTTTAAGTGAGCAGGTCTTTTTGAGTTTGTTTATATAAGCTCGGCAGAGTTAACTATCAGATCTCTAACATTAATGGGATTCCGAACTGTATATTCAGGCAAAAAAATTGTTCATTGTCTCTGATCAAAACAAAATACTTTAAACTACTACTGCCGTAGAATCTCTCTGCCTAGAGATTCCCTGAGAGGAGAGAGCTGACTAGCTCATACAGAAGGAGGAGGAAGTTCAGGGGAGGGACCTTCATGACCTGACTTTCCTCCAGGTTGCTCAAGTTAGCATCATGCACACCATTTGTTCTTTATAGGTGTAGTTACTTGGGTCATGATGATTTTTGTCCTGAGGCACTGGCATAATGTATTCTAACCCCGGGACTCTTTTGTTAGAGAATCATTGTAATATGGGAGCGGAACCAAAACTCAGAGACCGGTATTTATATTGTAGGATAATTTGGCTTCCCCGCCCCGGCCCAGCTGTGTCCTGATTCTGATCTAAATCTAAGAATTAGTCTTGGATTAGTCATTGTTGAACTGCAGTAATAAATTCCAGTAGCACCAACTTACAGCCATCTACCATGCTTGACTGAAGTTGATTGCTAATAGTACTTATGCTTCTAGTGGCATTTGGAAGAGCAATAACCGTCCTGGATGTGTGCCCAGCTGGAGGCAGAGCAAAACTTTATTTGCTTCCTTGTGTTAGAATGTTCCTCTCCTGTTCTGCCCCTAATCCTGCGTGTGGCTGAGCTCACCGTTGCAGCTACAGCTTTGGGGTGCTTGCTGACCCAGAGAGGTGCTTCTGAGTGCAAATGGCCCGAGCAGGACATCATCATGCTGTAGTTGTCCTCGTGTGTGTTGTGCAAATGTGTTACTAAAGGATTCTGGTCTCTTCTGTGGGCTTCTAATTGCTGAAGTTAAAACTATAGGTTTTTGAAAAGCAAAAAGGCTGAATTTGACAATTTGATTTTATTTTGATAATCTCTTTTGGGTGGGGCTTTGGATGAGGTTACCTGGGCCCAGCAAACAAGATTGTCAGAAGGCAAATATAGAAAGTCTCCTCCAGTAGAAGTGGGTGCGTATCTGAATTGCTATTTTGGTGGTGAGCTCTCATTTTGGTCAGTCTCTAGTAATTGTTGAACAATTCAATTCAGACCCTTGCATTAAACAGAACGGGTTGAGTGGCCAATAAGCTGGGAAACTGAAAGAAAATCGTGGTAGGTTTAGCTGATGCCTGGCATCAGAGCAGCCTGTCCATATGCTAAATGCTTCTGCAGCTGAGTGGGACAGAAGTCCGAGCGTGTGAGGCAGAATAATAAGGCTGCGGGGAATAACAAGGTTCCCTGAGCATCGTTATAGAAACAGCTAAAAGCTGGTGAAAGAAGCACAGCTGGTTCAACTAACGATCATTTCTGGGCACAGAAATAAAGTTGCAGATGCTTTTCATGGGCAGAATTATTTTGTGCTGACCGCATTGGTTAGAAACCCATCAGGGGTTCAAAGGGTGGAGTTGCCTTGTCTGCTGGTTACCTGTTGGGCGCTGGCTGAGCTGGAGGCAGTGAGATGTTTTGGTGGGTCCCACTGCTGATGACTCCAGTGAATTTGTGCTGGGTTGGAGCTCTGTCAGAGCTGTGAACTACTGGATAACGGCTGCTCAGACTTTTTTTTGCTTTGAAATCAGACTAATTTTAGTTGCGGTTTTGTGTTATTTCTAACTTGCCAGGTGTTACTTTGGAATTACTGATTAAATGTAGGCTGTGAACAGTTGGCAAGGCTTATCATTCTTCCCTTTTATACAGCCAGCATGTTATCCAAGCTGATGGCTATGGTTTTGAATGTAAGAGGATGGTAGAAAGTGCACCACAGCTAAAGAATAGGTGGGAAGATTGCAAGAAATGGTGGTGGAAGTTTGAGAGATGAAGTGGCTTAATGCTGTAGAAGGAAAGGTGTTTTTTTCAACCCCTCTGCACAGACGGAGTCTGCCCCAACTGACTTGATTTTGGATTCAACTGGACCTTGAAAGCAAAATGCCCATTGTCAGAATGGTCGTGTTCTACAGTTAAATGATCTCTCTTTTTCATTACGCAGTAATTCAGTTCCTTCTCCCTTATGTATCCTCATTTACATAGAATATACACTTAGAGTGTTTCCCCTCATACTTGTGTGATGGAAGATCCATTCCTACCTGTCTGCTCAAGCTTTCTTCGTGTCTGTCTTAAGCACTCAAGACAAATCCGCATGGAAAAGAGTGTCACTTGATTTTTGAAAAGCTGTTTCCTAGAAAGCCCTGCGTTTGCAAGCATCGTTACTGCTCTTTCTTCCTAGCACCTTTCATGCAAGCGTGCAACTGTCTCCGTAAGAATTTCTGATTGTATCATAATTCAAAAGAAATAGGACGTAACTATCTGTTAGCTTGATTTTATGTTTTGTCAAAGCTACAGAGAGTCATTAATTGTAGCTCCAGAGCAACTGCAGATTTATGCTTTTAACTTCTATGCAAATATTAGTGATATTCAAGTCATTGGAGATGCGAAGTTTACTCTCTTGTGTTTCTAGATTTACCAGAGATGCTGGTTAGTATTCAAAAAGGCTTCAAGCAAAGGGCCAAAGAGGCTGGAGAAATTCTCAGATGAACGAGCTGCTTACTTTAGATGCTATCACAAGGTAAGACTTGGTAATATGGTTGTTTCTCAAGCTTCTTTTTCATGTACAATCAAGAATAAAATCTGAAGGTGATATGTTTTAATTGGCTTGAAAATTGGAACTTTTTTTACTGTTAAGATCCAAACCCACTTACATGTTCATTCAGTGAAGTAGAGGCAGAGTGAGCGTCCCATTTTCTGCTCTGTAGCAAACGTCTTGCTAAGCTAATGGAAAATGAGTTTATTTCCAGAGAAGGTGTCCTTTTCTCTCTTCAGCCCTTTAAAATCAGATCCGAAAGACTTTGCAATGACTACTACTCTTCATAATTACAACAACAGCCATGTGAGGTGACGTGTGAATTTAAAAAGCTTGGGTACTCAGAGGTTCCCATTGTACTCGGATTTTGCATCTGTGGGAAGACAGTAGGTAGCTACAGAAATGAAGGGCATCGCGCAAATTTTTCTTGCAACGATGATGTGAAAACCTTTGCTAAATTCACCGGTATTAAAAGAATGAAGTTTTCCCCTCTAATCACTTCTCTGGAGTTATGTGCACATTTCATATTCATCTGAGGATTTACATGTGTAATTCTCCTGGGCATGCAGATGAAAATAAGAAACTCTTTAATTTATAATCATTGTTGGCAAAAGCTTAATATATTAGAAGATTACGTGCATAAATTCCTAGGAGTTGGTGAGCACAGCTCAGCTTGAGGCTGATCTGCACGCACTTTGCCGTACGTTTAGGAGGAAATCTGGAGGGAATACTGAATCTGAATTCAGACTCGTCTGTCTACATGCCACATAATTTGTAACTGATCGGTCATAAAACCCGTGGCTACTGGTAGCTAAGTCATGCCCAGAAATAGCTGATTCAAATTTATATTAAGCAACTTTCAAAAGTAATGAGAAGTGCGTCTTTGCTTTTTAATTTGCTGTGTGCGAGGGTTGCGCAGGACAATTTCCAGCTTTGTGTGAAATGTTGTGGTTATGTTAATATGGCTCTGTCAATTATTGATGCAAATCTGTATTTCTTCCGTTGTATTAATGCAATATATCAGCAGCACATGCAGGCTTGATGTTCGGATTAGGTAATGGATATCAAATCCATGAGGAATCTAAATGAGGCTGGATTTTCTTCTTTTTTTTCAAGAAAATCAGCAGGTTAACATTTACTTGTTGTGCGTGAAACCTAACGGCAGTTTCCTACGTCTGGATCTGCAGACTAAAGCGCCATAGAAAGTCCCACTAGCTTTGAGGGTTTTTCAGCTTTAAGTCAAGCTTAGTCTATAGTTAACTGTTACTTAGTATTAAACCATTGCTTCTTCTATAAATTTAGTACCTGGATTTCTGCGGTAGCTTATTCGACAGGAATAAACAATGGTCAGATTCCACAATCAGTTGCCTTTGGAGGAGTAAAACAAACTTGAATGCAGGTCGCTTAAATGTAGTGTGCACTCCTGAAAGCACTGGTTCCGGCTGGAGTGAACTGATAGGTGATATCCTAAGTCTCCTTTTCAGGAACTGGAGGGCGGTGTCTTGGGGTCTGAGTCTCACGCTGGGTATGCCTGAGATGATCAGTCTGAGCTTGTATGGTTTTTCGGTGGGTTGGACCTGCTGAGCTGGACTGCCAGCCCCAGAGCTCTGAGCCCTTCCCCCCAACGTCTGTCTGCTTCACGTCCCAGGTATGCAAACCCAAATCACGGGATGCATTGCTGAGGTTTCTGCCAGAAAGCCTGTAGTCCTCCTGTATAAAAAGGACAGATCTCTCTTCCTAACGCCACGTTGGCCTGGAGACTGTGGATGAGCTTGCTGGGAGCCACTGGGGTGGAGACAGGCTGGGCAGCGATCTCGCTGCCGTTTGTGGGCGCTACCTGGGAGCGTTGCCGTCAGCATTTGTTCTCCACGTGTATTGCTCCTCTTTGCCACTCTGTAATGAAGCAGTGCTAACCAGTCATAGAATCGTAGGATCACTGAGGTTGGAAAAGACCTCTAGGATCGTCAAGTCCAACCATCAACCCAACACCCCCAGGCCTCCTAAACCATGCAGTTAAAATGTGGTTGCCCAGGACAGTAGGTTGTCACTCATGAAGCGCTGCTGTTTGGCAGGGGGGCTCTGCAGTGTCCCCATTTTTCCACTGTGATGGTAAATGAGGCTGTCTTCTAGTTCTAGAGTCATCAGCTATACAAGTTGACGGGTCCTGTTTATTTTTAACGAACCTTATTTGAAAGGAAGCTAATGAATATTAAATAGCATTTTTCTGGCAAAAATGTGTTTCCCTTACAAAGAGCACAGGTGGCTAAAAATGAGGTGTTTTTTTTTAAAAGCTTTGTAAATGTGTGATATTCTAAGGTGGTGAATAGTGCAGCTTCTAACAGTATTAAATATGAGGTGTTGAAAAAGGAGAACATGTCACTACTGCTCTGTACTGCTCTATAGTTGAACTGATTCTTATAAATAGTAGAGCTAATTATTAATTTAAAAAACCCAACAAACAGCTTAATATGGCAGAGCCTTCAACTAACACTACTTGTCACCTGTTTTTGATGTATAATGTTAACGGGACTGCGGTACTCAAGACATCATCCAGAAGTCCGGGATAGCCGTTGCTGTTGTCCGGTTGTTCATTTGGCCAGCGAGGGCGACTGTTGCAGTAACAGCCTGCCGGTGCGTAGGCGCTTTTCTGTGACTAAATCTAATTCTGTCACTCGCGGACAGAAGGCTGCTTCTCGCCATCTCTGACAATAAAGCTAATCCTACAAATGAGAAGCCCAGCCAGTCCTGTTAACACGTCAAGTGTCACTGTGTCATAAGCTTGTGCTAATGAATCTAAGGACGAATGCAGTTCAGTCTGATGGATGATGCTGTAAGAGGAAAACCTCACTTATCGATTACCAGTGTTTCAGAAATACGGTCATTAACTTCCTACCTGGGTTCTCAAGTGATTCTCAAACGCCGTGGAGAGCTGCATCAACTCTAGAAAACTGAGGAGCCCCCACCCACCCCATCAGTCTCAGGGAAGGTTTAATCCATCATAAAACTGTAAAGGGTAGAAAAAGAAAATGATGAATGGAGCTAATTTTTCAATAGCACCTGCCTCCTTCACTGAAGTGTTAAATTGCTTCATTTTGTTGCCTTTTTATTTTTTTTCCCCGTGATGAATGAACGTGCAAATATTACTTCGATTTATTAGTGGAAAGAGTCTGTCCAGAGCATTCGTTCTGTTGGCACCGTGGTGGTACCGGTCACCGAAGCCGAGCTGCTGTGGACTGAGACCGTGCAACACCTCCTTGGCACCTTTATCCCCTCAAGGCCTCTCCTTTATCCGCTCGAAGTCTGGGTCACAAGAGGCTTTCTGAGGTGTCTCGTTCCTCTCGCATTGGGGGGTCCAATTTGTTTGCGTTTGAATCTGTGACGTACGTGTCCTCTCCTGCAGCCCTGCACCGGAGGCTGAGTTTTGACGTCCTTGCCGCTCAAAGTTTAAAACAACAAAAGAAATACGTACTTTTTTTTTCCCCCTTCTAATACTGACCTTTACATACTTTCTAATCTTGTCCTAATTTTTTAAACATGGAAAGGTTAAAGTGTCCTAAAATACGGGTCACCTGAGAACAGTCATCTGTAGCTTATGAAGCGAATTTGAAGTCTGCATACACAAAATTGCCCACTTAATTCATTTGGTCCCACAAGGGAGAGAAAATAATTAGGCTCCCGACTACAAAATCTACGCAGAGAGTTGCCTTTCAGGTAGCTGTCTAGTTTGCACTTGGTAAATGTAAATAATCGACCACAAATTACCATAAGCTTTAACAAAACAATATTGGAGGAAGGAAGAAAATATTATTTCTCCAAGAGACTTTTGGCTTTGCAGTGTGCGGGAAGAATCCGTAATATTCCAACAGAAAACCGGCTAATTGCATACCGGTGACAGGAATGTATTGATTCCTCGAGGGGATCTAAGTTTTAATCCGATTGTATTAATCTTGCCTTGAAACAGCAGAAGTAATTTAAACAGTCTTTCTGTCTAGTTATGGAATAATCCATTTGGAAAATTGAATTGTGTAATTTGTAATTGTTTTCCAAGCTCGCTAATGCAAAACTGTATCGGTAGCAAATTAAATGTTTAAAGTATGACCACTCTGCTAATAGCTGGCTGTTAAACATTTATTTTAATGAATACTATCACTTACTGTGAATGAAATGTCTGCTTTGAGGCTTTAAAAGAATTAAAGTAACTTGTCAGGGTATTTTGGTATCTTCGCTGTAGCGCGGCGTCGGCGGGGCACGTGTGTGTGCTTCCGTACGGAAGGACGTAGCTTGTGCCTGGCTCCCCTGATCCTGTGACTGAGAGGGATGGCAAAAACCGAGCCTCTAAATCTGGTAGCTCTTCCTGGCTTTAATTTCTTCGAATAAGCCAGCGTGGGACTACAGCGGGGTTGTGGCCGGCGTGTGTGCGATTGTATACGTGAGCAAGTGAAAACCAGCGGCTGATGATTTATCCCACTGAAGAAAGGGAGGTATAGGCGTGGCTGTAGATTTAATATATTTATATTTTTAAATATTTTTTTAAAACTATAAAATTTTAGTATGTTTTGTATACTTAGCAAGTTAGATATGTACAGGTGAATCTTATGAGCAGGACTGGGCTGGAATTGCAGCAGCAGGAGCAGCATTTCCCATTAAACATTCCCCCGGCAGGTCCTGGGAAGTGTTCTACCTCTACTCGTCACGGGGGGAATTTTCAGGAAGCCCAGACAGAAGCACAAAGTCCTTAATTAAGATTAAATCACAAGATACTTGAAAACCATTGAATGTGGCAGTTGTGTAGGCAATAAATATACTCCCTTGTGTTGTGCTCTGAAAGGCTGCCCATATTTGAGAATTATGTACTAATTCAAACAATAGTTTGAATGCTAAAGACCGTTTTTAGTAAACTGTGTGTGTGGCATGTTTTTGAGGGGAATGGGAGAGGTGGAAGAATTTGCCTGGGTGTATCTAGTCGGGGGGAAGCTCTGCCTGTGCTGTCGGCTGGGAAATGAGTGATTAATCCCTGCTGCTGCTTCAGGGCTCTCTTACCACACAGCTCTGCAAGTATTTTAGTTTTTAATCTAAAGAAATGTATTTCAGTTTTATGGATTGTCATCTTAACATAAAAGAGGCTTGAAAGTAAAGGGGAGGGGAGAAGTATGCAAAGGAAGGTCTTCAACCCCTAAGAAAATATCATTCTTTTTGTGATTTCTTTGTTACTACCGTCTTGGGTCTGCTATTTGTGGTGTACCCACCTTTTTAGAATTAAATTTATAAATGTACATTTCTTATTAATCTCAGCCAAATAAAACACACATGGATTAAACTAATGATGAAAACACTGCTTTGCAAGAGCCTGGCAGGCTGAGAGTTATTTAAAAAATGCCAAAAAAAGAGACTTCAGCCTCAAATATTTGCAGGTGTTTGGTGTCTGCTCCTGACTCCTTTCCAAACGCGCGGTGGAGGGGATGTTAGCAGCCTGCCACTTCTTCAGTGTGAATTCGGTGCATATGTGCCAGACAATTTGAACCATCTGTTGCATAAGGGTGAGCAACAGGAAGGCTATTTAGGCACCTGGGATAACGGTGGTGCTTTGAAGCACCTTGCTGGGTGTCACAGCAGGTCCAACGGCAAGTGGTCTTTAGGCAGCTTCCCCCCCAGGAGGGCACGTGCGCTGTTGAGCCTTGGCAGCAGGAGTAGCTGCTTGGCTAAAGCTGGATCTTGCCAGAAAGGGGGTATTACCATACTGGAGTACCTCTGAACCGCTCGCTCCCGAAAGGGAAGAGAGGTCAGCTGCTTATCAGGTGTGTATTTGCCAGACATAAAAAGCTGTGTCCAGGACAGAAGGCACGTGTGAGCTGGAAGACTGAATTCCAGTGACTCTTCTGCATGCTGTCACTTGTGCCGCTGACTTCAGAGTCCCAGAGCGCCAGATTTTGTCCATCTGTTATTCTCCCTGTGGCTGCTAGGTCTGGTACTGAAGAAAATCTTAGTCTAAACCCAGCTGGGAAGAGCCTAGAGTTGTGTGCATATTACCGTAGACATTTGGACCTGGGTCAGGGGTCAGAATCGGGGGCTACCTGTCTGCCGCGCTTCAAAGGGAGATGCTTTGGTGTCAGCTTGTGCAGCTCAACAGAAGCAAAATGCCATCAGGAAATCTTCACACGCATGTGAAGGCTTTCAGTCCGTGCTGTGTGAAATGCCATTATACGAGAGCGCTCAAGCAGTCAATGCAGCACAAAATAACCCAGGAGCTGCCAAATGTTGTAGCTAGTGTTTCTCCAAATATAAATACCCTTTTTTCCCAGTTCAGAGCTAAAACGTGAGTTACAAAGGATTTGATGGTCAGTGAAATTAATGACACAATAGTATTGGTTTCAGCATTTCTTCAAGATATCGCCCAAGGGCTGAAATGGCCTGTGATTTTATTTGACCAGGCTGCGAGCCAGGGCTCTCGGCACGTGGCCGCTGTGCTTTGCGGTGCAGGCAGCCTGCGTTCGCACGGGGCCTGAGGTGATTCCTGGAAGCCCCTGGCTTCCCCCACGCTGCTGCAGCGCGCGGGCTTCTCTTGGGCGCCCGTCCTGTCCCTCCTCCCGGCATACAGCACGCGGAGGTAGAGGCAAAGTGATGAGGCTTAGGGTAGAGCTTCGTAATCACATTAAGAAAATAATCCTCATATAATTAAGTTGTTCATGTTCAGCCCATCTCCGTGCCCCTTTTTCCTTCCTCCTTTCCCTGTACACCCCCCCTGCAGACCCAGGGAAAAGCCCGTCACCCTGAGTTGCCCTTGCACTAACACTCATGTGCTCTCTGTCTTCGTCCCCTGCTCTTATGTTGACTTAGGGAGAGTTTTTGCTTAGAGAGATGAATTAACCGCTGGTTGATACCCCAGAAAAGCAAAATAGACTGCTGTGAATACTGCCAAGGCAACAGATAGGTGATAAATAATGTCTTGGATAATCTGCATTGCCTTCTTCATAACACGGTATGCTTAGAGGGAGTACAGTAATAAAAAGCAAAGGTAGAGAAGGCATATTCAAATGAAAACAAATTTTTCTCTTCAGAAGGATGAACTTTGGGATTTCAAGCATGAGCTGATTCTTGTAAAACCTCTATTGGAATATATTACTCTGTATTTGTGATTACAAGGAAGTACTTTACTGCAGTAACTGGCTGTTGAGAGGAATTTATGATAAGGAAAAAAATTACTGCTATTCTCAGCTCCAAAACAATAATGCCATTATATCCATGCTTTTTTTTTTTTCTATTTAGTTGTTTCTAAAGGGGAATGCAGGAGTTGTGAGTTATGCTGCCCTGAGGTCAAGTCACCCCAGTACCATACTTCTGGACACCTTGAGTTTTGCGCAACTCCCTAATGGTCCGCTAAAGTGATGTAGCATAAGGTGGCTGTCCTCGCTCGGTGGGAGAAGTGACATCGCTGTGCTGGGCCACAGGATGGAGGAGGAGCTGCTGTGTAACTTTTGGTAAAGCTTTTCTTGACTGGGAGACCTAAAGAAAGAAAATTCTTTGTTGCAAGGCACGTCCGTGGCTCTGTCCTGCTCTGTGTGCTGGGTAGATCTTGCTGGAATGACCAGCTGCTTCTGATGCGAAGCCCCAGGCTGGAGGGAGACCGCAGGTGTCTGAGATATTGGCAGGAGCAAATCTCGGTCCGCGTGGCTGGGTTCAGAGGTGATGCCGTCCTAGAGCTGCACTGTGGACATGACACGTAAGCAACAGTGGCTGGAAGCCTTGGGGTGTGTAAGGGTGAGCTGGGGACTGTAGTGCGAGACTGGGAAGTACAGGATGTCTCTAGTGGTACAGAAATGAGAGGAAATGGGTGACGGCTACTCGGTGCGAGGGACGCGGAGACTGCAGGAGCTCAGGCAGGGAGGCTGGGCAGTAGCTGCAGCTCGCAGCCCCAGTGAGAATAAACCGTGGCGACTCGGGGGGGGTAAAGCGTGGTCTTAGGGATGCTGGGAGTGGTGAAGGTAAGATGTACAAGGCTGGAGTCATGGTGAAGAAAACGGTGATCAGAAATGTCTCTCCCTTTTTGCAGACAAAGCAAATGCTTTAATCTTGTCTTCCTCCCGTTCCCAGCGGCGTTACGGACATCTGCTCCCATCTGGCCTGGAGGTGCCTGCCTCGGCCTGGACACAGGGACGCTGGTGGCACCGTTTGCGTTGGTTGGTCTTTCCTAGCCCTGCGCGGTAGCTAGCAGCCCCCCACACGGGCAGGCGGCCCTTGCCTCCCTCGCTGGGACGTAGGGCATCTCCCTGCCGGGGGCTCTGGCAGCACGTGCTACCCATCACCGGGGGCTGACGGGGGGCGTGGGCAGCACCTGACCGGTCGGTATTTCTGAGCCTCCTGACTGCTGAAAGCGCTTTTGGCTCCTGAGCCAGCCCGGAGAGGCGATGTGCTGTTCCCTGACGAGTTATAAACCTTTCATGATCCCACTGAGCTCAGTCCTTGGGATTCTTCACACTAGAGACAATTACAGGGATATCCAGCAGTAGGAGTGCAGCACGCCTGAGTTTAAGAAATAAGCTTTCCATTAGGACAAATCCTAGATAGCTAAATGGTTCGTTACCTGGACGTGTGGCTACATTCTGCTTCTGCTAAGTTTTGCGCTCGTAGGTACAAAACTTCATTAGCACGTTCACCTGCAGAAAATGTCAGTGTGCTCAGTATGAAGATCAGGGTGGTTGCTGCCCTGAATGAAAGAGTTTAGCTCTTTTTTTCCCCTTGCATTTGAATCCTTTCTTGGCATATGAGAAAAATATATGAGAGTTGAACTTGGCAGCTGGCAATTTGTGCTTGACCTGTCATGTGCTGAGCACGACGGGAATAGGTTATGACAGATTTGTCATATTTAACAATGAGTTTCTCGGTGTCTTGTTAGCACTGGGGGATGTGCTTCCATCACAGGATTTCCTGGAAGAGCAAGAAATGCTCATGCAAAATTAAGCACAGTTAGGGAGTCTCGGTTTTGACACTTCTCAAAATCTTGAACCCGGAGGCTATAAAAACCTGAGTTCTAAATTTGGCAGCTGTGCAGAAGTTTGGTGTGTTCCCCGTGGGACGTTCCTTCCATTATTTCCTTCTGCTGCTGCCCCTAGAGTGAGTTTCCGGACATTGGATGTGTTGCTTATTTTCATTTTGGAGAGACATTGGCCACCAACTGCAATTTGTTCCTTCCACTCACAGTACAACAACCTTTTCAGGGGCTCTTGCTTAAAAATGTGCTTTTGGCTGTCTGGTCTCCCCTGCTAGAAGGGACCGGGCAAGAAATTGAGTCCTAGAAGAAAGTGCCTTAGGGTGAGGGGCCAGAGAGATGCGGTGGGTGTGCTGCTGAACCCGCGATGCTCTGGAGGCGCGGTTGCTGTTGCCAGACCCTACAGCGCTGATAACTCTTTATAATTCCTCAGTCTTACCTATAAGGCCACAGCTGTATTTCTTTGTTTAGAGTTGGCACAGTTCGATGTGAGCCTATTCCGCCGCACTAATGAGAGCAAAGCAGTGAAGTTGTTAGGCTGTACAGCTTTGAGAACGTTTCTGTTAAATCTCCCCTCTTTCTCTCTCTATTCAACCCCTACCATGTAACAGAGTCGCTGAAATGTTTTCTGACGGTGAATATTTAAATATACCTTCCTGATTCCCCGTCTGGGTGTTAACCTTTATATTAAAAGGAATTTAAATAATGAAGAATTCCTCCTCAGTCAAATTTAGGAGTGTTACTTATGGTCGTGAGGGTGAAAAGTGGATGTTAGAAATACGAAGCAACGTTAGTATGTATTTACTAAAGCTGTATACAAGGTAACAGATACATGTTTATATTTTTTTGGCGTGAGAGCTATTTTTCCAATCAGTTTTTGGCAACCAAGCAACAGAAATCTGTGTTTACAAGCCTGTGAATCTTTAAAGCTAAAAAGCTTTCTAATGACTAAAACTGTGATTTTGTATTTTTTGAGTTGACCGTTCTAACAAATCAACTTTCCATCAAAAACTAACTTAGAGAGCAGCTTTTCACCGTTCTTACAGTTTTGTCCTCCACGATGAAAGCTGTACTGGGACCGGACGTGCTCCTCCAAGCGGGTGAATCCTTTAGATTTGTATCTTCACCTCTCTTTGCTTCTGCTGCATCAGGTTGGTCTTTCTCGTGTCCTTCACGTAAATGTTTCTCAAACTGGAGTGAGCTTTAACTCTGCCTGCCTCTTGGTTAAAATCCTGTTCGGACGGGGTTGCACTGAAGCTCATGTGCAGACAAGAGAGAACTGGAGGACGTGGCTGCTTCATCATCCAGGGTCTTCAGGTTGATTGTCTGAGGCGATTCATGTCAAGGCTGCATTTCTTTAAGAGCAATCACAGGCGTGTTCATGCTCTCGCTCCTTTTCTGTCCTTTGCAACATGGTAGAATTCTTTTCTCTCCTTCCCCAGTCAATAATGGATGTATATCTTCTCAAGCTCCTAATTAAAACTCCAAATTGTGCTTTTCCAGGTCACAGAGCTCAATAACGTGAAGAATATATTACGAATGCCAAAAAGCACAAAGAAGCATGCTGTTGGGATTTATTTTAATGATGACACATCGAAAACCTTTGCTTGTGAGTCAGGTGGGTAAAACGGCAACGCGCATTAGAAAACATAAGAGCATTAACTGTGAAATTATGGATGTATTATACCTACGCACAGATGTTCTGGGCATTTATACAGAACTTGAGGCAGATGAGTGGTGCAAGGTGCTGCAGATGGAGTGTCTTGGAACACGAATTAACGACATTAGCCTTGGAGAGCCTGACCTGCTGGCATCTGGAGTAGAGAGAGAGCAGAGTGGTAGGTACATAAATGTTGACCTTTTAAATCTTTAATTGCATTATTATAAAGCCTTTTGGACTGTGCATGTGAATATCAGAAATAAATCGGTGCAAAATTGTTTTTCCAAGCGCCGCCTTCCTGTTTTGGGGGGGTTCTTTTGTTTGGGGTTTTCTTGGCTTTTGGGTTTTTTTAATTGCTACCAGAGTTAATAAGAAAGGTAACTAGAATTCTTTTGGAGTAGCATTTTTTTACTTTCCCAGACAAGTTAGTTGCTCTTGGAGACGGGCGCTATCTTCTCCTATGTGTTTCCTTGTATGGTGCCTGTACAACAGTTTCAGTGTGCGACTGAGGCTCTTTGGCAACACTGTAGAGCAAATAATAAATGGTAATTGCATGCAAAACCTCAGCCCACGGCCTCTTCGCTTTCCTATGCAAATTAATGAATTACATGCACAAATGCAATGACAATGTATTTATTCATGCACACAATTTTGTTAATTGTTTGCAAATATCGGGATTATGATGGTGCAGTTCTCTTTGCTATCTGAATGCACGCACAAACGTTTGATGCCCTCTGAGTGCAGCATTCTGACTGCCCCAGACATGGAGTTTATGGAGTTATTGGATGGAATTGAGTCTTTGTTTTTTAATTAATTGTTGAAAGTGGAAATAAGATCTTGTATTAGAGGTGGAAAATAGGAAATTCCTTTAATGACTTGTACATTTAATGGGCAGGGATTTTAGACTAACCTTTTGTTTTTCTCCCAGAGAGATTCAATGTGTATTTGATGCCATCCCCTAATTTAGATGTGCATGGGGAATGTACCTTGCAGATAACATTTGAGAATATCTGTCTTTGGGACATCCAGAATCCCAGAGTAAAACTCATCTCTTGGCCATTAAGTGCCCTCCGACGCTACGGGCGGGACCCATCTTGGTTCACGTTTGAAGCAGGGAGGTAGGTGTGTGTTTGCTGTCCTGCGTTGCTTTCCTCGGTGGTGCTGGGTGGTGCTCTGGACCCACTCCCAGAGGTTGATGAAGGACACCAGAGCTTGTCTTCAGACAGAGGCTAGTCTGCACCCTCTGCTAAAAGAAAAATAATTTAAAAAAAATATTGAAAGAAATATAGAAACAAATAAAACCCCCTTTTAATCCCAGGTTGCAGCTTGAATGGAAGCAGTTGCCAAATGAAAGTGCCTGAGGATGGGGGTGGGAGAGCTGTGGTACCCCAGGGGACTGCAGGGTGGAGGCTGACACCATCGGATGTTACTCTGTGGGGTCGCTCTTAAATAAAGCGTTATATGAGCCAGAGAATTGGGTGGGCAGACCGGGTGGGAAGGCTTGAACATCATTCCAGAATCTGTACGACGTGGGCCCGTGGGCACAAGAAGTGGGCTAGGAGAAGTGGAGTCTGGAGCTGCGAGCAGTGAGTGCCAAGTTGCTTCCCAAAAGCATGCTACAGTGATGGAGAAGGGACTCCTGTTTACCATTGATTATATGCCTGGCTTCCATCTATTTGACAAATGGATTTCTATGAAATTTGAATGCAATTCGTTGTTGTAGAGATGTTGTTTTGTATTGCTTCCTGCAGCGCGCTCTTAATGAGCTGAAGCCTTTGTGTGGCCGAAGTTGGAGCACTTATTTATTGAACTAAACTATCAAATAATTTCTAAGGGATATGGATGCATTATTTTAGATAAGCACATTAAAGAGTTACAACAGTAAAAGAGAAACAGATCATACAATTGACTTATCTGGAAAGGGAAGAAGCATTTAAATGTCCATCGTCCACATTACTGCAGAATTTAGTCCTCTTGGGGGGCGAAAAGGATACGTTTTTATTTAGCTGATCGTAAAATTGGGATGCTGAGGATGTGTATTTATTGTTTCAAGTGGAAGACAGAACTCTACAAAACTCATTAGAGGCAGCGTTAAAAGTCTGAAAGGGGAAGACAAATTAATCCTGCCTGGCACAGATTCTAGATAGGGACTAAATACTAAAAATCTGGGTCTTGCACATGAACTCTCTGGAGCTTAAGCACTTATGACAGATTAGTGGTGCTTAGCTGAGTCCCTGTTTGGCGAGAGCAATACAAACGTAGGCTAAAATAGTAAGATTGGAGCAGGAGTGGTAAGGCTCATATGCAAAGACTTTTAGATAACTTCATTCCGTATTTCAACAACCTTTGTTTTCTTACTGCTCGTGCGATAGCGCTTTTAGAGCAGCACGGTAAAGTTTTGCCTGTTGGTGGCGATCTGTAAACTTCAATCTCACTCTTGGATCCCATCTGTTCTTGCTTTGGCAGGATGTGTGACACAGGAGAAGGACTATTCATCTTTCAGACCAGGGATGGGGAAGCCATCTATCAGAAGGTTCACTCGGCCGCTTTGGCCATAGCGGAGCAACACGAGCGCTTGTTGCAGAGCGTGAAAAACTCAATGGTACGGCTGCTCGTTATGCTTGTTGTTTGGCGTTTCTTCAATGTGGTTTTAAGTCTGATTCGCAGATAGTAAGCAGTCTGATTATTGCTCGTATTAAATTCTGATTGATTTTAACATTTAAGGCAGTGTATATATAACTGGGGCTGCTTTTTAAGGATCTAAACAACAGGGAAATTTATAGTCCTTGATTTTTGTGTTTGCAAAGCTATCAATAAGTGTGAATTAATACAGATAAGCTCCTGTCAGTGCACATTCTCATTAGGTTCCTTTGATTAATCAGCATCATGAGTTTGTTTGGAAGCATTTCTCATCAATCTATTTCAAAATGGGTGGCTCATGCTCAGTTTTCCATTTGCTAATTGATGTCTGCGCTCCAGGGATGATTTGGACAGAGTCATATGGTTCAGATTAAACTATGGGGGAGGACTAGATGTTTGTCTGGTCCCTCTGTGGACGTCTGTTTTCCACAAGTGCTTTTTGTGTCTAAAACTCGTTTTGTGACACACGTGACTGGTAGGAGATATGGAAGTATAAGATGCAAAACTAACATACAGGTGGCGAACAGTGTGGCATTTCCAAAAGGGTTGTGTCTAAGGAAGGCAGTTTTATGGCACTTGCACCTAATGTGTTTCAGGATCTTATTAGCTTTAATTTCTTTTTTTCCCATGAAACCTGTAGAGGGAAAAGGAATGTTCTGTTTATCCCATATCACAGTTGTTCTCTACACCCCAAGACTCACAGGTTGACTTTGACAGCAAAGTTAGTATCCTGAAGATAACAGGCTTTCTGGAAAGTATAAAATGCCCAGAATGGAGAAGTGTGGAAGCGCCTGGCTATAAACAACATCTCTGTTCCAGGCAGTAGTAACGTAATCTGCGATATACTCATGCCTTTCTCTTATTGTAAATGTGAGTGGTGCTGCTGTCCATATCCGTGCCTAATCCTTTCAGTAATTCTACTAACACCTTAGTTTCAGGGATAAGTTGTAGTGATGAATTATCCCAGTATTAACTGGACGGCCCAGCTGGGACGAAACAGAAAATGCCATTACTACTTGTGGAAACTTAAGAAAATACGAGAGTGGATCTTGAGGAAATGGGGAAGGGAAGAAATTGCCTTACATACTTCTTTTTCTTTCGTTCTTCCACTTCCTGGGCTTGAGATGGAATGGAAGCCAAACACATGATGGGAAGATTATTTCTCTTAATAACAGTCCAACGAGGAGGAGCAAGTGAGGAGGGGAGGCGCAATAGGGAACTCTTTTCAAGTGTCCCGACCAATCTTGTGGACTGGGTAACTGATTGCTTCGGCTGCACGTGCAGGCGAATGGGTAATTCCATCGTTTGGAGAGCAGGTGGGATAACTGGAATGGGAAAGTGAGGAAGATTCAAGTCTGTTTCTAGGCGATGAGGGTCATGCGATGTCTTTACTTTCAACAGGAAAGAGACTAGTTAGTGTTATATCTACACACACATATATATATTTCACTGATAGACCAGTTTTCAGTTGATGCTGCTCTGTTAACTTCATTACAATGTGGTCACTTCTGCAAAGCCTGTGGGAGAGCGCTGTAGCTGTGCGGATGGAGTACTAACTTAGAGCCTTTCTTGTGACAGCCTCTGCCCTGTGTCCGTTTAGACCACGTGCTTTTCCCAGCACTTCCCCGTTCACTAGGAAGAGCTTGACACTTTGCTTGCTTTCTTTGTAAAATGTTAGAATTAGCAGGTGAAGTCTGCGGCCAGCTGCACTGGTATTTTTCCCTTTCCCAGTGAAGTATCATCTGACACCATCTTTGCTGGCTTTGACTTTGTTTAAAACAAAAAACCTGTATAGTTCTAGTTAGCAAAAGGAATTTTTGTTCAAAAATATCCCAAATTATCTAAGCTGAGACAGATGGGTAGGTGATACAAGTACTCAACAGTGACTAAATTAAACAGATTAAAATTAACCTAGGCTAAGTCAGCGTGACTAGCTGGCGTTCGTAGCCCACCAGGATGAGAAGCGATTGAGTAACCTGTTGAGAGCACAACTTCATTTTCAAAAAGCAGAGATAAGTTCAGTAACAATAATGAACAGACTTACAGGCAATTTCATGTTTGGTTGTTTTACATTTATGTACCAGCATCTTTAATAGATGGTGTCTGATGCTGTGCTGTAAAGTTTCCGTCTTACAAGTGCCAACAGACTCAACAGATGCACAGTTGCTGTAGATTTCAATAGAGAGCAGCTGCACAGCCTCTAAAAGCTTCTTCGTGAACACTGTGTCCAACCACAACCCCTAAATCTAATTTTATAGACCCTAGAGTGCTAAGTGGGGGATAAGAACATATTCCTGGCAAACCAAAAGTCTTGTAATTTAGTAGTGGAATATAATTGTTTTGGATGAGTCCATATGCCCCTGAATATGAGTTTCCCCAGTCTGTCATAGAAACGTTGTCTGGTTCCGAAATAGTAAGACTTGGTGGCTTCTCTGGGGTTCAAGGATCGCCAGGTTTAGAAGTTTAGGCAGAGGATCATTATGTCAGTGTAGAACTCAGGTGGTTTGTTTTGCTGATTACAAAATATTTGTAAGGTACACCTTTATTCAGATTGATTGATTTCACTTGTGTTTTTCTTCTGCCTTTGAACACGTCAACAAGGAGTTCATTTAAGATGCTTGCGCTTCATGCTCGGCTGTCTATATGGGTTCTGTCTCCAAGAATTAGTTACCCTGTGTGCATTTTCATCTTGGTGAAGCTTGAGCTGTTATTTACAGAAAGGGTAAATACAAGTAGAAAGTAGGAGATACCGGTGGTGAGAAATTAAGTCTACACTGAACGTCTTCTGTTTGCTCCTGTAATCCTGAGCACCGCCACATCGGCGATGTGATTACCCGCGACCAAGGTGAAGGTGGTAATAATCTACCGAGGGCTCCTGGAGCCAGTGCAGAAAGGAAGAAAATAAAGGAGTTGAATGTCCCTTGCTGATAGAGCGAAATAAAGCTGCCAAGTCCTGTTGAGAATGTGGGCTATAATGTGTCTGTCACCTCCCCAGCAGTCGCTCTCTTTACATGACAGTATGTTGGTTCAGTTCGTGACTGTAACTGGCTCTGGCTCTTGAAATGCATGTGGAAAATTGATGCGATAGTGGTTCCTCAGCTGGGAACCTCACCCTGACACTTTCTGTTAATGTGCTGTTGCTTTCTGGCGAGGTCTGAGCATATGCTGACCGGAGCCTGTGACACTTTCACAAGGGGGTTTCATTTATTTTCCTTTTCAGTGAATTCAAAGATCTCTCCCTTTTCTCTTTTAAAGGGAAGAAAGAGCTGGCTTCCCCTAGCGATGCATGAAGCCATTCTGGTCATTTGGTAACTCATCTCATCCAACTGCTTCTTTCCTTTCACTTTTGCATTGCCAGACAATGGGAGGAAAATACCCATTCAAGTTTTATTTTTGTGAGTATTTGGTTGCCATGAAAACTGATGGGAGTAGTGCTGTGACTTGACTGCTGTCATTTCTGCCTGCTCTCCGTTCAGTTTGCTTTAAAAAAAGACATTACAACTTGACATCTGGCTAAAGTAATAACAGTGAGCTTCCCAGTTTTGGCAGTTAAACCTCAGTGCTTCGTGGAAAGATATGATCAGCCAGTTTACCGGCAGCCTTCCCGGACTCTTATTCCCCTCTCAGCAGCTCAGTCGGGCACTTTGCACTGGATCAATCTGATGTGCGAGTGCCTCGGTCCAGGCTGGAGCCTGCTGTTATCTCGGGCCATTTCTGCAGAGATTCACAATTAAGAGTGGAAACGGTGCTCACTAACTTTTGAAATAAGGGAAGAACATTGAGTATTAGTGTAAGATGGATAGTAGCCAAAACGGCAGCAGTGTTAGTGCCCTCTAATTTCTGAAGTTGTTTTTATCAGTTTACCATTCTGCAGTTTTGCTGTAATTAATCTAGCAAACGTCTCTCAAGCAATTATCGTTCTAATTGATTTTGATTGATTATATGAATTTGCTTCACTGGGAAGAAAACTCCCTCAAAAACCCAGTGAGCGCAATTTCTCCAACTGGGGAGCGCACGATGTGGGCTTACTTAGTGCAAGTTCTGCAAAATCTTTGAAAAACGCATTGTCCAGCCTGAGGAAACCAACCAAACCTAACGGATCTTAAATCCTCTTTATTTTCTTTTGGAGCCGTGTTTGTCGCTGATTTGAGAGACTGTTGGTGTTGGGGGGGGGGGGTTGCGTGGGGTTTTTTTCTTTGGTTTTTAGTTGTTTGGGTTGGGTTTTTTTCTTTTTTAATGCAAGTTTTGCTGATTCTTAAGGTGGGATCCAAGAAAGAAAATATTTAATCTTTCCTCCCTGAGCCCCCAAGACTTCTGGGAACCAAGCGCGCCCCGTGTTAGACCCAGAGCTGTGCTTTGGCCCAGCAGACTGCCTTAGCGGAGCTCTGTACCCCTCTCATCCCGGGGTGGCACAGCAGCTCCCCCGCTGCTCTCGGCACTGGCTGCTGAAGGCTGTGAGTGCTGCTTCTCCACCCCCTTCCTCAGCAGATCTCTGGTAGCCCCTGGAGCCGCAGGGTGGCTTTGTGCTGCCCCTCACCCCTTCTCACACCTTTGCTGCTTCCTCGGTTGATGGCGTATCGCGATGAAACGCAGGGAGCTGTGTTTGAGCTGCTCGGGGGATCCTGATCTCCTTTCAGGTTTCAGCATTCTCCTCCGCCCTTGGGCAGAAGAGGGCGAGAGGCTACGGAGTAGGTGCCCTCCAGTTAACAAGTTCTTTGCTGTATTAATGCTACGTGGCGTCGCGTGTCCCGCCCGGCCCTCTGCTCCCACCCCTTGCTCATGCGTGTTCCAGCATATCAATTCTGGCTGTTTTCGAGCTGCTTACAGTGCCGGGGGCTTCTGCGGCATAAAGCCAGGTCATTGTCAAGTTATTCCTACTCTTTCTGTTGCCGCAGAGATACAGTAGGTTAATTGTGAGAATGAAATCAACCGTCATTAAAGCTGCCTTCGCTCGCAGTCCGAGGTTTTGATGAAACGCTGTGTATTCAGGACGTAACATCCTAATTCTTATCTCCAGCTGTGGGTTTTTAATTTTTTCCCCTGCTGACTGAGTTCAGGAGGGGCACCCCTCTGGCCCTTTTCTGTGTCTTCATCTAATCTTTCTCTAGCTGTGTCTTTTTTTTTTCTCCCAAGACAGCCTTTTGGTTTTTCGCACTCCTCCTAACAGCCAAACTGTTGCTTAAACAGCCTTAGCTTCTGTCCAGCTCACCAATAAACGGAACCACCAAAAAAACCTATCTGCAGCCAGGAAATGCCATCCTCGCAATGCTCTGCTGATTTTTATTCCCAGCGAAAGATCCATCGCTGTTTGTTTCCATGGTGCTGAGATGTGCGTGGCGACACTGCAAAGGGTGTTGGGGCTTTAGCGAAGGAGCTGTAATAAATACGCTGTACGATGTAGGTGGAACCTTGCACCGCGCAGTGATTCACATCCAACCAGCGTGGAGGTGGGTGTTTTAAGAGCAGGAGTTGATCTGGGTTTGGTTTTGTTTTGTTTTACGTTCACATCACAGCGTCCACCGCACGGAGAGGAGGTTGAAGGTAGATGGCACCTCCACGTAACTTGGAAGTGGGTCTCTTCGGATGCAGCCGGCCCTCGCCTCTTTTCTGTGCTTGCTTTGCCCGTTTGGTTTTGCTCCAGAATAGACTGATCTTCTCTTGAAAGGTTCTTTCACCTCAGGTTTTGTGAAACTAAAATGTAAAAGCTTACTTTTCTGTAAAAAGCTTTCTTTATAAATCAGAAAAGTCAAATGTAGTCTCGGTATGTTTGAACCGATGTTTTTCTGAGCTTTGAAAGAAGAATTTTAGCTGCACTGCAAAGCTTATGATAAAATCCAATTATTTTTATCAGCTTGCACATACATCTTATTAAATTCATGGGAAAAAAAAAAAAAGACTTAAAGTACTTAGTCAGTTCTCACATATTTTTGCGTTAAGTATAGTATAACTAACAAGGGGCTGTGATTATGTAAGGAAACGTAGCCAAAGGCCCTGTGTGGAGGGGGAAGCGTGAGATGGGGCTTCCAGCAACACGCTGCAGCCCATGTGCTCTCCTCTCAGCGTACCTGGACGTGCTCTTCGTCCAAGGAAATTAGCTGAAGGATGCAGTTACCTCCTGTGTGAACTCCTGTGCCATCCAGCTGGCACGTGCCTCAGCTGTGGGAAATGGGCGGCGAATAGAAAATGCCTCAAAACTAACAAGAACAACTTGTCCTCACCCATGTGAAACATCTTCAGTCAGGTTCTCGATGTGCTGAGGCTGTGTTTAGCTTTGGGAAGCCAGTTGCGGAGCTGGGAAGACCCTCGGATGGCTTTGCTGCTACAGGGGGAGGATACCAGCACTGTCCTATCTTCCGCTGATCCCCGGTTTCTGTTTCAGCTGCTTGAGTTAAAACTCCCCTCAGGGGAAGCAGCACTAGCCCAGGACCAGGAGAGCACCAGGGTGAGCTTTGGTGCGCGGCAGCAGCGTGGCCTAACCCGAGTGGCGTGTGCCCGTGGAGACCAGCCCCCGGGCTCATTGCCTCTGCTCGTGCCGGGTGGGCAGAGGACGGGAGGGAAAGGCTGCGCTGGCAGTGTCACTGGAGGTCCTTGCAGCCAGTGGTCGTGCTGTTCTTGGAGGATATGCGATAAACGTGGCTGTCTCCTTCACATCAGTTTACTGCTTTGCAGCTTCAGATGAAAATGAGCGAGCGAGCCGTGTCCCTCAGCACCATGGTGCCCTTGCCCCGCAGTGCCTACTGGCAGCACATCACGCGACAGCACAGCACTGGCCAGCTCTACGGCCTGCAAGGTAAGGGGCGGGGGTGGGAAAAGCCAACGCGCAAATCAGATCACGACGTTGTTGAGTATTTCCATGTCTGTCCCTCTCCCTGAAGGGTGGCGTTCGGTCTAAGCCAGTTGCCGCTGCTGGCTGGTTGAGGCAGAGAAGGGCGCATCCCGCTGTGAGATGGACAACTTGGCAGAGGGGTTGTCATCACGAGGTGCTCTTCTTACTTCCCATTGAGAGGGGTCCTTCATTTGACAAGTTTTCTGACCGTTTTTAGGTAAACAAGGGGAAATTACTGTTACAGGATGGCCAGTTTTCAAGGTTGCCCAATCCTTCCTGCTACCAAAGTCTTTTAATGGCACCTGATTTTTTTGCCAGATTTATAACCGCTTGGCTCCCCCCTCCTTTTGGCCTCATGCTGAGAATGATGCAGTCTGCGTTATTCGTTTTGTGTACCTGCTAGCATTCAACATAAACAACCGCATTCTCGGAAACAGCTGAATTAGGGAAAGTAAAAGGAAAAGGCCACGATAAGTAGGTCTAGAAAACTGTTGCTTGAGCAACTGCAGCGCTGCCGCGGCACGTTGCAGCGTGACCTGAAGATGGGCAGATGTCTTCTCCAAAAGCCCTCCTTGCTGTCAGCCCAAGGGGCGGCACAGCTCATCCCCTCGGGCCTCAACACCTCCCTTGGGCGCCGAGAGGGAGGAAAGGCTCCCCGGGGGGGTCCCCGCGCCCAGCGGTCCCTCCGTGGTCACCAAGGGACATCTAGTGGCTACTGGGCGCACGGGTGGGGGGATGGGAAGGATGCCCGCTGCACCCGCAGCACCGCCGGCGTACGGGTTTCGCCAGAGTGCTGACGTGAGCCATCTCTGCCCGTGTGTTTCAGAGCGTGTTTCAACGCTGAACTTCAATCTCCTGAGATAAAGTGAAAAGTGCAAGCGAAAGCCACGCGCTGCCAGTGCTTTGTGCCCCAGGGGCACCCCTGGAGTAGGAGCTGTAGGTGTTCAGTACCTCTGAGGCGCTGGTCCAATGTCAGCGTCTTGTAGTCAGGCGTGGTTGCAGAGTTTTAAACAAATAACATTAAAAAAAAAAAAAAAAAAAGCCCATTTGTATTTCAAAACAGCGTCTTCCACCCTAAGGTACGTGGATTGGCTGAGTTAGTGTTTGTCCAGAAGTTGGTATTGATGAGTTGTGAAGTCAGGATCAGGGCATTACTCAGAAAAGC
Source organism: Phalacrocorax carbo (assembly GCF_963921805.1). Lineage (NCBI taxonomy): Eukaryota > Metazoa > Chordata > Aves > Suliformes > Phalacrocoracidae > Phalacrocorax > Phalacrocorax carbo. Next base: position 2,693,377 of record NC_087526.1, read on the forward strand.
CAGCAGAAAACAGAATATACACGGAATAGAAGGGGGATAGCCTGGAGTATTGAATGGAAAGAGGCAATACCTGCCATAACTTTATTTTCACAACATATGGATGAAAGGTTGAGCTTCATTAAACACCTGGATGATAAAGATGGACTGAAGCAGTTTCCCTTCACTGCGGGGGCATTAGAAAGCAAAGCTCCGCGTGGTCATCGGGATACGGGCTGTTTCCCTGTCATCCCTGCAGGTCGGCTCCAAAGGGCAGCCCTGCTCCCGGTGCCTCATGCTGCTGCAAAAACCCCCTCAGGTAAACCTGTGTTTAGCAGAAAAACCTTAGGAGCTGGCAGGGCTTTCTGGTACTAACACAGAGGTGTCACTTACCAACATCAAGCATCGAGAAATCACTAGAGAGAGATGCTAAAACATCCTTGTTTGGAAAACTTTTGCAGTCTTTGTTTTTCCTCCCCTCGGATATTAGGAGTTTCTCAAGGAATAATGAATGATAGCTATTTATTTTACTTTTTTTGATAAAGCAGGAAACTGTGGAGGCTAGCAGCTCCAGAACATGAAATATTGTAAGGTGTGATTGAAAATTACGCGCTGGCAGCCCTGACATATACAGCCGTACTCCCTGCTGGCCCTCTGATTTTCGGCAAATCATGAAAGCTCGTATTTTCCCTTCTTCCTTTTTTTCAACACTAGAGGGGGCAGGCAGCACATAAAAAGCCCCGGCTAAACCCGGCAAATGTTCCAGAGCAGGAATGAATAATAAAAGCAGCACTTACATGCCTGTTCAAATTTGTTCAATAAATTCGGGCATGGGAAGATGACCCGCTGGTGGCAGCCTGTGGCACGCGAGAACAAGACTGCTCGCAGCGCTCTGACACAATCAGGATTGGGCTTACTGTGCCTTACTAGAGAATCCTTTATTAAAACAATAATTCAGCGTTGAGTTGACACAAGATAAATAGACTATACGGGTACAAACCACTTGGTTTATATTTAGAACAACAGCTTGCTTGTTAAACTAGGGAAAAAGGATCCTAGGAGATTGTCGTCATGAGAATGGGGTGAAAGTCTCTGGAAAATAAGCCAGCCATGCAGCCAGCATTGTAATTAGGAAAGACACTGAAGTCCTTGTCTCGTTCATCGGTCGGGGCTACTAGTTCAGGGGTACCCCAGGCACCTCTAATTAGATTGGGTTGGCAAAATCTTGAAATGCATCAATTACTGCTGGGAAAAGAAATACGAACCAATAGTTACAGCGAGTTGTGTCATTCCAGGTGTATGAAGCAGCATTTCACTCCCTGAATGGTTGAGGCATCTGAAACCTTGTGTGTAAAAACCGTCTTCCACCATAGTTGGGATTTATGGCTTCTGAATTGCCTCTTTTCCCCTTTCTAGCATATAGAAAAGACCCGATGCTAACGGTGTGAGCGAAGGTGCATTTTTCATTTAAAATGCAAAGTCAGAACTTTTAAGGAATTAATTTGCTCTGTACAACTCTCTGTTCTGAAGGAACTGGGAAAGAAAATCGGAGTGGAGATGTTTCTGAGATGGAGCAGCAGATTAAGCAGGGACAGGTTTAATCAAAGGGCTGTAACCTGTAGTTCACATAGTCCTTTATAAAAAGCCGAATAAGGTGCCTGTGTCTTACTGAGTGTTGTTCTGTTTTTTGCACCGGACTCGACGAAGATGTTTCTAGCCCAGTGAAGCTTCATCGCACAGACACTTTTCCAACCTACAGGTCAGACCATCGATAAAAGACTGTAAAGAACTTTACAAACGCTTTGTCTTCTGACAAGCTGCCCCAGCGGATGAGAGTGACGGCGACAAGCGAGGATGGAAACGCAGAAGAGTGCAGGTTGGATGAAAAATTCTTGCAATACAAAGTTTTTTTTAAACTTTGCCAGAAGTTAAAACTATTCTGTAGATACTGGGGAGGGGAACAAAACCAACAAACCCTCCAGTGTTTCTTTTATATCTTACAGCTGGACAGAAAAGAAATCACTCCCTAAATATTTCCAAATGGGTTTTTGTATGATAGGTATGTTGTAAATATCCGAGACTTTCTTGTCGTAGCGTGGTTCCATTTTGTCTGTTACTGCTGTGTGTTCCCTGACGTCAGCTGTGTCACCCTCGCTCGTTGTAATGCTTCTCTTTAGTTATTTACACTATTGTTCAGCCTAATCCTTGACCTTTGAAACGCTGGCTAGTTTTAAACAGCTATTGGATACAATTTTTTCTGTTTGAAGCCTGGTGAAGACTTGATTGATTTCTTTTAAAAGCACCCTCTCTATCTTCTATTTCCTGTATTTATTTCCATCTCTGTAAATGTTTAAAATAAAAAACAAAAGTCCCACTTAGCTTGTGGTCCAGTGCTTTTTGTTGTCACCATCAGCACCCCGAGCAGAGCTGTTGCGGAGCCACTGGAGCACTAGGAGGAGGGACGGAGGGGGACGGTGGCTTGCTTTGGGTGCCCCTTCCCCATCTAAAGCCGCACAGCCGCTCGCCGGGTGAAACAGGGATCGCACAACGCCGCGAACCGCTTTGCGGCAGAAAGCCCTTTTTTTTTTCTGTTTTGTGACAGCATCCACGTTAGGCGCTACTTTCGTAGGTTGGCACCAGCACCCTTATTTAACAGCAGAGAGACTTCTCAAAAATAGCATGGTAGGCTGCTGTGTGCCATGCCAAACGGTCAGCGGTGTGTAACAGCTGTAGGTCGAAAGCCGTGATTACCCTGAGCGCAAGTGGAGCGCTGTGCTTAGCGAGGTGCAGTTAAATCATTGCGTTAACAAGCGCTGAGCGAGAGCGCCTTGTCAGGTTACGAGTCAGGCTGATCATCTCTAACCATCTCGTTCCTGCTCACCTGGCAGGCTTAAGGACTAGGTCTGATGTGCGTTGCACTAGCAGGGAATACGGTCTCTGCATATTTTAATTGAAAGAAAAAAGGGGGTGGGGGTGGGGATACAATTCTAATGATAATTGCATTTATTTAGGCATGTGTAATGTTAGCAGCTAATTTTTCAGCAGATATCCTGGAAGAAAAGTAAAAGAATGCAGTGGCCAGAGTAGAGAATGAGCTGCATTTGTTCACGTTTGTAGAGAATGAGTTAGCACGGGCTAATTTTCTCATATGATGGAGGCATTCGTCTTATTTGCTGGTTTTACTCAAGGCGTATCTTAAGGCTGGCTTTTAATTCTGAAATGAAGTTTCAAAGCAGCCTGGGAGGACCTGATGTTGGCCATGACCAACACGACGACTAAAAGTAGATTTCAAAACTACGCTCGCGGTTCCCGTGAGCTGCAGGCAGAGGTGCTGTCAGTGCTTAGTGCTGGCGGAGCGTAGCCCGAGCGGCGCGCGGGTCTGCGGCTGCTTCCAGTCCTGGGTAATCACTTGGACGGAGCAGCAGGGAGTGCGCTTATTAAAACCGCAGATCCATCAAATGGGAAAGAAGGGCACAGGAATACAAGATCAGAATACAAAATGATCTGGACAAATTGAAGAAATCCAATAGGGGCCAGTGCTTCTAAGCAAGGCTCATTGACTACACAAATACATAACGGGAAGAGAAGCGAGACAGCAGCTCTTTAGGAAGGGATGTGAAGGTTTTGGCAGACCACGGGCAGAACGTGAGGCAACGAGGCCGCGTTGCTGCAAAACAACTAAATGTCATGAGGGGATGTAAAAGCATTTAGCTTCCAAGACAGCTGGAGTAATTCTTCTGCTCCCCTGAAGGCTGGCAAGGCCTCGGGTCTTAGCGTGGTGGCCAATCCCAGGCTAACGTGCTCGGCCACTGCAAAAGCTGTGCCCTGTTAGGGTGCTGACGCGCTGGGGCAGTTCAGCTCTTGAATTGCACTGTGCGCTCTACAACGTCTTTGCCTTCCTTTATTAAACAGCCTTTTTCTCCAGGAATAAGGAAGGAGCAGATGTTTCCACGTCAATTCAGCCTTGCCGTTTGTTACAGGGTCCTGAAGTAACCAGTCGCTGCAGTAAGGTCTCTTTTAACTGGTTTGGGCTTCACGTTATCGATTGCCAAGTAAAACACTGGGAAAACGTAAGATGTTGGGTTTCTACGTCCAAGAGGGTTGTTCTAACAGAACTGGAGGTGAGGGAGGCTTTCAGGGAAGCAAACCGATGAGCCTCTGAAGGTAAATGTATTTCTGAAGGAAAAAAAATCAATATGCCATCATTGTTTAAGATACGCCATAGTGCAAAGATAAGCCTAATTTATTGTAAATAAGGATTATGTTCACTTTATTTCAAAGCTGAACTGCTAGCCTAAATAAGTGATTGAAAAGCATGTTATGACTAATAGGTCTTTATCTTTCAGGTTTACTTCTGCTAATGTATTCCCTTTAGAGCTGACAGCATCTGTTGTTTTATCATGGATATGACAGTTCAGTAAATGCTTTTATTCACCTTTCACTCATGCAATGATTGATATAGTAAGACTATCTGTAGTTGAACAGTCCAATTACAAAGAAGACAAAAATCCCCACTCTAGCCTTGGCCTTTAAATGAAGGGTCATTAAATCAGCTAGCTCTGATATTATTCTTTCTAGTTCTTTCTAGTGAAACTGTCTGTGAAGGATGGAAAAAAGGCCTGAAAGTCACTTTGCTTGGAATTACTCTGTGTTTATGGCACAATATCAAGAAGTTGCTTTGTTTTAATTTGCAGTAGTGACAGATTAAGTCACTTAATTTTGCATTATTGCTGGCTTCCTTAGTTAGCAAGGTCATTAGGTGAAGGAAGTGAGAGGGTTTGCTATTCCTGTCATTAGTGGCGTTATGGTCAGGGAAGGGTCTCTGCTGTATTTGGAGTTGGGTCGTTTAGACTGAGGAGCAGACTGTACGGCCGTATGCACGACACCGATACGATGATGCCATCGTGGGTGCCAGCTGGGTGCCAGCAGTAGCTGGTACGCTGGCGAAGGCAGGTGCAGAATTGGAGTGGAAATCTTTCAGGTACCTGAGCTACGCTCTCTCTGAGGAGATGTACTTCAGAAAATGCGCTGCGAACCCACCTGTAGAGCTGTGGGGCTCAGGGTTACCATGAGGTTTAAGGATTAGTGTGTGACAAATCCTTGAGAACTATTTTTCTCCAGTCTCTGCCCTACGCACAGGCCCTCCAACTTAATGGGACTTCGCAAGGGTTTTATTGAGCTTGCCCTGTATGTAAAAGAGGATCACGGTTTTACGGACTAGTTTCAGTTGCTCCACCAAATTCCAGCACGCCCTTTTATCTCCATCAATCTCATTCTTTCTCGAATGTCCACAGAGCTTCCTAGATAACTTCTTCAAAGGCAGAAAAGTGTTCTGCAAAGCCACCCGGGTGAGCAGGTCTTCGGCTCCGTGTAACCTCTCCCGTCCGGCCGGCTCTAAGTAACGCCGAGCCGGTTCCAGACGGCCGCTCCTCGAAGACCGGTCGGAAATGCCGTACGCTCTGGTCCCTTTCATCCCACAAAAGACCAGCAACCGATCTGCGAGCCGTAACTGTGGAGATGGAAGAATATGTTTTAGAGGGTAAAAGAAGGGATCGGAAGAGAAAGCGTAGAGCTGCTTACCCCGCTTTTCAAATCCCTGCTAAGAGAAGTTGTTCGATCTTTTGAGCAGGTGCGAACCAGCAAACTGGTAACAGCACAGCGGGAAGATGGAGCCGGTCCAAACTGCAGCGGGACGCAGTGGGTAATGGTCTTAGAAGGCTAATCTTGGAATCGAGTCCATTAGGGGGAAAAAAAATCATAATATCAAGACTTCAGATGACATTTCTTTTTCTTAGATGTTCCTATCACAGGTAACAGAATGCAAATGCCATTATCTAAAATAGTGTAAGGGCAAATAACTACCGTAAGTCGTTGTGCTGCCGAGAGGAATGGGGTGGCTGACATCCTCTCCATTTCTGTTTTATAGAGGGAGGTGGGATCACGCAAGGAGTTGCCAAAAGTCACTCCAGTCCTCAAGGTATTTCCATCATACTTAAAAACTTTTTTTTTCCCCTTAATAAAAGAGATCTTGTACTTTTTGCTTGTCCAAGATGTAAAAAACCCAATTTTTGCTTCCTTGAGGGAGGGAGGGTAGTGGGTTAAGTGGGTTCTTTCAGCATTAGTCTGAGCGAAACAGCTGTATTTTTCATACTTGTACCGTTGTTAATATTTATGCTTGAAAATTGTTAGTATTTAGTTTTGCTTTCCCTTCTTACACCTTACAGCAGAAGAGCATCATTAATATCTAAGCAGACGAACATCTCCTGAAGTTTGTGACTTGCAGCCAGAATGTCATTAATTTAAAATAATCACGCAGATAAAATTAATGCAATGAGAATTGTAGCTAAGTCCTGTTGCTGAGCAATTCTGGCGAGCGCATAATAATACTGCTGCCTCAGGCATTGAGATCAGGGGTCATGATGTGATATTTCTGTGTATTCATTAACTTTCACAAGGGCAGATTGATCTTCTGTTTCCATGAACACTAATGAACCATTTTTCTTATTTTTAGGGAATATTCTATCACTACCACTGGCCATGCAGTGTTTAAAGAAAAGCTGTTTTCAAACAGAAGGCTCTAATTAGAACTTGGGCCTCATCTCTATTGATTGCACTACACTTTCTCAGTGGATTTACAAATGGCAGCAAATAAACTTGCCAGGAAAAAGTTTATTGTAGCGGTTTTCTCTTTAGTATTTAGCCTATGCTTTGTTCTGTTTCTTTACAAGCCTTAAAATAAAAGGGAATTAGGTGCTGAGACATGCAGAATGGTTGGGTTTGTGTGTGCGTATTTTCCCAGCTACCTGTCTTATAAGTACACTGGAAATTGTAGAAATAAAACGTGTGAGGTGTTCATCTTGCTCTAAGCCATCTAAAAAAACCTACAGTCTCTCTGGTGAAATTAACTCCTGGTCTTCCACCCGTAGAAATGTGAGAAAATATAGAAAGGAATAACCAGAAATAGCTCGGAGCGTGTTTTGGCTCTTGTTTCGGCAGGTCGGCGTCGCCCGAGTGCCCTGCCGAGGCTGGAAGTCAGACGGGGAGGCGCGATCTCTGCCTTGGCCACCGGGTGCCAGCCTTGCCATGGGAAAGGGGACGAGGGCTCCGCGCCTTTACCTTATCGCTGCCTGCTTGGCGCTCTCATCTTCCGCTAAACTGGGGGTTATAGCTAATAACGCCAAAATATCTCATCCTTTTTTTTTTTTTCTCCTTTATCTGTCTTGTGGCGCCTTCCGTCATTTCTCCCATACCCAGCTGTACGCTCCGTCTCTTCCCTGGCTTTTGCGTAGCAATAGAACCAAAGTGAAACGTTGTTCTAAAAGGGAGCTCCATGGCTAAACCTTATAGAAACGCGATAGAAGGGTAAATGTTTTGGAGAACTATACGTTCCCCTCGTACAAGCAATAAATGTGTAGGGGAAGAAGAGCTTTCTGCTGCAGCACTGCTGCCAGTTTTGCACTGTGTGAACAGGGTTGAGGGGCGGCGGCGTGAGCCCACCGTTTGTGGTTTGCTGCTGACCTAGCAGGTTTGGCACGGGGAAGGGAGGGATGGTGGACGTAGCTGGGGAACAGCTGGATTTGCACAGATTTCTCCTGCCTCTTACGTCAGTTTGAGCAACCAAAGCCCGTAAATGAGCCCTGAGCCTCTGCTTTCAGCCCCGGCCGCGTCTCGCCGAAGGCGCCTGAGCTGGCACAGTGCAGTGCGGCCAGACAGCTCCTCCGGCCCCGTGGCGGAGAGGGGGCAGGCTCTGGGGCTGCCCTGAAGGAAGGTGGCTCATTTCTTTGCTTGGGGTTTTCTAAAATTCAGTTGTTCCAGATTCCAAACGTTAGGTGACAGTCACCCAACTGCAGCGGGGTCATCTTTAAACCTTGCGGAAAGCCACCTCCCAGCAAAAGGAGCAGTGTACTGCTGAGCCAGTTCAGCGCAGCTGAGCAGAGAAAATGGGTGCGGGTGGTTTATCCCGCCCTTGTACTTCTGCTACAGGTCACAACCTCAGCGAAGACCTTTATATCCTCAGGTGAAGAAACTAGCAATGTCTAGGCAGGCTCACTTTTTGGCTCAGGCTCTATTTCCCGTCCAACCTGGGATTCCCACTTGGTTTTCCACGTCTTAAAATTGGGAATGGCATGTCCACAGGCAGGAGTCCCAGGATAAACATGGAGTAACAGTCCTGCCATCTTCAGAAGCAATACAGTAAGGACCACATGAAATAGTGTGAAGAGGACCTCTGGTCCTATTGGACACCTTATATTTTAAAGGAGGCATAAAAAAGAGGCTCTAATTACCTGTGATCATTAAGATGCTTTTGGTATGTTTTTTTTTTTTTTAAGAGAACTGCACCCTAGCCACACTTAAGCTCTGGAAACTGCCTGAATTTGTCTCTCAGTTTTCTAGATTGACTTTCCCTAACCTCCTGTCCTGTACTTTTATATTCTGCTGCGAACTTAAAAAAATCTAGCCCACTCTGTCACAGAGGCGGCCACGCTATTTATATGTGGTGTACGAACTCAAGCTTGTAGGAAATTATAGCTTCTAATCAGATATTGTCTGTATTTTGAGATCCCTGGATAAAAGACATTACAAAATGGCTAAGAGAAGTGAATAAGAGACGTTCAATTGCTAATATAATTTATTGCATCATTCTGACGGGACCGTTAGTTCTACATAATGAGATAAACTGTATACAGACCAAACGATATAGAAAACTCTGTGCTGAAGGCAATGCATCCTTTTGGAATCTATTGTCCATAAAACTGAAGTAAATAGTTGCGTAAATACTTCTTTCTCCATAAACATGTAATGACTCAGCTGAAAGCGAGACATTATTAATGATGTATGATCTCTATTTTTGGCACATTTAGTAAAATGAAAGTGTACCTACGTTTAGCATGAATGAAACCCATAGACGTTGTTCTGCAATGTAGGAAGGGAAAAGGTAGCAAAAATAGATTTATAGCTCCTCTGCCAGCTGTGGGAGGGAAGGGGTTGGAGGGACCTCTCACAGCTAGAGAGCTCTCTTCTGGGGTGCCCTTGAGTAACCTGCCCTTTTCTGCATGTATTTGTCCCAAAATGAAGACCAGGCCAAACTTTCACGTGCCTTTTAAAAGCACTGGGGGTAGGCTGAAAGGAACTCCGTGTGTTCAGATACCGGAACACCCGTGGACATAGGCAGCAAGGAGGAACCAGAGTGGCTATGATGGAGTGATGTCCACGTAAAGTCCCAGCAAAATGACATCCTTTCTTAAGCCAAATGAAGAGAAGGATTGGAAAAACCAAGCTTGGGGTTTCTCCAGATGCTGCTGAACCTTACAAGTGTGGCAGCCCACAAAAAGGAAGATGTCGCAGAGCCCGGCCCCGCGAGGACGAGCTGCAGTAGCTCGCGTGGCTCAGCCCGTGCCGCCGCAGCCCGTCACTGCTCACAGCCTCCAGCCTCTTGCGCAGACCCTGCGGGTCACGCACGGCAAGTCAGGAGGATCCCAGCAGAGGCTGGTCCTTCCCAGGAGAGGGCCAGTGGTGGTTGGCCTGGGGCGGGAACGGCACTGAGGGACCTGTTGCCTCTTTGGATGCAGCCTCTCAGTGGAAATTCTTGAGAAAAAAAGTCTCCCTTTCTTTTATCCAAAGGCGTCCATCACTGGAGGATGGGCTGGTCCCGCCAAGGCACAAGCTCCTCTAGCTGGGGAGGAAGTTTGCTTTGGTGCAATCCCCCAGCAGAGATGCTTCACTAGGAACACTGTCAAGCGCCATGCTTTGACCTGAGCTGACTGCACCTTCTTCATATTTTCTTCCCTTTCTTCCTTGAGACGTTTGGAGCCTTTACAAAAGGCGTTTTCAGTATCAAGGCAAAGGAAAAGCAGAATGCGTGCTTTTAAGAGGGGTTGAGTCATTCTCCTTCCTGAGAGCCATGGCAGGGCTCTAGCACAGTCTAGCCTTTTCTCTACTCTAGAAAGGTTGCAAATATTTGCAAGAAAAAATGCTTCTCTTGCAGACCTTTGCTGACCTTTTGCAGCGAGCCAATAGGGATCGATCCAAGGCCAAGGCCAGGGCCCTCCTAGAGCAGCAATATATAAAATAAAAATTCCATTTACCTTTGGTGTGTGTGGGGGTGTCTGTTATTTCTAGCATTTGTTTATCCCATGTATTATTCAATTTACTTGCTCACAGAGTGAAACAAAATCAATCGAAATTTGCTTTTCCTTTGCCGCACGTGAATGTCAAATCCTTGTGGAAAATTGCTTAAATCGTGTGATCTATGGTTCAAAGTGAGAACAGAATGCTTAATTAGAGTTTAATTATCTTGGAAGATCTGATGCTCTCTGATTGCTTTTGTTTTATTTCTTTGCTTGCTCAGTGGTCTCTGTTGAAGCGTATCTTCATTCACAGCAGAACCGGGCGCACGGGTTGGCGCCGCACAGTTCACCAGCATGTAAGAATATATTTTCAGTCTCAGGCTTACACGTGTATCTCTCCAACAGACCAAGCAGCAAGAAAAACACAATGCATCTGTTAACATGGGCCTGATCCTTGCTGATGACTAAGTGCCTAAAAAGGAGTGGCACAGGTTTACACGGACCCAGACGTTACATTCTATTCAGACAATGTTTTTAAGGCCAGAATAGGGTTTACTGAAGAACTGTGATTTTTGGCATTGAAAGTCACCGCAAGCCCACCAGTTGCCTGATCTGGCACCAACTGAACTGGACGAAAGCGTTTCCCATAGGGCAGCCCAGGTACCTAGAGCTCCACTTTCCATTGTAACCAGGCTCCTAAGATGCTGATATGCTGCAGGATATCAAGAACAAATAATTTCCAAACCATATTCATTCGGGCAGTGGAAAAAGGAGAAAAAAATGGGCTGTGCCTTGATTTAGATCTCTGTCTTTAGACCTTTGTTCTGGCACAGTGAGAGTTAGTTGTCCAGCAGCAGGAAAGAGATCTGCTTGAAACTGTGCTTATTTTTAGGGAATGGTGTGTTTGGGCAGGGCTTTTTTTTGTTAGGTCTATTTAACTCGAATTAGTTCCCAGGTTATCTTCACTCCGGGGCTGCTGGTACGGAGAGGGGCAAAGCAGAGGCAGAAGCACATAAAGGGGGGAATTTTGGCCTCAGTGCCGAGCTGTGCTGGCTTATGAAGATCGTGGTGTGAAGCCCTGCCTGGACCAGGAGTGAACCAAAGGGAGGGCGGGCATGGAAATTCCTGGGCAGGTTTTTGTCACCGAAAATCTTTACATCTGGTTCAGTATCAAGAGTGGTTTTGGATTTGAGTTTTGCTCAGGTTTTGGATTTAAGTTTCACTTTATTTTTGCCAAAGGAGGATAAGGTTGTTCGTTAACCTCTAACCAGTTAGGCTTGCGCTGCCTGATTATTGACAAAGACTTTGTGTCAGGTGGGGAGAGTTTGGCTGGAAAAACCTGTTACCTGTACAAAAACTGGAATTAAGAGCCCCTTAAGCAGATGCATCTGGAGAAGATTGTTTCTCTCTGTTGTGTGCCTTCTCTCCCCTGGGGAAGCTCCTGTGACAGCATGTTGTTTTCCTGCGGAGCCATTACTTAAATACGAGCATGTAGCAGATTATGTAGGAGAAGGTGGCCGTCAGTGTCAGGGTTCCTCCAGGCTCCCTCCTCGAGCTTCGCAGCCCAGAATAAAAGCTGACATTTGAGCAAGCCCAGGTGACGTTTGTGTTATTTGCGATAGTCACCTCTTAATTCAACCTTAAACTGGGAAAGTGAACAACTGAGCCCCGGAAGGCGGCAGGAATCCTTTCCGTTGATATTGCTGGGTTTGGATCAGGCAACCGTTTATTAGCACTCTTGGGATTGCAGGAAGTCAGCGTCGGCTGACAAGGGCATTATTACCGGCTGTCACTGCTAATGTCAATGCGAGCGTTAGGTCTGTAACACATCAAATGAGTCAAGAAATCGAAGCCCAGCAGAAATAAAGAAGAAAAATCTAGGAGAGGAAGGCTTACAGTGCTATTTTTAATGTCTTTGAATCTGCTAATAGGCTGGGAAGGAATCTTTGTATATTATTTAATTATGTTTCTGTGCTAGTTAAATTATTTGATTACGATTAGGGGATTCTAAAGAATAATGCTAGCTTTCTTTGCTTTGTTAGAGGAATCAAGACTGACACATCATTATCCACGAAAGGCTGCGGGTGCTGCTCCTGCTTTTGACACGTGTTCATTTACCTGCCCCATGAGCCAAGCATACACACCCTGGCACTCCGGAAGGTACTTGCAGATGTGGTTTCACCTGCTTTACAAAATATAGGAAGGTTTTGCAGATTTAGAACTCGAAAGAGAACCCCCGCTTTTCAGGGAATACTAGATTTAGAACATCTTCTAATTGTATTGATTTCCAGCGTTGAGCTGGGATCCTGCGTCCGTTCCCAGGAGCAATATCTCATCTGGGCCTATTGCAAATGAGAAACGGGACCAAAATAGACCGATCAGAAAGTAAGAGGGAAATCATTCAAAACGTGTCTAAGAAAGCCGGCCATAATTGAGGACTGAAATTCGTACTTAAAGCAATGCGGTAAGCTGAGGAAAAGTTGATTTATGACAGTAAAATATGAGCAAGCGCCTTTTTTTTTGGTGGTAGCTACTACTGTGGTGGCTCTCCAGCAGAGGTGCCATATGGATCCTTTGGATGCATCTGTGAGTACCTACCACCTCTTTGGCTGCTTGGAGTTATTAGAAGCAGCTGCAAGTTAAATCAACTTTTGGCTTGCTCTAAGTTGGATCAAGCACTGTTTTGCTGAAGAAATGTGTGTAGGATAGGAAATCTGGCTGCTGCTTCTGTGAGCAGGGGAACACATGCAAACCAGCAGACCATTGCTGGGAGAGAAAGCCAGGAGCTGAAAGGCACCGGCACTGTGTGAGAAGTTTAGACCCTGCCCCTGTTGTCCATGCAATTCCCTGCAGGTCGCACTGTTCCTTTCTCATTGTCCTAAACTGTGACATCTCCTTGATTTCCCCCTCACTACAGAGAATAGCCTGATCCAAAGTACTTTCTAATGAATGTCATTAGGAAGGAATCATTTAGCACGATGGAGTTTGTTTGGTTTAACTGCAAGAAGACCTGAATCATCGTCGTTTTGGAATTTATTTTCTTGCGTTTTATTTTTCATCGCTTTTGCAGCTTGTGCTTGAGCCAATGAGTAGCTTCCGATCAAAATCCCAAGCAATGTTCTCTCTGACACAGCACACCAAGGTGCATTTTCACAGTGGCTCAGTAAAAACATCTTGATGGGAGATAAAGAGCCCCTCTCCTTCCAGATGTAGCAGTTTGTTATCAGATTTACATGTTTTTATTTTTCCTTTGTGAAGTCTGAGGCAAAGAAGTTGGAGAGTTACTCGAACGGGTAATTGCGCTGGCTTTCCCGTACGGGCAAGTGTGAACTCTCCTGCTGCTGAATGAAGCAGAACATACTTTTTTGACATTGCTTGTCAAACTCATTTGAACTCGGCTTGTTTTGGTTCTTTGTGTGAGGGAACATTTCTTTTATAACTCTCCTGATGCCCTCAGAAAGGGATTCTTCAGCTGGAGCTGGGAGTACTTGGTTGTAAAGTGCCAAACTCCGGTTAGGGTAAAGAGAAATGGGATAAAAGTAGGTGAACCACATAGCATTCGCATTTAAATGCCTGTCTCCATAGCTAGGTGTGCTGGCGCTGGCAGTCTCTGGGCTCCAGGCTTTTTTGGCGAACTCCCCGTTCAGTGTCTGCCACAGGGAGGGAGCACTGCCGTCCTGGTTTGCAGAGCCAAGCCCGAATCCCAGCACATCAGCCCCTGAAAAGGCATTCCTTTGCCTTGCGATGCCGAGCCCGCTTCCGTAGGAAAGTCAGTGCCCTGAGGCTGGCGAGGATGGAACTAGGAGCTGGTACCCGACCACAGGCATCTCACCAGCCTTCGGCAGCGGGGGAGAGCCCTCCTTCCTGACCTTCATGCCCCCTTCATACGGAACTTAACCACCCTGTGAAAAGGAGCAGAAAGGGGTCTTTCCACACATTCTGACGAGCTCTAAGTCCAAGAGCAGTAAGAATTGGCTTATATTAACCTGCCAGAATTGAGTTTCTAGCCCTGCCTCTAGCAAAGTGGGAACTTCCCAGAGAACAAGTCGGTCGGTCTCAGGGGTGGGCAGCTGGCCCATATGCGATGCCACATGTCTGTTAAAAGTACGAATTAGACTGGCAACTCGACCTGATTTCTTTAAAATAAAGAATTAATCAGTTACCACTGAGTGACCAAAAGCAAGAAGGTTGTTTTGCTCACCCTGATGATGCTTAGTGGAGTTTTCCGGCTGCATTATTGCAATATCACTTGTTTTCCCACCATGTGCTGTGAATTTTCAGAAACCATAGTATATTCAAGAATCAGAAGTTCTAGCTTGGTTTCCTTTTCTTTCCCTCTTATTGGCACCTGGCAGGGTCCTGCTGAAATGCTGTTTTAAGCTGTCCTTTGGTGATCAGTCAACTGACTACGTAATGAACACCTACGGAGGTATCTGAAGTGTATAATGAGGTAAAAAGTACACAGAGGTATCAGGATGGTTATTTCCACCAAAAATATTGGCATTTTCATGATTCCTTCATTTTTTTTTTTCCTGTCCCACAAGCATTTTCTACAGAACACGGAGGTAGATTCATTATATTAAAAGAGATTTTTAGATCACGAAGAGATGTGTTGGTGCCCACCATCAGAACGGAGGAAAAAAGTATTTATGATGTACTGATACCAATTCAGAGATTCAAACTTCTGTGGAATCAGATGCTTTTGTCACTGTAGTAAGCTCTGGCCTTAATAGCCCTTTGGAAAGTGCTTCATCATTACTTTGTTTTACAAAATTACCCTGAATTTCAAAGAACCTAATCCATTGAAGTTGCTTGCATTATAAATACGGCAGATTAGGGTGCAATTTAAGCGATGCAGAACTAGCTCAGGGGAGCATCCCAGATCTTCATTTCATGTAGCTGTTACTGATGTGTTGAGAAGAAGAAAGAGTTGATTGCTGATTTATATGCCTTGTCTTTCATTATGTTATATTTCTGCCGTGCGGGGGGTCACAACAGAGCCTATTAACAACAAGCAAGGCAGAACCAGCTGATGTTCTTACAATCACATCAGATTCTGTTCAAAATTGCTGTTAGTTGCTTTTTCTCCATTGTTGTCTCCAAAGTTTGCAGTCTGCTCTCCCAGCCATGACTAGAATTTTAATGGCCTTGCAGTCTGTTGTCTATTAGGGTTTTTATTAGTATTAATATGGTCTATTTTTCCAGCTGTCTGTTCCACTATCTTTAATTTCAAAATGTTTCTGAAGTACAGGCTAGAGGGGTGCTCCCAAGGCACTGTTTGCTGGAAGTTCATTTTAAAGCCATTAATACATGCCTCCAGCAAACCCTCGTATTAGGGTACGCAGCAAAGGCTCCAGGAGCCAGCTTCTAAGGACACATCCGATTGACTCCCAACTTAGCAGGGGCATTTTAGAAAGGTCTCGGCGCTGTTTTATACCAAAATAAAAGATTTGGCAGAACAGAGCACCTCACTGTTCAGGCGTACTGACCGTGACCTGCATTTGAGTTCACGCTGTGGTCATGGTTTCAGAGATCATTAACTTCCTATGAACTTCACGGAGAGCCGAGGTTTTTTACAGAGGGAAAGGCTGAGGTAGGAATTCACCTTTGACTGGACACCCAAGAGATCCCTGGAGGCAAAGGTAGGTGCTGCGGAGCTCCGGCCCGATAATTCTCCCACAGGACTCCGGTCCCTGGGGAGCTGGTCCCTGCCAGCTCTGCGGCGTGTAAAACTGCTTGTTCATCCTTGCTTACCCCCTCTTAGGAGGTGATTTAAGGAATGAAGAGAGATACGATGCTGGAGCCCACCTGGCTGCCAGCTACCGCAAGAAAGGGAGTTTTCCTGTTGCTTTAATAAAATAACTGTTTTCTTTTGAGCCCGGAGTGCTTTCATTGTCGTTGTCAGTGGCTGCCAGGGCAGAATTGCGGCTGCCGCTCCTCCGAGCCGTACAAATCTGTGGAAAGCAGGACGCAGCAGAGACATGCAGAAGCGTGGGATTCCTGCAATGCATCTTTTAATCTCATACGTGAGAAGGAAAAGCGGGAGCTCTGTCATAACACATCGGTTTCACCAGAGATATCTTTTATACGGAAACGTGCAAAAGTTCACGATATCAGGAAAAGGGCCGTTTCCCAAGGCGCTGATGGCAGGCGCAGCGCTCCTGCTGCTCCCTGGCGTCTTGAGAACTTTGAGTGAAACTTTAGCCTTGTCCTCCCCCTGCCCGATACTGCCTGAGTGACAGATACTGGTGTAAAGAGGAGACGTCATTTAATTTATCGCCAAGCCTAAATTCCCCCTTTCTTAAACAACAGTTTCTTATCCCTGTAGTGTTTGAAGCCAGGGCCGGAGGTATGACCCTTTTGCCCTCAGTTTGGATGAACTCCCTTGGATGGAAGCAAAGCCCAGCTCTGCAGACCGAATGGCATGGAACCAGAACAAAACACAGCTGCGTTTGGAAAGAACGGCCATGCTGGGGTGGGAAGCCTTAGCTGCTGCTTCTGTTTTCGTGGTATTTGTCTTCTGCTGTATTTCTCTTAGGTAGCAAAGAGGTTTTTTTCTTTGGCAGAAGCAAGGCAACACAAGAAGTCAGCTTTTACAATTTACGCACAGGGTGGAAACCTTTATTTTCTTCCTGGCTTCTTTCACCAGCCCGCAGCAAACATTTATCTTCTGATTCTTCTAATAGGCTGTGACTTGTTGTGACATCATATTTTGAAAGGCTGTGATTTAATGGGTGTATTTTATCCCTCCTTCCCCAACACGCATGCATTTTGCAGAGGCTAATCCTTTAAAATGCAGCGCAGCCTTCTGGCGGTTGGAATTGCTGCCAGAGGCGTCCCCAGTGCACTTGCTCCATCGTGACTTTGCACAAGTCCATCACTGCGTCAGGCTTGCTCGGGACCACTCACAATTCCTACGGTACCGCCGAGCACCGTAATGCAGGTAGCGGTGGCAGGGTCTAAGTTGCAGAGAATTAGCAGTGCTGCCTGAGCACGTGCCCTGAAAGCCACCGAAACAGCAACGCTGAGTTCCTCGTATTATTTTATTAGTAGCAAGTATAAAAGTCCACAGCAACAACACTGATAGCTTAAATATCAATTTCCTCCCCTCGCAGTATAGATTGAAGATAGAATTCACCCCATCAGGGAAGCACCCTAAGGAAATTCCGAGCTGTCAGCCGAAGCAGTGCTGTATATAAAACATCTCTGGCTCTACTAGTATTTGTGCCATTCCTGATGAGAGGCTTTAATCACCCCCACCTGATTCAGGGGAGAAAGGAATATACTGTATTTTCTTTCCTCAGTGAGCTGTGCAGATGTCTGTTTTTTACATTTTTTGGTTCATTATTTTAAATAAATAGAATTGGCACTGAGCAAATCCTATACGATTGGTTTCAGGTGGGTTTTACAAGGTGGGATTGCCCTGTCTGAAAAGAATCCATGCCTGCAGAAAGGGCTGCTCGAGGGCCAGCGTTGGCCAAGGGGAAGGCTGCCACCTCCCTTCCCGGGGCCGCCTGCTCCGAGAGCCTCGGGCGGCTGCAGAGTGGAGCCGGCGGCCTCCGGCGGCCTGCCCGAGCGGTGAGTGACCGGGCCACATCGCGACGCCTGGTCTTTGCTCTTCAAAGCGATGCTCCACAGCCAAAAGAGGAAGAGCGTGCGATGAAGGCATGAGCATTTCGACCCGTCTCGGAGGCAGGCTGAAGCCCTGTGGTGTGTAACAGGTGGAGGAGCGA
The DNA here is from genome assembly GCF_963921805.1 of Phalacrocorax carbo. NCBI lineage: Eukaryota > Metazoa > Chordata > Aves > Suliformes > Phalacrocoracidae > Phalacrocorax > Phalacrocorax carbo. The sequence continues at coordinate 2,711,153 of NC_087526.1, forward strand.
GAAGGGGTGGTGAAGACAGTATAACCACAATAACACAGGGCTGTACACGGGCAAACGAACAGCCCGTGCGCCAACACCGCTGCCGCGTCAGGAGTCCAACGCAGCGCTCTCCAGTGCAGCCGGAGGCACAGCCCTGGGTGCTTCAGGCGATGGAAAGCAGAGGCGGAGCCTGGAAACTGCTGATGCTGAGAACAGTCCGATGCTGGCAGAGGCTTTCGGCTCACGTTACGGGGCTCTGGGGCATCCTCAGCTGCCTCTCCAGGGCTCACCAAAGGGCACTAAGAAAGTGAGTGTGTGGGCACTGTGCTTACAATTACACCCCCTCCAGAAACTGCTCAGGGGTCTGAGAATTGAAAGGCGGTTAAGATCAGAGTGGTTGGGGGTTGGCAGTAGAAGTGGGGTAGGAGAATCAACCTCTCATCAGCCTCTGGCAGCTGTTACTGGGAGGGAAAAAGGCCTCTGCAACCTTCCTTTTTCCCCTGCTTTTGCAAAGAGATGAAGCACCAGGTGCAGGAATATCTAGGTGCAGCAACATTTGGGATAATCAGTAATTAACCCTGTAAGGAAAAGGTTCGGCTCTCCTCTTTGGCTCAAGCACCACAAGCCCATTGTGGGCACTGATAAATGCCCTTACTGATTTACCACTCCTACAGCATCAGGTCAACTAAAACATTCTGTGGCTCACTTATTTCATAATGTTATGAAACACGGGAGAGAAAAAGTACTATGAGGTGGGGAGTTCATCGTTCCACCCCAGGCACCACAGGGGCAAATTCAGCAACAGTGTAAGTCTGTTTGCGTTGCTGGGGTCCCACTGAGCTTACGTTAAGCTCACTGATCCTGCTCAGCGCATAGCAACCCATTGTGGAAATGGTTTGAAGACTTTGACAAGACTATCGGCTTTTTCTCATTGGCCATTAAACAAAAAGTAGCTACCTTGAGTGCTCCAGCCATCCCCCCAGGATGCTAAAGGGGAGAGGCATCCTGGGGGTGGCGCAGAGAAGGAGCCTGAGGTGTTCTGCAGGAGCCTCTTGTCCCCCTCCAGTGTCAGGAGAGGGCAAAGGGTGCCGATGCCGGGCGCTTTCAGTGATTCGCCCCAAATCAGGAGGGTGTTACACACAGTTATCAAGGTGTCAGAATCAGGCACTCTCTGCCACAGAAATAAATGAGTTCATTTCAGTCCCTCTTGATCAGTCCTAGGGTTGGGCAGACTGGAAAGCGTTAAGTGGGGTCCCAGCGCTGTCACGGGGCTAATACCGCTAAACCCTTACTTTTTCCATACATTAAAAAAATGCAGGGCAACAACCCTTAATAAAAGTGTATTATGCTGAGGAACTGGAGGTCACGCAATGCAGTGACACTGTTGTCATAACCCTTGTCCTTCCTGCTCGCCAGCTGGGTTGGCTTTTAGCCATTCATAAGTGTAAATGCCACACACGAGCCTGGCTTCTCCCAGACTCTCTTTCTCATGAGATCGTTGTGGTGACTCATATTTATTAGTTCAAAACAGAATTTCACCTATTTTCTCTCTTCTACTTTTCCAGGCATTACCTGCTTCTTGGCTTTGCTTTATTCTTTGGCATGTAGAAAGACCTAGTGTTTTAAAAAAAAGCACATCTTAAAATTCAGAAACAGAGCACGTAGAGTGGAACAATTTGCCCAAGCAGATTGTGATGGCCAACGTGCAAACCTGTGCAGCTGCCGGGTGCCCACAGCTTTTGGGTACGCAACCGCTGTAGAGGCGGGCGCACAAGTAATGAGAGTACATGTGCCAGCGCCTATGCCTTTTCTTAAGAAAATGGAAAGGCATATGGTTTCGTGAAGGTACCCAGCGTTTGCAATCCCGCCAACATATGCCCAATTGCATAGGAGGAGCAACGGTACCGCTTTGCCTCAGGTATGAAGATTGAGTTCAGCCAGCCAAGAGCATCAAGGAAATGAAATGAGAAAAACCAAAAGCCTCACCCTTTGAAAGCGGTGGAAACACGGGTGCTGGTTTCTTTTTGGGGTTAGGCGAGGAGGGAGGGAGGCGGTGACCCTGCGGGCAAAGCGCCCATCAGTCCCGCAGGCGCGCGGTGGGTTGTGAACACGTGTGGAGGTTGTTCCCAGGGCTCCCCCCAGGTGTTGGGATCGCGCGCCTGGGACGGCGGAGTGCAAACGCGGGAGGAAGGGCTGCGTTTTGAAGGCTGCTCTGGGAAGTCAAGCGCCTTGTGCCGGTTCAACCTCCGTAGAGAAAGAATGATCTTTACAAAAATAAGGTGCTGTTTGTCGGGCTAAGGAGTGGTTTTACAGCCCGAGGAGGGATCAGGGAGCCCTGGGCAGTGTGGGAGCTGCTGGGCTGCGGCTCGGAGCGAAGCGGTTTCTGCCCGCCGAGCAGGGAGGTGGTGCCTCTCTGGGCGTCCCCCCCCCCCCCAACCTCCTCAGCAGCATCTGTATAACTGCGCTCACATCCCTTCAGTGCCTAGCACCTCTGTGCATGTCGTCTGTGCCTTTCTGTATCGCTAGTATAAGGCCTATTTAAACTTCTTCCAGGTGTAAGTTATCCCTCATACCTATTCTGTATTCTAAAGTCCCTGCCAAAAAACCCAAGCAAAACCAATAAAAAAACCCTGAAAACATGAGTTTTTGAGTATGAAAGACATTTCTTTATATCATTATAACAGTGCAAATTTCCCAGTTAATATTAATACTTAAATTAATATTCTTTTAACCAATTCATTAACAAAAAAACATGGAATAAAAGTTTGTAAATACCATACAGGAAATTTAATATATTTGAATTAAAATGCTACTGGTCTCTGCTGCAAACAGTATGCACTTAGTTTTTGTACATGGTCAAACATGGAATGAGGCAATTTAGCCAAAGGAAATGAGAAGTGATGTAAGCCATCGCTACCCCATGGAAATCTGCAGAATGCCAATAATTTAATAAAATATGTGTTTGCTAGATCAAATACTGCTAACTCTCTTTGCTCTGCAGCGAAGCCGTGAGATCCAAGCAGAAGGTATGCTGAGATACTGTGCTCTCCGAATCAGTAAATTGCTGAGTACCTAAAATCATCAGCTACTTCAATTATTCTTGGTAGCAGGATGTAGCTGTGTTTAAATAGATGTTAAGGTTGTGACTGTAAACAGGAAATGAAAAATTAAAAGAAAGCCATGCTGGAACAGAAAAATAAAAGCAGATGATTTCTAACTAATGTGAGACAACTGTTTAAACCTGTGAAAATGAGTTTTAAGATGTAAAATGGAAGGATAATACAAAGGACTGTTCTTGCTGGTGGCAATGCTGAGGCTGGCAGGAGAGCTGATGGCAGGTAAATGGCTGAAGCACAGCCAATATATATATATATGTAGTACATCAGTAGAATATGCATTATGTACATCAGTAGCGTGCCTTCACGTGGGGAGTAAATGATGCCATATGTCAGTATGTGATACCGACACTTTTCAAATGATCTTTGCCCCACTATTTATGCATATTGGCTGCACAATGAGTCCTTTCAAATCTAAATTCCCATTATGGTTAATGTTTGTTTAAAATAAATATTAAAATGCATATTGAAAATCACACTACTTCTCTTACCCTTACTGGGAGAGAGGTATATAGTTGAGGTCTGTGTTATCTAAGGGCTTGAAACCAGTTCAAGGTCCGGCGTGGCTCCTCTCCAGCCATGGACACCCTCAGCTGCGGCTGCAGCCCACAGCCCACCTCCTCCCCCAGGCACCAGTTAGCTCTTCCAAGGGCAAAAGCAATGGAGAGGCAGCACAAGAAAAGGTGTAGAAACCATGAAAAATGCATACTCGGATGTCCCGATCTTTGCTTGAGCTGCAGACGGCCATAAAAAATAGACACAATTTCCCTGTCGCTTTTGCTTCCATCCACCAGGTGACCTGCCCAGGGAAGGCTGGGCCCTCTCTGCCGCGGCTCGGAAGCTCTCCCTGCCGTTTGTACGGGGCACACCGGCACATTTCAGGGACCTCTGCTGCGTGTGGCTGCCCGCTGGGCCCCCTGGCAGCCCCACAGCAACGCCTGGGGCTTGGGGTAACGGCCCCTCCGGAGGGGGGGAGCCCGGCACCATTGCGCATGGCACGGGGCGACCGACGGCTCGCAGGTGACGTGGAGCTGCTCTTTCACTGCTCTCTGCAGAAGCAAGACTTGATGAGATCAGAACTGAGGCATCCCTCACCTTGGAGGGGGAGTCAGCTCTCCTGCCTCACAGCTGTCCGCAGTGGGGGTGCAAGCTCAAATAAAGGGGTGGTTGGGGTGAAAGCATTTTTATTTTCCTGTTGATGGAAGATTTTCTAAGATTTCCCCCTCTCCCTTTGCCTCTGTTAGTATAAATGCACTTATAGTAGCAGATAGTCCTCCAGGATGAGTGTAAGATATGTTCAGTGCCTTCAAATATTTTGATTTCTCATTTTCAGGTTGTTTTGATTCTAACTCACAGCAAAAAAAAAAAGGGGAAAATTTTCAGGAATTTTGAGCAAGAATCATGGAGAATACTCCCGAGCCATGCTCTCTGAATTTTGTAAGGGGATCAGTTAGCCAGTCTATTTAGAAATTATGTTGGCATAGCTCTCACCATCCACTCTTCACTTGTTTTCCACTAACAAGTTTGTTATGATACCATTCAGCTACTACTGCAAAGTTTTCCAGAGTTTGGGGAACAGTATCATCAACGTTAATCAGAAGAAAAAGATCAGACTGCTGTGCTAACACATGCAAACATTTATTTGTCCAATACATAAGGCGCACAACTGATCGCCCAGATACTCCTCCTGTTGCTGTTCCCTTTCCTCCGAGCTCTAACGAAACGTAGCAGATGGTTAAATTTACTGCATCGTCTCAGAGCGAGAAGGAAGGTGCTGACTCTTCCATTAAGCACGGAGAACCGCATGTGACCCAGAGGACTGCGGCAGGAACGGAGCCAAACGAGAGCCCCATTCATTAGCAGGATCTTTGTCATTCCCACAAGTATGGTTTTGCTCTTTCTTCCTTAGAATTTGCAAACTTCGGTTTCATGGTAACCCATTACTTTCTGCGTGGGAACGGCCTGGGTAGGACGGTCCCTTGTACTCCTGGTACACGCTCCACTTTTGGGGAAGTGTCCTGAGATCTCGTGAACTGTTTCTAACAAATCCATCCTGACTTTTCCTGTGACATTTTGAAACTGCCGATCACCTCAGCTACTCTCCGAAAGCGCCTCCTGCTCCTGTTCAACCCTAATGAAAAAAAAAATAAAGGGTGGCATTAGCGAGGTGTGGTGTAGAGAACGACTTATGGAGAGTTGCCAAGTAACAAAACTGTCCCGGGTGCCCTAAGAAATGTGCTCAATATTTCTGGCGTCTCGTAGCAGTGGCAGGCAGATATGATTAAGAAATGAAACCTAGTTTGGATTAATAGAGCGGCCGTTTTCTTTTTCTAGCTGCTTTGGTAAAATGAGCCCTGTCGGGATATCTTGTAGAAACTATGCATGGTTTTTTGAGAGAACTATCAAGTATGAAAGCGTTTAGAAACAAGAAATTATGTTAAAGATGATAAAGACAATAAATACTTGAGGATATTGAAATACTCTGCTTCATTGTACAAAAGGGCTTTCTTTCCATATTTTTTTAATTGGTCTCAAATTAAGGGTCAAACCTTCAATTAAAGCAACATAGACAAATGCTCTTATCCCCTGCTGCTGAGGCCTTCATTGCCCTGACAAGGATCACCTGGGGCCCCCACCCACACACCCACCCACTGGCCCTGGAGCCATATTTAGGGCAGACCCTGCTCCTCATTTGAGCTTTTTTTTGCCTGTTGTGGGTAGCTCTTTGCTCAGTCCTGTCTGCCCTGGAGTCCTGCTGGCTGATGCCTGTCCAGGTTGCTTTTGGACCTGCTTCTGGCTTTGTGCATCATCGCTGGACCTGTTGGTGCTGCTGAGCTTCTGCGTGGGCTCTGCCTGTGCCGGCGCGGACGCTGCCCCGTCGGCCCCCTCCCGGCATCCTCCGTGCCGCTCCCGGGCAGGCAGCCCCCTCGCCACGTGCTCCAGGTGGGAGGTAATCAGCGCTCTTCGTGTGGCTTCACTGTGCCCAGCTGCTTTGTGGTTTATGCTTTGGATTTTTTCTTTAATCTCTGCTAAACCCTTTTGAGTTAGAGAAGCTGTAATCTCTGTTTCTTAAAAAAATGTAGAGTTGAATCAAACTTTAGCCCAGATACGTAAATATTGCTTCCTGAATCCAGCAGGAGCTGGATGCCTCAGTGCCATCAGAATTTAACTACGTGGTCTAACTTTGCTCTAGAAGTCTGCAGGAAGGCAGAGGTTTGAACATAAGGGTTTTTATTTTGAGTTTATTGCTGTGCTTTGCCCTGTAAGAGATTCTGGAGACTATCACGTACATCAGCAAGAGGAAGGTGCTGCCATGCTAAATTCACTTTTCTTCTGAGCTGCTAGAAAAAGACTTTTAGCACAGAAAAGATGGAAACTCTTGTGGAGAAACAGGATAGAAAATGTTAAATAAATATTAATAGTGCTGCATGCTGCACCTTGCCTGAAGGAGGTGACAGTCAAGTACAAGCTTTATCTTTTGCTGCATCAAACCATGGGCTTGTAAGTCACTGGCATGAGCTTGAGACTGAGCACACTGGTAGGACGCAATAAGAATTGAACCCTGTTAGTTCAAGGAATGTGATGCGCTAATATAAACAATAATGACTTAAACATTCCAATTTTGCTATTTATTAAAAGAGGAGAGCATCCAAGTTTCCACAATATTGGCTAGAATTTAAGAGTCAAATTAGATTTTGCTGTTTTGGCTACAATGTAAGGCTCAAATTAGTTTTTGCTGGTTTTGCATCCTGGTAACGCTTCCCGTCTAGAAGTCACAGGCGTAGTCAGACACTCGCACGGGAGCAGCTGCACAGGCAGGAAAGGACAGCCCTAGAAAAGAAAAGCCGTTCCACTCCCAGCCTCAGAGCGTGCCCCCGGCTCCTCGGGAGCCCAGGGTCGGGGCTCAGCCCTGCGGCCCCGGAGCGCGCCGCGGCTTGGGCGAGCGGGAGCGGCGGTGCCTGCTGGTGCAGGTGCCTGACTCTGTGAGGCTGCTTTTAAAAGGAGGAGAAAGGGGGTTGTGAGGGGTTTCAAGGGAAAATAAACCTGGAGCAGCGGATATTCTCTCTGTGTTTCATGAAAGCAAATTAAATCCTGGGAATACTCTGCTTCATGCATAGAAGGAATTCGAGGGTTCCAGAGACATATCCTGGAGGGGGGGGAAAATGAGATAAATTGATGGATTATATTGGTTTCCCAGTTCTTTCCTAACTATTTTTCAGTTGGATAACTACACACATGGATGATAACAATCAAAAGGGGCGGGGGGGGGGGAAGCCCAGGACCCTCTTTCTCCAGATGATGAATGGAGAAACTGCAACGCAATGAGGAGGCTATCCCTTGCACAAATATAGTGGGCAGTGATAGTTCAGCACAGGAAGCAGTTTCCTCTCCCCCTGTTCAGTTTATACAGCCTGCAGCCTCATATGGGATTCCTGTTTGGCAAAGAACTACATTGGCAGCCCTGATGTTGGTGCTGCTCACCCAAAATGTCCCGGGGGGAGGAAGGTCGCTGCAGCCCCTGCAGCACCCAGAGCAGCCTCGGGCATCGCTGGCAGAGCCGAGTCCCAGCAGGGCTGTTTGCTTTAGTGAGCTTTGCCGCAGTTACCAGAGGTTCACCGAAATGTTCACGCTGTGAAATGCCTCCCAAATTGGAGGCACATTTAACACACTATTGCTAAACTTAAAAAGAAACCCGTGGGGAGGCTGATGCGCTTGTGATAGCTTGTTGTTTGGAAATTGAATTGTCCTGCTGGAACTGTTACCCATCTGTTGCTTTTCTGCTCCCTTTCATCCTCGGTATTATTTTTCAAAGTGTGATAATGCATTTCAAGAGCCTTTCTTGATTAAATAATTGTAAGTTGATAAACAGAAACTGAAGTTAATACCGAAACACAAGACTGATGTGGTGTAAAGACTCGGCAGAAAGGATCCATGTGCTAGAGTCAATAGAGAGACCTCCACAAACAGCACTTGGGGCTCTGAACTCCTGTTACAGCGCGAAGGCGAGTACATCCGACGCAGCGCTATAGCTAGCTTGGCAGCGCTCTACTAAGGGCTGAGAAAAATAATTTGTTGTCAAGAAATTTGCGTAGCCTTTTTATTCCTTGGAGAACAACTTTAAGCTCACGGCACTTGAAGTGAATCCATGAAGATTTTTCTTCTCGTTCTTGGATTTATTAAGATAACGTTCAAGTGTATTTGTTGTTAGAGATTGGTGGAGGTTGGTTTGTGGCAGGAGTCGCGGTACATTTTCCATTCCTTGAAAGATGCATATTACGCAGATGGTTTTTTCCTGATCAAGTTAAAACTGATGAGTTACTTGGTGCCAAAACTAAGCAATAACAATTACATGTCGTAGGAAGATACCTTTTTGGGGTCAGGTGAAGTTTTCCTTTTGCTCTTGTAACCGGGTATTAGGCTCATCAGGATGAATTGCACTGAGAAATAACGCCATCAGAAGGATGGTTCAACGCAGAGCCGAATAGCTGAAAGCCAGAGCCCTTGGTGCGCGCGGGTGGCAGGAGTGCTGTGCTGCGCACGGGGACTGTGGCTCTGCGTGACCACCCCTGCACCCAGGTAGCTGCCCTCAGGCAGCAGAGACGGCTTCGCTGGAGTAATGCGAATGCCATTTGCGGAACAGTAAAAATAATCCCTCCTATTATCCTGATAACAAATGCACCTGGGACAATGGAGTACCTGGCTGAACGATCGGCGTGTTTTAATGCGTACGTAAGGGCAGGCCTCCGGCAGCTGCCCAGTCCCGGGGCGGAGGCTGGTGGTAGGGAAGGCAGGCATCGGTGCCGCTTGTAGAGGCAGGCAACAGGCCTGCGAGTGTGTTAGCTCACCAGCTGAGCTGTATAGACAAAACTTCAGAAACAGGTCAGGGCTAAATCAGCCGAAATCTGTTCTACGGTAAACTTCAAACGTAGTTATTTATACTATGGGTAGAAAGATGCCATTACTTGCCAGCCGGTTTGAGTCTCTCTCTCTGTGTCTCTGCAGATCATATTTCTTGCTTTTTTTATCTGATTTCTGTTCTGTCAGTGAGATGATTCCAAAATACCTTGGGGTATGTTCCTCAGTCTGGATGTTCATTATCTGTAAATGCCCCAAGCCCCATATATTTATTTTCTACAGACCTTGAAAACAAAACAATAAACTCTGCAGCTTGTTGTGGCTGTGAAACAATCTGCAATCTGACTGACTTATTAATTTACTTGTCCTGAGATTTTGTTTTCATTGCTATCTGCTGCAGTTCAAAGGGGTCTTCTGTGTTTCCTTTTCAATCGTTTTCTCCAAAAGGTGAAGTTGTATTTTTCCAGATGCAGGTCACCTTTCGTGTCGTTCACCTTTCTTCAGCTCTTCCCTAACCCTAAATAACCCAACAACAAACTGACCAAACCCCAAGCAAAACATCTCGATAGGAATAAATTATTATAGTTTTACAAAAGTCATCTTGGTCTGCTCCTGATTTTTAACCTCGTTAAAAAAATATTGAATAATATGAAAGGACTTTATTTGCAGCTGACAGATAGAAATAGTACTGAGGCGAATGTCCTCTTAGCTATTTGGGTTTGCCCTTAGGATTTATCTTTGCCTTAGGTTTAAAGTACTCTTCCCTGCATTTTACCCAAACTCATATACCATCGCTACCCAGGTTT